>NW_028270145.1:38897919-39205835 GCF_037043375.1 Chiloscyllium plagiosum
TGAAAACTGAATAATATATATATTTAGCAGCAGAATACCAGAAATATTTGTATCCTTTTTCACTCAGGAACAAGCAGCTGAGCGTGAACATGAGAGAGACGAGTTCCAACAAGAAATCGCAAATCTGGAGACACAGTTAAAACAGGGGCTAAAATCACAAGGAAGCAGTGATTATACAGTATCCAAGGTATACCTTTATCTTAATCTTGCTTTAGTTTTTGTTTTCAGTCAAATACACATTTTACATTTATATCGAGAATCATAGAGTTCTGGATATAAGTTTGCTTGTTGAGCTGGGAGGATCATTTTCAGATGTCTGAAAAAGAACCTTCCAACTCAGCAAGCAATCTTACTTCAGGAACCTCAACCTGAGGTACAAATCTTTTCAAAACTTGCTAATCATAGAATTATACAGCATGGAAACAGACCTTTCAGTCCAATTTGTCCGTGCCGACAAGGTTTCAAAACTAAACTCGTACCATTTTCCTGCATTTGGCCCTTATCCCTGTAACTCTTTCCTATTTATGTACCTGTCGAAAAGTCTTTTAAATTCTATGGCAACTTTTTTCTTTCTCAAACTATGAATATTTTAGAGCATTTATCTGCCATGGCAAATATGAAGACAAGTGGTCTATATTCTGATCAATTAGTGATAATTTGGTTGCATGCTACCTGGCCCCTAATAGTTTCCTTTTAACATCTGCCTCTTGCCTCACCTGGATATACGAGTGTTTCCTTGCACAAAATTCACATTTAATTCCTTCAAATTGCACTTTTCCTAATAGTATTAATACTAATGTGCTGGTTACCAACTCATGTTGCTTCTAAAGTCTGTTTAGGAAGGCCATAAAAAGCAAGAGTACTTTAATGAGTAACTAATCTGGTCATAAGTAGAACTGAAGCCTTGCAGTCCTGGTTAAATGTTGACTGTACATTTCTTTTCCACAATATCTCCTTATAGTGCAAGGATCCCTACTGTATTCAAAGGTAGCTAACTGCTGAACATTTGCACTCAGCAGTTTTCTATGCTATGCAAATACAATTGTGTGCATTCTCCAGTGAATGACAGTGGGAGTATGGTCATGGTGAGGCTTCATTTTGATATATGTAACCAGCAGTAGGTGAAAAGCTAGATTTGGTTAGGAACTTTCCTTCCTAACTTAGTTTTAAGATCATTCAGTGAACATTTTAATACTTAGGCTACAGGGCCAAAGCAGTTGTAAATACAGAATGGCATGAGACGTCAGTTCCAATAATGACATCTCTGTATTTGAAATAACTTTTGCCTCAGTTAAGTGAGGTACAAGTGCTCTCTTTGATCTGCTCCAGAGGTTTTGATATTAGAACATAAAACAGTACAGCACAGAACAGGCCCTTCAGCCCACGATGTTGTGCCGACCACTGAACCTCATGTGTGCACCCTCAAATTTCTGTGACCATGTGCATGTCCAGTAGTCTCTTAAATGTCCCCAATGACCTTGCTTCCACAACTGCTGCTGGCAACGCATTCCATGCTCTCTCAACTCTGTGTAAAGAACCTGCCTCTGACATCCCCTCTATATTTTCCTCCAACCAGCTTAAAACTATGACCCCTCGTGTTAGTCATTTCTGCCCTGGGGAATAGTCTCTGGCTATTGACTCTACCTATGCCTCTCATTATCTTGTATAGCCTCTCATTATCTTGTATAAGAAATTTATAGAATCCCTACAATGTGAAAACAGGCCATTCAGCCTAAACCGCCTCTCCAAACAGCATCCCACCCAGACCTACAGATATTGCCTTATATAAATGTATCCATGAGCATTAGGATCCTATTAAAATGTCTTTATATTTTGCACAGAAATGAGCCACGTATTTGCATCAAAATACATTGGACTCCAATTGTTCTGAGCCTTCGGCCTGCCATCTCACTTTTCCATTTGCATCCTACCTGTCCCTGTTTCAAATGCAATTTCCAAAGCTTGTTTCCATTCTCATTAGGAAATTGTTTCAAATCTTGGCGAACTGTTTACAGAGTATTAGGCCTCATTCTGTCTGGAATGGATTTTGCCGTTGAATTTCATAATTCCAAACTGTCAACAGATCCCGGACGGAAGTCTTAAATTACAAACTGCAATCCAACTTATTCCTCAGGATTCCCACTTAGGCTGAATTTGTTCAGGGAAGTTGGAAACCTGATTACTTCTAGATTATTTTTAAATATCATCCTATTCAGAGATGTTATTATACACTGCTGGAGCAGATGGGATTTGAAACTGGGCTTCTTGACTCAGACAGGGATGCCTCCACCATGTCACAAAAGCCCTCTATGGAGTTCTTCAGGGTAGTTATTTTTTAATCAAGCTGTTCAGAGATGTTATGACAAATCTCTGAAGCATGTAGAACTTGAACTGATTAACTGAAACAAAGGGAATTACAATGAAATGAGAATAGCGTCAGTTAAAGTGATAGATTAGCAGGAAAGTAAGCAGGCAAGCAGTGGCGTACATTTACAAAGGTAATTCATGGTTCTCAGCAAAAATGTATCCCAGTAAAAAGGAAAGATTCAAAGAGAGGGAGAAACCAATCCTGGCGAACCAAGGGAGTGAGGAGAATATGAAGTCTTTACTCTTTGAGACCATAAGAAATAGAAACAAGATTAGGCCATTCAACCCCTTGTGTCTGGTCTGAGATTCCTCATGTCCATTTTCCTGCCCTTTACCCAAAACCCTTGATCTCCTACTGTTCAAGAATCTGTCTCAGCCTTAGATATGCAAGAATTCTGCACCCAGCTGTGGTGAGGCAAAGGTCTGGTGGTATTATCACTATACTGTTAATCCAGAGTGCTAAGTAATGTTCTGGGGATCCATGTTTGAATCCCACCATGGCAGATAGTGGAACTTTATTAAACTCTTAATTCCAGACTTTTATTAAATTAATGTCGATTGTCAGAAAAAACCCATGTGATTCATTGATGTCCTTCAGGGTGGGAAACTACCATCCTTCCCTGGTCTGGCCTATATGTGACTCCAGACCCACAGCAATGTAGTTTCAATAGAGTTGACTTTTAACTTAGGGATGGACAATAAACGCTGACCTAGCCAGCAATACTATTATCCTGTGAATAAAAACTTTAAGTTGCAAGGAGTTCCCAAAACACACAGCCCTCTGAGAGAAGAAACTTCTCCTTACCTCAATCTTAAACTGAGTTAGAGACAATGCCAAGGTCCAATGAGGGAAAATATCTTCTTGGTATTTATAATGTATTTTCCTTAAGAATCCTATATTTTTCAGTGAGATCACCTGTCATTTTTCTGAACTACAGGAAATAGAGTCCCAACTTGCTCATGACACAATCCCCCCATATCAAGGGGACCTTGATATGAACCTTCTGTGAATTCTCTCTCTACTGCCTATAGCCATTACTTGATGCATATTGAGCCAGTGCGAACTGACTTTTATAATGCTTCACAGTGAAGTTGCAGTAGATCATCCACTTGGCACATTTGGCCAAACTGTTTTGTGAATGTGTCACCCTTTTCCTTTGAGCTGCCATCCTGGGCTTCTCTATCATTGAAGGTGGGGGTGTCTGTGGAACCTCTCCTGTAGTTAGTTTAATGGTTCACCAGCATTCACAACATGATGCTTTAGGAGTGCAGAGCTTTGATCTGATCCAGTTATAATTGTTTCATACAATGCTTCCCACTAGTTGATATGCACACAGTCCTTCTCGGCAGGTTTGGGACCTCATTTTTAGTATGCCTTATATTGGCCCTGGCAAGCTGTCCTGTACTTCTCATTGAACTAGGATTGGTCTTCAAAGTTTGTGCGAAGATTTTTGGCTCGGGTGCTCGTTGTTGTGGTTCTGTTCGCCGAGCTGGAAGTTTTTGTTGCAAACGTTTCGTCCCCTGGCTAGGCGACATCATCAGTGCTTGGGAGCCTCCTGCGAAGCGCTTCTTTGATGTTTCCTCCGGTGTTTATATAATTCAGATTATGGTTGCTGCCAAAAACCCATGATGAGTCATGGATGCCCAGATTTGAATCTGTTAAGAATCTGGCCTTTTTAGCAGGGTTGTATCCTCAGTGTGAAAATGGGATTTTATCACCACAAGGACTGAGATTGTCAATTCTAGTAATGTTATCATGGGCAGATGTACTTGGGACAGATAAATTGTGAGGAAAATGCCAAGTAGGTCTTTCACTTTTTTTTGGCATAGATTGACAGAAATCTCATTCGGAACTGAGCCAGCTTGATCAATAGAGCTTTCCCTCCGGCCCTCTTTCCCTCCACTCTGCATACCACTGTGCTGTCACTTCTGATATGTCCCATCAGTAGGACAGACTTTCAGAATTTAGGGCAGTAATTGAGAAATCAGGGACTTGAAATATGTTCCTTCTTTAAATGCATTATTTCATGTGATGTGGGTATTATTGTCCACGCCTAACTGTCTTTGAATTTACCAGGCAGAGAGCAGATAAGAGTCAACCACATTGCTGTTGGTCTGGAGTACCGTGTAGGCCAGACTAGGTGAAGATAGATATCCTAAAGAACCTCAGTGATGTATTTTTGCAACAATTGATGATTGTTATTGTGAGAAACAAAATTCACATATTAATAAATTTCAGTCCAAGTCAAATTCTGAAGCAGCAAATTTTATTTGATACGTACTTGCAAGAACGAGTGCCGAACGAGTAAGCACCCCAGTCTGATGGTTACATTCTGATTTATGCTGTTCAGCTGCGTCTCTCGGTCCTCCCCTTTCATCCCATCGGCTACACGCTACAGCAAAAGTAACCAGTCACAAGCTCTAGCTTCACTCCACCTTTGTCTAGTTTCTCTCCGCCTCTGTTTACTTCTCCCAATACTCTAAGCATGTCGCCCCTTACTCTTATTTATCTCATTCCTTATATGTGACTATACTGGCATAGTTTGCTGTCTTCGTGCGATCGTCCTGCCAAACTAAATTTCATCCGTTGGCCACATCCCTCCTGTGACTGGCACACTATTCTCCTGTTACTGGTACATCCCGCTACACGGTCGCTCTGCCCTATTAGTCTTAGATAATTCTACCTGTTTTCTCTTCTTCTGTTTTCCTATGCCTGGGACATCCTGCTACACGGTTGCTCTGCCCAATTAGTCATAGATAATTCCACCTGTTTTCACTTCTCACTGTTTAGTATTGGCATGCGCAGCCTAATTTTACAATGTAAGCTTTGCAGAAGCAACACCTGTTCCCTTATTCTGCACAATTTTAACCCTATACCTTACAATTCCCCCCGCCTTTTCTTCTTGGCTACTAAGTGTTGTCTTCTGCATTTGTCTCATACGTTGCCTTCCAGTTCGCTAGCATCATGCCTGAGACTTCATTTATAGTGGCTAATTCTTTAAGGTCATTGTTAAAGAGGTTGAGTCCCTCTGCCTGATTACCTTTTAGAGGCATTTGTTTTGCCAAGGCCTTCTCAATTAGCCACTGGGTTAACCCTTGTACCTAAGGTATGATACAACAGCCAATTTCTACCAGTACCCCTGCTACCACTACCAGGGAGATGAGGATGGAGACTACCAGGCCTTTCCACTTCCCAAACCATGATTCCAGCCATCTCGTGAGTGATGTGTCCACTCCTGAATTCTCAGCCAATTCTTCCGCCAAGGTGGTCAATCCTCGCAAGGCACGAGAGATTGACCCATCAGGTGCTGTATTATTTGGAATAAAGTTACAACAGCTACCTCCTAACATCACGCATACACCCCCTTTTTCGGCTAGGATCATATCTAGGGCTAGTCTGTTTTCCCAGGCCATTCTGCTGGTTGCATCAAATTGCTCGGAAATACCCTTGACTGAATCTCTAGTATAATTGATGAATTTTTGCTGGTTGTAAAAAAAATATATAGTTTATCCAATCCACATTCTTGTTGACCATTACCCGCCAAAATAGGGCCGATTCAAAATCTGCCGCAGTCTGGTTGCGGGCCTTGAACTGATCGGGGGCCCCTCTAGGTACTCCTATAGAGTCGAGATAAATCCTATCATCAAAGGAAGTATCTTATAAGACCTTTTTACTCCTCTCATTCTTTGTTACTACCACCTTCTCCTTCTCAAATGGGATTGTCAATTGCACAATCGCACATATCCCTCTCCAGTCAGGAGCTAGGATAGGTTGCAATATTCTGCCTCCACTGTACCACCACAGATCCACCTGGGGAACCCGGAGTGCTGAGTAGTTCCCTCCTTTGTCCGTTTCGGTGTCATTCTGAGTTTCTATGCATAACCTTAGCTCCCCCAAGTCTCTAGACCGACTTGTACCCTGTCGGCTGACACATGATGTGTGATTCCCGACTGTGGTCAAAAACCGGGGAGGGGGGGGCACGCTTTCAAATCTGTCTTCTCCAAGAGAGGGAACATTAGAGATAGGAATATACAATTCCTATCATTCCATGCAGTCTTATCTTGATACAGGGCTGTTATACATTCCATGCCCTTCCTGTTTCGGTTCCACCCAAGCGGAAAGGGGACTATGTGGGCAACTGGTCTACCGGAGGCACGTGCATAGCAATTGCTTTTATTCAGAGTTTTAACAGTGAACTTTACCCATTCAACCCAGGCATTTGCGCCCCCGTGTCCAGTTTCTATTTCAGTGGTCTACTTCAAGTCCTTGACCTCTATAATTTTTGCCACCTTTGGGTCATTGGGAGGGGCAAAAGGATGTATCTTACCATCAGGTTGTTTGGCTCGTTTTCCATTTCCTACGGCTATTCGGAAACAGTAGCCCGAAAAACATTTCCCAGTGGCAGCCATTACTATCTTTAAATTATTACTAAGGAGTCGAGACCCGTTTTTCTGGGGAAAGGAGTCTTCATAGGAGGTATTTCTAATGGTGAGATAAATCGAGTGGCACTTTTTGTCAGGACAGTCTAGGGCTGGGCGAAAGGGGGCTCTATGGATAGTGATGCCAGGTGGCGGTTCTTGTGAACCATACCTTGTGTCCGGTAGGGTCTTAAGAAGGATTTCCGAGGAAATATACTCCCTCTGATACTTTACATCTGCGCATGTTACTAGACTGCAAGCATCGACCTCTATTACTTGCGGTCTGAATATCAGGGACCGTTAATAACAAATATGGAGATGACAGCATCGTTTGACAAGATCCCAATACTAAGAAAGCTAATATGGTAACCCTAAGCGTCCTCAGCATCCTATAATAGTATTGAAGGACTGAGAGATTTAACGTGCAATACAATATATAGATATCAAAAAGAAACTATCCCACGTCCACATAAAAATCAGTTACTTAGTCTTTTGAATCTGAGTTTCAGTGGTTCTTCTGTTGATTTGGCTGTCCAGACTTCTTTCTTAACCGGGGATTCCACCTGTCCTTTAATCCTGGTGTAGTGAGTCCAGCCTTTCTCTGCCATGCGTATCACCGTTTTGGTCGTCAAAAGAGCCTGGTACGGTCCCTCCCAATCCGGTTGCAATTTAGTTTCTGTTCATGACTTAATTAGGACCCAATCTCCTGGCCGGATGGGATGAACGGCGAATTAAAGGGGCGGAGTCTGTGACAGTAATCCTTGTTTCCTAAGAAAAGACAAAGAGGAGGACAAGCCCAGTATATACTTCTTTGAGAACAGATCTTTAGTCTCCAGGGTGGGCAGTTCCCCTTTCGTTCCCAGATAGGGCAGGCCAAACAATATCTCATAAGGAGACAGCCCCATATCTTTCCTTGGGGCTGTCTGCACTCGTAAAAGGGCTATAGGTAAACACTTAGCCCAAGGGAGTCTGGTTTCTACTACTAATTTTGATAACTGCTTCTTGAGTGTCTGGTTCATTCTCTCAACCTTTCCTGATGAAGGTGGGTGCCAAGGGGTGTTGAACTCCCAGGAGACTCCTAACAACTTCATTACTCCCTGGAGTACCCTGGAAGTGAAATGAGTTCCCTGATCTGAATCTATGCATTCCACTAACCCGTATCTGGGAATTATATGTTCAAGTATTATCTTGGACACCCCACTTGCAGTGGCTAAAGGATACGCCTCCACCCATCCAGATAGGTGATCAACCATTAACAGCATATACCTCAGTCTTCCCACTCGGGGTAATTCGGCATAATCTACCTGAATGCTCTGAAATGGTCGGAGCCCAGGTTCTCTCCTTCCTGGGACTTGTTTGCTCAATATATTGTTGATTTTCTTGCATGTTATACATTTCTCTCATATCTGTTTGGCTATCGTATAGATCCCTTTACATCCATATTTCCTCAAGACCAAATCACACATTGCTTGCACTCCCCAGTGACTCCCCTGGTGTAAGACAGTCATAATTTCTCACATCATCTTATTTAGCATCTCCCAGCCATCAGGTAGCATCCAGCGCCCCTCTACTGTCTGCATAGCTCCCAGTTCTTCTAATTCTCTCTTCCTTAGCACTAAATATCGGTGTCCCCCCAGGTTCCTGCACCATCGGTACCAAAATATATATTGTAGCGGGCTGAGGGTTCAGAGCTGCCTCCTTAGCGACTTCATCCACCAATCTATTTCCCTTTGCTTTGGGATCATTTCCCTGCTGATGTCCATTTATGTGGACTATTGCTATTTCCTTTGGCAACAAAAGGGATTCCAATACTTGCTTTACCAATTCTTCATGAGCCAGTTCTTTACCCCTACTGTTTATCAGTCCCCTCTCCTGCCATGTCTTCCCAAATGTGTGTGCCACCTCGAAGGCATACTTAGAACCTGTGTATACAGTTCCTTCTTTGCCTTCCAAGGTCTTAAGAGCCCTGCCTAGTGCATAAAGTTCACAAGTATGTGCCGACTAATCATTGGGTAGTCTGCTAGCTTCAATAATACTCCCCTCTATTCCATCCACTACTGCATATCCATTATGTCTTTTGCTTTCAATCACTCTGGAGGACCCATCAATAAGCAGCCTGGCCCCTGCATGTAGAGGGATATCTCTAAGGTCCATTCTTACTTTCGTCTGATATTCTATAATGTCAAGGCAGTCATGTTCTGGGTCTGAGGGAGCTTCATCCTCCCCTTTCCAGAGAAAGGTAGCTGGATTCAGACAACTGTCTGTGATCAATGTAAGGTCATCCCTCTCTATTAGAATTGCTTCATATTTTAGAATTCTAGAATCCGTAAGCCACCACCCTGCTTTCTGATTTAATATGGTCCGTACCTGATGTGGGTGCTGACTATTAAGGTTCCCCAAAAGTAAGTTTCCAACTTTCTTCTACCAATAAGGCTGTTGCTGCCACTGCCTGCACACACTCCGGCCAGTAATGTAGCTTTTCATTCTTTAATTAACAATGAATTAATGCTGTCATCTTTTAAATTAGCTATGAATCAATATGACAGGTCACAGAGTGTGAAGCAATTCTGCCAATTAATATTGAGTCAGGCTAATACAATTGATTTATTATAAATATTAATTATTAGTTATGTATTATATAAATAAAATAATCATTATTTGTAATTCAGGGTGGAAATGCAACATTTTAAAAACTGTAATTGCGCAGTTCTGTTTGTTTACCAGTCACTTGTGACTTCTCATTCTGTTTCTGTAATTGTTTTGCTCGCGCACATTCATTTTTAAAAACCTTAACAGATTCCAAAGCACCATTTGCAGTTAATTCAATTCCCAGTTTGGTGGCAGTATCTTGCCATGAGCATAATGGCAAGATACTGCCACCATTCTTCATGCCTCTCATCACAAAACTGTCGCCATAGTCCAGTTAACTCTTTCGTTCCTGCTCCCATGTTACGTTGCCAGATCAATTGCTGAGCCGATTTGACCAATTGAACAGCTTTAGGGCCACCTAATGGCCATTCTTCTTCACTCAATGTTTTGTTTAGACCTTGATTTTTTTTTAAAGAAATATTGCAATATTTCTTGCTCCCTATAGCTTCAAATACCAATTTATCAATTTATGTTTGTCTAACTTTAAAGCCTGTTCCTAACTATCCATTTTGGAATCTTACTTGTAAATATATATTTATATATTATAAATTAATTTGTTCAGTATTTAAAATGTAAAATGCATACCATTCCCAACTTTAAAATCCACTATTATTACCCGGTTTTAGTCCCTTAATTTAAATCCAAAATTAGTTTTATTAAGTCATCCTGACCAGTCATTGCTCAATTACAATGCTATAGGTCGTGAAATAACCAGAGCTGTCTTAAAAGGATTTGTCCATTCAAGTTTTAAAAAAAACTTCTAATGCATGAATAATGGCCGAATCCAAGGTCACAGATATTAATCATAGGATTGATTTATTATGTTGAACTGAAACTTCAACTGTCGTTGAGGGAGGGAACTTTCTGAATAAAGCTACGGCTTAAAATTAATTGAAAACACATGAGTCTGAAACACAAAACAAGGTTATCATGTTGTTTTCCTCCGTATTAAGCTGATTTGAAATCGCTTTACTGTAAGGATAAAATAGTTTAGTTAGAAACTGATAGTAAGGCAGTCATGACCTGTAAAAAGAACAGGAGTTCACATTTTATTTCATACTCACTGTAAAATCCTTAACCTTAAAAGAAATCATGTTAAATTTCCATAATAGAAATCAGATTCAAAACAGTCCCGGATCTCAAGCTCCAGGGAACAAAGCACAAACATTCAATCACCAACAAACAAATGTGCATTCAAACCGAATCACAAAGGGTTAAACTTTCTATTAGCTGTACAGCTCTATCTCTCTCACTCTCACACACACACACACACGCGCACGCATGCACACCCTGTATCTCACAGACACTTTGAGCTTCCCGCAATAACAACTCTAGAGGCTTCTCACTCCACCCCTCTATCTTTTGATTTTTTTTTTTCTGGATGTAACACCCTGCTTGTTGGGGTCTCCACCTCTGTCCTTGTCCCTGTTGACTGGACCCTACAAAAGGTCCTCCTCGTCCTCTACCCCTTCCTCTATGTTCTACGTACTGCGGTTGCTAGTCACTGATTCGATTCTTTTCTTGACTACTTTGTCAACCGTGGCTACCATCATTTTTGCCTTCTGTTTTTGCTTCTCATCCTCTCTCTTTACAAACACTTTCTGTGGCTCTTTTAATAACTCCTCAAGTGATTTCTCACTCCACCCATCTATTTTCTGAATTTTTTTTTGGATGTCTGGCCATGATTTAGTAACAAAGTGTACCCTCAGTAGCCCTTCAGCTACTAGCCTTTCCAACACGAAGCATAATCTGATCCCTCCTGACTGAAAGGCTGTTTTCTGTTGACATATAAATTCAAATATTTACAAACACAGTCCAACCCGTACTTTGGCCAGAAGACAGCGGGACGAAGAATGGATTCCTTAGTCCATACAAAACAATAATACTTAATCATCTTTTTACTATCTTTTCACCTTGTACAAGTATTATTTTTCCAATTCCACAACATCCTGCCCAACGGACTTTCTGGAGGGAGGTTTTCAGGGACCCCGCCTCCATTTCCATTTTTTTTTTCCGGAGGCTTATACTTTACCCTCAGCACAGCCCATATTGAGTTCCTTCGTTAGACACTTATTAACTCCTAGAACTCAATCCCAGCCACCAAGGCAGTACTTAAAAATCTCTTTTCCTACCTTGGTCCATGCACGGAGTTGCCTGGCTCCCTGTGCCTACTTACTTTCGCCTGGTTCAGATAGACTCTCATCAGATCTCAATCAGTCAACCAGAAGGGGGAACCCACTGCTGAAGAACACGGGACTGTTCTAAAAGGAACGGGACGCGTCTTCCCAGTCATCGACGGTGTCCACCCTGCTGGTGATGATGGACATCCCGGACGAGCCCCTAAACTGTGAGAAACAAAACTCACACATGTTAATAAATTTCAATCCGAGTCAAATTCTGAAGCAGCGAATTTCATTGATACAAACTTGCAAGAACGGGTGCCTAACAAGTAAGCATCCTAATCTGAGGGTTACATTCTGATTTATGCTGTTTAGCTGCGTCTCTCGGTCCTCCCCTTTCACCCCATAGGCTACGTGCTACAGCAAAAGTAACCAATCACAAGCTCTAGTTTGTCTCTGCCTCTGTTTACTTCCCCCATTACTCTAAGCTTGTGGCCCCTTACTCTTATTTATCTCATTCCTTATATGTGACGATCCTGGCATAGTTTGCTGTCTTTGTGCGATCATCCTGCCAAACTAAATTCCATCCGTTGGCCACATCCCTCCTGCGACTGGCACACTATTCTCCTGTTACTGGTACATCCCGCTATACGGTTGCTATGCCTTATTAGTCATAGATAATACTACCTGTTTTCGCTTCTCACTGTTTATTATTGACATGCGCAGCCTAATTTTATAATGTAAGCTTTTGCAGAAGCAACACCTGTTCCCTTATTCTGCAGAATTTTAACCCTATACCTTACAGTTATCATGGTCACCATTATTGAGACTAGCTATAGCTCTCCAGATTTGTAAATTTAATTCACATTCCACTGGCTCTGTAGTAGGATTTGTATCCGTGATCCCAGAGCTTTAACGTGGATCTCTGGATTACTAGTCTACTGACTTTACCACAGCACAATTGTCCCTCCACTTGAATATTTTAGAAAATACTGGGAGCAAGTGGAATGAAACTAAAAAAATATTTCTTTCAACCAACACCCTGACTATAATCCATCCAGGCATAATGAACTAAATGGCCTTCCTCATTACACAAAATTTATTGATGGGAATATAACCTAGTACAAACTTGAGAATTGCACATTTTGAAACCTGATTAATTTTATCTTGCAACAGAGATTATAATTCACCTTCTCTTCAGCACACCAGCATGATGTTGCGTATTTTCATTGGGGAAATGCTAAATGAAATAACCAGATTGCTACTTTGTAAAGAGAATAAAATTAAACTAAACAACCATTTGCGTAAGTTGATTCTGAGAACTGGGCAAACATCTTCATCCAAGAATAATAATTGAGTTATATGCTTCACTGTTAGCACCTTCACCTCCTTGAAACCGCCAGCAGCTGTTTGATAAGAACAATGATCACAGTTTTGAGTAATTTACTGGAACTAAGCACTTGTAAAGCTTTCAACTGCAGTAGTTTTTCTTTTAATTGCTTTATCAATTTTGTGAAGCACAGGTGAGATTGTCAAGTTCCAGTTTTCCCCCGTTGTGGAGGGGAGGACTTTTAAACATTGAAATAAAAACAGTCCACTTTGATTCTTCAGAACCTGGCAAAGCAATTTTTTAATACTGTTTAAAAAGGAGAAAGAAAAGCGGAACAGATAGCATGCACAGAGCAAGGCAAAGTGAATGCTAATGGTAATAGAGGAGTGATACAGATGGAAGATTAGATGTTAATGGTCATTGTTAATAGCACAAGCAACGTCAGTGCTGCTGAGAGCAAACACCTGCAAGCAACACATGGAGGGAAGGGATTAATCGAACTGGAGAACAGAATTCATTGTCAGTAGTTGTCAAATATCAATCATTTGAGTCCTGAAGGCAGTAAAGTGCCGAAGTGAAAAATGAGATGCTCCTCCTCCATGTCAAGTTGGGCTTCACTGGAATACTGCAGCAGGCCTAGGATGGAACTGAGTGTGTGAAAGTAAGATGATGTACTTAAATAGGAAACAACTGGAAGGCTGAGGTCATTCTTGTGGACAGATAAAAGGGTATTCAAAGTTAAACCTTTGAACATATTCTGCCGAGATCATCTACGAAGAATTCCTCCCCCATGAATCTGTATATCTGACCTTGTACAAGTTCAAGGTGGCCACTATCTTCTCGAAGGCATCAAAGGATGAGTAATAAATGCTGGTCTCTCCAGCAAAATCCACATCTCCTGAATTAAGTTTTCAATGTAAGTTTTAAAAATTATTTTAATGACTTCATGGAGAATTGAAGATAATCTTTGACATGTTACTATGATAAAATAAATTTAGAAGAATGTCCTTTTTGGTTTGCTTTTTAAATTCTCTTTGTACCATTTACCAAGAAAAGTCTGAAGGGAAGACAAGGAAAGTTATTGCATCTCTATTTTATTACAAACTGGGAATGGTTGAAATAATTAGTATGGAATATAATTTTAATTCATAATGGTAAGAAAATGTAAGTAAAGCCCTTTTCTAACCTTAAAAAACAAATTTATCGCTGAATAAGATCATTACTGTTTTTAAACTGTCTAGGTTTCTGCAGAATTGGTAAGTAGCTAATTATCAACTTTCTCTTATAGTGAAAATGGTTTTCATATAATGTGGCCATAACTTGGAGGTGCTGGTGTTGGACTGAGATGAATAAAGTTAAAAATCTCACAACACCAGATTATAGTCCAACAGGTTTATGTGGAAGCACTTGCTTTCAAAGCACTGCTTCTTTCTCCAGTGAGGAGGAAGCAGCGCTTCGAAAGCTAGTGCTTCCATATAAACCTGTTGGACTATAACCTGATGTTGTGATTTTTAACTTCATATAATGTGCTTTTCTAATGTAATGGCAGCATGTTGCCGCTTTAGCATTGACTTGGTTTCCCCCGTCAAACATATTGCAAACCTGGGCTCAATTTATAGTGTATTTGTGCACATTCTCTTCAGGTGGAAACTATGGAGGCACAGATCCAGTCAAAGACTGATGATTATAATGAGTTGCTGCTTAGAAAGGAACACCTGGAGCGAGATGTGCAAGAACAAAGTGAAGAAATAGCAAAACTGGAAGCACAGATCAAAGAGCTTGAGCAAGTTGTGTTATCCCATGCTGATGCAGAAAAGCGGATTCATCAGCTTGAGCAAGAAATGCAGAAGATGAGGCGGATAGAGGAAGAATTAACACAGGTAAGGGAGGATCAGTAACCATACCTTTATGAAACTTTATTTCATAACAATCAAGCTGAGTGTGTGTATTTCTGTAGTAAATATCACCTTTAAATCAATCGTCAAAAATTAATACTTCTAAACCCTCATTGAAATGATTACCTGGCACTTTCTGAAAACTTATCTGGGGAGAGCATTATAATGGCCCAGAAGCTTGCAGCGATTAAAGTAAAATGAAAAGCAACTGCATATTTAATAGAAAAATTTACAGGGTTATGGGCAAAGAGCATGGGGTAGGACTAATTGATACCTCTATCAAAGAGTCTTATCAAAGATACCTCTATCAAAGAGCCAGCACAGGGAACCTCTTCCTGTACTTAATGATCCTAAGTGAGCTATATTGCACCATCCTTTCTAAAGAGGTTACGGACAGTTTGCTGAGTCCTTTGTTCAGATTGTAGAAAGAGATGGAACCATTTCTCAACAGTGTCGATAACAAATTGCTACAATACTGATAAACTTAACATTGCTACTACTTTGTTGAGAACGATGGCAGTCAGCTAACTGCTGCAGAGTTTAATATAATCTCGCAGTTAATGTAAATGGGGAGAAAGTGAGGTCTGCAGATGCTGGAGATCAGAGCTGAAATGTGTTGCTGGAACAGCGCAACAGGTCAGGCAGCATCCAGGGAACAGGAGAATCGACGTTTCGGGCATAAGCCCTGAGGAAGGGCTTATGCCCAAAACGTCGATTCTCCTGTTCACTGGATGCTGCCTGACCTGCGCTGTTCCAGCAACACAGTTAATGTAAATGGTTGAGAAATGAATTAATCCCGGCAGTATTGTACTATTCAAAAACCTGTTCTTTCAAAAGTATCAAGTTAGTTCAGTTGAGTGAACTTTTCTAAATGAAATAACAGAGGCAGTTTGTACTTCATATGCAGCCAGTCTTGATCTTTTTGGATTGCATGTTGTGCTTTTTTTTAAAAAGTGTCAGTTTCACAAATAACGGACAAGGTCCTGAATTTTGACAATGATAGCATCCATGTGTCCCGCTTCTTAACCTGTTGCAGCCCAATAATTCTTCTTGTAAAGACATTGCTGGCTAGACTACCATTTCTTTGCTCATCCTTAATTGCCCTGATGGTTGTTAAGAGTCAACCACATTGCTGTGGGTCTGGAGTCACATGTAGCCAGACCAAGTGAAGATGGCAGTTGCTTCCTTAACAACATCAGTGAACCAGATGTGTTTTTATGGTCATAAACAGATTCATTAATTCCAGATTTTTATTGAATCCAAATTTCACCATCTGCCATAGTGGGATTCAAACCGGTGTCACCGAACATTACCTGGGTCTCTGAATTAACAATTCTGTGACAATTCTGCTAGGCCACTGCCTCCCCCCTAAAATTTACTAGAGTTGGAAGTGAGCAAAAACAGTGCTATTATATGTGCAGGAATGTGTTTTAAGTATGCTTCACTCATTGATGGACATCAAATTCGATACAATTACATAGGATAACGGCCAAAAGGGCTTAAATTAGATTTTGGTTTTTAATTTGAGTGCTACCAGATATGATATATTCCTTTTTTTCTGTGCTAGGATAAAGAATCCCTGCAGCAGCAGCAGTACAGTAACCTAATGCAGATCTCTGCTCTACAATCAAAACTGGATGAAGCTAGACATAGAGTCCCTATTGAAGGACTTTCTGACCAAACTCTAAAGGAGCAATTACTGAATGAGCGGCAAGCTCTCCAGACAAAGGAAGATGAGGTGGGATTGAGAAACAATTTCATTAGGCCCTAAGTAAGACTATTTATGATTTGTGTTTTAACATTTCTGTTTTTAAAGATGCCACATTACCGAGACATTTAATCTAACCAGGAAACATTCAGTTTATTGGAGGTTACTTGTAGGTAATTTTACATTGTTTCCCTGGTAATTGTTAATCTGACATGGGCAAGGGGTATTTGACTAGATTAACGTATCAGGTTGGATGAAGAAGCTGGGTTTTGAACTGAACACCCCAACAAATGATCAAGACTCGAAATGTTAGCTTACTCTCCCTCAATGGATGTTGCCTGACCTGTGATTTCCAGCATTTTTTGTTTTCAGTACAGATTCCAGCATTTGCAGTAATTTACTCCTACGACAAATCTTCTGTAGTGCTCAGTAAGCAAGTCTTCATCCTGTTGGTTAAGGTGTGATCAACTACACAACCGTAGAGCAGTGAGTAAATACACAGCAATGTTTTCGGATGATCACAAAAGGGTTAGCTGATCTAAAGGCTTCAGGTCAGATAGTTGCTCTGTGTCCTGCATATTGCAAGTAAACAAAAATGACAAAATGCTATTGATAACAGAGTTAAGTTCAGTGAACAAGAAAGAAATCTGAACCACTGGATTGAAAAGTGTGGTGCTGAAAAGCACAGCTGGCCGGGCAGCATCTGCGGAGCAGGAGAGTCGACGTTTCAAGCATAAGCTCTTCATCAGGATTGAATTCTCCTGCTCCTCAGATGCTGGCTCACAGTTCTCTGAAAGTGGAGTCACAGGTATACAGGGCATACATCAGTTAGCACATTGAGTATAGAAGTTGGGAAGTTATGTTGCATTTATGTAGGACTTTGGTGAGGCGGCACCTGTAGTATTGTGTTCAGTTTTGGTCACCTTGCTATAGGAAGGATGTTACTAAACTGGAAAGAGTGCAGAAGAAATTTACATGGATGTTGCCAGGACTGAATGGTCTGAGTTATAGGGAGAGATTGGACAAGCTACGACTTTTTTCTTTACCGCGTAGGAGGCTGAGGGGGGATCTCACAGAAGCATATGAGAGGCTGGATAGAATGAATGCATTCTTTCTTTTCCCCAGGGTTGGGGAATCAAGGACTAGAGGGCATCAGTTTAAGGTTAGAGAGGAAAGAATTAAAGGACACCTAAGGGGCAACGTTTCTTAGAGAGGCTGGTATGCATACGGTGGCTCAGTGGTTAGCACTGCTGCCTCACAGCGCCAGGGTCTCAGGTTCGATTCCAGCCTCGGGCAACTGTCTGTATGGAGTTTGCACATTCTCCCCGTGTCTGTGTGGGTTTTCTCCAGGCGCTCCGGTTTCCTCCCACAGTCCAAAAATGTGCAGGTTCGGTGAATTGGCCATGCTAAATTGCCCATAGTGTTAGGTGCATTAGTCAGAGGGAAATAGGTCTGGGTGGGTTACTCTTTGGAGGGTCGGTGTGGACTGGTTGGGCTGAAGGGCCTGTTTCCACACTGTAGGAAATCTAATGGTAAAGTGAGGATACTGAAAAGCCTTTTTTTTTTGCGCATATCTAATGAAAGTGGATTAACAAAGCCAAGAAGAAGAGATACTGGGTCCATTTCCACCTCTGCCCCCAATTTCACCTCTATTTTACATACCACAGCGCACCAGTATGCCTGTAGCCTGTTGTAGGACCAGAGACAATGAACGAGTGTGCCCATACTCACTTTGCATTTAGGACACATTGGAGATACTCCTGATTTAAATTTTGAAAGGCATTCTGGAGTCAAGTGGACCCTGTGGAGAATTTTCAATTGCAAGGCATGGGTCCTGTTGCAAATAGAGATCCTCCTTGCATTTTCCCAGATACCCTCTCTCACTTCAGAAGAGGTCTCAATGTCCAGCTCACACTCCCATACCTTACAGAGCCATTCAGACTCGTTCGAAGGACGCTGTCCCAATAGGTGATAGACATTGCTGTCAGAAAATGTGTTCTCAGCACTCAGCACCCTCTTCTCTGTGTCACATCTATAAGAATCAGTTAGTAGTGTGGTCTCTTTTTGAATGAAATTCCTAATTTGAAAAAAACAGAAGATGTCCCTATTGGACAACTCGTATTTCCAAGCCAACTGGTCAAAAGACATCAGTATATACCCCCTCGAATAAGTGACCCACGCAAGACGTGTCCCTAGCTGCCCATAGTTTAAACCCAGAGTCCATCCCCTGGCTGAAAACCCGGCATACAAACTATGGATGTAAAAAATGATGTTTTGGCAATATTGCCCTCACACTGACGTATTGCCTTCCACTTTTTAACAGTATTAATAACTGTGGGGCTATGGCAATATTCCTTAACTATCCTCATTTTGTCCAAGAGCAGCAAGTTAGTAAGGGGATATCTTGCCTCAAATGCTTCGATGTCCAACCTGAGGGACACCCCAGGCCCAATCATTCATGTAAGATAGCAACAAGCTTAATTGATATTTTTTGATGTCTTGGAGTATCAAAACTGCAGCGGGATAGCTGCAGTTTAGTCAGTTTAATAAAGGGTCGCTTGCGATACCAGCTAAAGGAACTGAACCAGATGTTCAGTCTTCCAAAAAGCAGAGGAAGCATTTGCATTGAAAAAAGCAGATGGGGAGAATGTTTATTTTAGTGAGAGCAATCCAATCTAACCAAGAGATCGGAATCGCTTCCCATCTTTGAAGATCTTGTTTGATTCTGTCGAATAAATGATCAAAATTGGGTTTTAAATAGCTGATCAAAGACTGGAATAATGAATATACCAGAGTAGAGAAAGGCTTCCTGTGACTATCTAAAGGGAAATAGAGATTCATCCTCAGGACCAGGAATTCTCAGGAGACCACCCATGGGCATGGCCTCTGATTTCGCAAAGTTGATCTTGTAACCAAACAAATTGTATCAGATGAGACACTGAAACTGTTAGGTTTGATAAAAAGACAAAAACATCATCTGCATACAATGCAATCTTGTGTGACTTTGCCCTACTTCTGGAGCAGATATATTGGGAACCCTACCCAGCGGTTCAATTACCAATGTGAAAAGCAGTGATGATAAGGGACAGTCCTGTCAACTGCCCCCAAGAATATTGAAATTGCTTGATCACACACCATTGGTGAGGACCGCGGCCAGAGGGTCATTTTACTAAACCTTTACCCATCTGATAAAGACCTCGTCCAAGCCAAACCGTTTTAAAGTAAAAAAAAGGCTACTGGACCAGTCAAATGCCTTCTCCATGTCTAAAGAGATCACTAATTCCTGTACTGATCATTGTTGACATACTTGGATCATGTTAAGTAACCTCCTGACATTATTTGACGATCTGCGACCTTTATAAAACCCATCAGATCCTCCTTAATAATGGAGGGCCGCACAGTTTCTCGTCTTAGTGCAAGAATCTTACATAGGATTTTGAAATCAACATTCAGGAATGGGATGGATCTATAGGAAGCACAGTCCTCCTGGGTCTTCCCTTTTTTAAGGATAAAAGAGATGTTCGCCTCTCAAAGATAGCGGGAGGAGGCCACGACTATGTGAATCGTTAAACATACTAAGCATCGGTCCTGACAGTATACTTATAAATTCCTTATAAAACTCAGTGGGAAGTCCGTCAGGGCCAGGTGCCTTTCCATTCTGAAGCTGTGTCACAGCCTCCTGCACCTCTTGCACCGACAACGGGCATTAAGGAGAAACTCTTGCTCGGGGGTCACTCCCGGTAGGTCCAAACACTTTTTTAAAAAAAAAAAGATTCCATCCTAACCCACCCCTCCACACAATTATCAGACTGGTATAGTTCGGAGTAAAATTTACGAAATGCCGCATTAATCCTTTTAGAATCATGGGTTAAATTTTCAGCATCTTCCTTGATCGAGGTAATGGCTTGGGAGCATTCCCTTTTCCTGGCAAGATACGCTAAGTACTTGCCCGGCTTATCCTCATGCTCAAACAGCCTTTGTTTTGCAAATGTAAGCTCCCTCTCAGCTGTCTGTGTGGACTGAATAGCTGTGATCCTCTGCAGTTCATCCAACGAGGGCCTATCAAAGTATGCCTTTTCAGCTGCCTTCAAATGGGTGTTAAGCAAGTATTGCTGCTCACTCTACTGCTGTTTCTTACTGGCAGATTAGGAAATAACGAACCCCCTAGCATAGGCTTTAACATTTTCCCAGAGAATGGATGGATTACTAGCCAAGTCAGTAATTCAAATGTCTAACAAAAAAGCCCTGAATTCAATAGAGAACAATTCAATAAAACTTGCTATCCTTAAGAATGAAGGGGTCCAGTCATAGTGCCTTGAACCTATCATGGTGTCCTTACTCTTGACCATTAGATACACTGGAGCGTGATCAGAAATAGGGATATTGCCTATTGTACATGACACCACCGAGCCCAAATGCCCTGCGGGTGTCCAAATGAGATCAATCCTGGTATGACATTTGTGCAGATTAGAGAAAAACGTAAAATCCTTGTCAGTAGGGTGAAAGTGCCTCCAAATATCTACCAGTCCTAGTTCGACACACAAATCCCTTAATTACTTAGATCGTGAAGAAGATATCGAGGGGCCTTTGGGCAATCTGTCCATCGTAGAGACTATTAGACAATTAAAATCCCCCCATGATAATATGCTGAGATGTGAGGTTAACCAATTTAGAAAGTGCGTCTATCAAGAAGTTGATGGGACTTTTAAGATCCTGTATTCTTCCCCATTTATCAAAGCTTTAAGGATTACAAATCTCCCATGTGTATCTTTAATACACTCTAACAACGTAAATGGGCGATTCTTCCTAACAAGCATGGCCACCACCCAGGTACACCACTTAAACGCATCCTTAGCCATAACCTTCTATAGCACCATTTCAACTCCAAAGAGGGAGAACTCAAACTACGAAACACTGATCTTCAGTACAAGAAAGTCCATAAAACACAAAAACTACATAAACTCTAACGGCTACAACCAACAAAGCTGCAAAACTTGTAAAAATTCCTTACACCAAAAATGGGAAAACGAAATAGTGCCGAAGGCACTGCTTAGAGGAATTTACCCCCCTCCCCCCACCCCCATTCAAAGGGGACATCTACACATCCCAAAACCCTACTAACCATCCCTACTACCCTCTTAACTCCTACTATATAGGGTCGCGCCGCAACCCAGTAGGAAAAATCAAGATTAATGATATACACAAGTAAGTCAAAAGTAAACACGTCACCCATCCCTTGGTATAACTTAACTTAGAAATTAAAGATAAGTACTGTATCTATCCCGAGCATAATTTAATGCAACTTACTACCACCAAGTCCTCTCTAAAGAAGGACAAACCTGAACAACTCTGTTATCTGTGCCTTTTCAATCGACTGGCTTAAGTCAGTATGTCCACAAAGTTCCTCGCTTTCTCTGGTGAGTAAAATAAATGTACAGATCAATTATAATTCATCTGAGGCACCGCTGGATATCTTAGAGAGTACTGGATCCCAAGCGCGCTCAATCTCTTCTTAATACCATCGTAGGACTTCCTTTTCCTAATCACCGCTACTGAAAAATCTTGGAAAGACGTGACCTGGAACCCTTGCACACCTACGCTCTCGGATTCTTCCCGTCAGCTCTGGAAGCTTCCAGGACTCTTTGTCTTTATAATGATGGAGCCATACCAGGACAGGGCGTAGATGCTGGTCCATTCCTGACCTTCATGCCACGAGCTGGTGGACTTTCTCAATCTTTATCCTTCCCTTTTCAGCCTCCAAACTAAAGAAATCTGGGAACAACTTCTCAAACAATTCCACTGACCGCTCACCTTCCGTCCCTTCCAGCATGCCAACAACTCCAAAGGTTCTTTCTTCTGCCCTGTTCTCAAGGTCATCCACCAGATCCAGCAAACTATGGACCTGTGTTTCCAGGGCTTCAGTCCAACTCTTGGATGAATCAGCCTCTGCCTGCGCCCAAGCTCATAAGTCCATTTCACCAGGTCTTGCAGTATAGCAGAGACCTGGGCCAGCTTTTCCTTGTGTTTTTTTTTTCTTCAATCTTCTTCCTGAGGACCTTGTGAGATTTGGCAAGCTTCTCAACCAAGGCCTGGTGAGTAAGCAAGCCCGCCGCCTCGGTGGATTGAGCCCGGTCCTGGGCGAACTTCCTCCTTTTTTTCACCATTTCCCCACTGCAAAGACAAAGGTAAGTAAAATTTTCAGGTTCTGTAGCTCTTTTACTTTTTTTTTGCTCACAGTAACATGGTTGGGGCAGGTTCTAGCTCTGTCCTGCCAATGTTGTGGCGCAGAGCCCAGCAAACGCAATCCTCCTAGGTCACTGCCATCTTGGATCCCCATGATTTCAGCTTTTTAGCAGCGATTGTGCTTGTGCTGGCCCTGAATTTCCCTGCACTTTAAGACCCAATCTTGTTGATTTTCTTTTCCAGCTAAGCTGACTTACTTCAGACTGCATTCCACTGGTTTGGTCAGACTCCATTGTCCACTGCCTGAGTACAGGCACCCCAACTGAACTGCTACCAACAACTGCTTACCTGTCAGCAATTCAGTATCTTCTCTTGAGACTGCATCACAATGCTGCACTCCAGCATCTAATCGCTGGCACAATTTCAGCTTTTTAGCTGCTCTGAGAAGGATCCTGCTGTATCCGGACTGCCATTAATTGGCTAAATGCAGTTGGGGCAAACAATGGTATTTCAGCAACATGAAGTCAACTAGTTTGATTTCTCTTCACTGACAAACTGCTCTAAATGAATCTTTCAAACACTCCAATAGGAACCTGCTCTGTTTCTAGGTAAAATCAAATCTAGAACCCATTGTAACATTCTGTGCCTTCAATCTGGCAATCTTCCCAGATCACTGGCTTCACAGCACACATGGAAACAACGGATGGCATCAACAAGGGGCTCTGTCAGCTTGAATTAACTGTTTGGCTTAAGAACAGAAGTCAGAGTTGTGATATATGTTTGTTCTTTGGACTGGAGTTCAGTTCCCAAGGATCTGTGTTTGAACCACTTCTTTATTGATAGGTATAAATGACTTGCATATTGGAATACAGAGTAAAATTTCAAACTTTTGTCTTCACACTAAACTTGGAGGTATAACGGGTGGTGAGGATGATATTAACCAACTGTAATAAGGCACAGGCAGAATGCTGTAGAAGAATGAGCAGACGAATAGCAAGAAGGATTCAGTACTGCGCAGTGTGAGTTGATACATTTTGATCAAAGAGTAAGAGAGAGACAGTCATAAACCTAATGGTACAGCTCAAAAGTGCATGCAGGAGCAACAGGATCTGTGAAATCATATGCATTAATCTCAAAGGTATTGGAGCAATGATTTGCTAAATTATTTGCAAAACATGGGATCTTTATAAAGCTCTGCTTAAGCCCCAGCTAGAGTATCCAGTATGATTCACCACAACTTACTTAGGTAGTTGAGGATGCTTGAGAAGGTACTGAGGAGATTTGCTACATGATGCAAAGAATGACAGATTTTGGCTACAAGATTAGAGTGGAGGTGCATTTAGTGGAAAGCAACTCCATTAGAAAATGCACTGCTCATAAAATCCTTTAGATAATTGTGGATCACAGAATGGAGTAACACAGTTAGAATAAAATTTCCTAGAATTTGTGTCCTTTAATTGCTAATCCTCCCTCAGGCAATTCCACTGACAATAATGTTGAGTTATGTTGCTTTTGCTGTGTTTGTCACTTCTGTGTGTTTATCGGCTATCGCATGTGGCTGCCACGGATGTACACTCATTAGGTCCTCTTGTGATGCTTTTCAAGATTTTCTGTCATCCATTTGTGACAGTTGCCAGGTATTGTACAAAACGCTTCAGTGAAACAAAATGGATGCATTTCATGGAATTTGTTGAGTAAAAAAATTTGAATTGTATAATAATGTCTGATAGCTCAATTGGTTTGTAATTGATTTTGTTGTGGAATTTATTTTCAAGATCCAAAGCCTTGAGGAACAGCTTGATCAAGTTCGAGAGAATCTGATGAATAGAAACGATGAGATGCTTCAGCTGAATATGCAGTTGGAGATCCAGACAAAGCAGTCAGCAATGACTATCAACCAACTCCATGAGGAGAACATTCGAGTGAAGGTGAGTTCATTGGCAGTGATGTGATTCTTGTGAGTTACTGGAGTCAGTTTGTGGGGTGATTGAGATAAGTCATTTATTAGTGAATAACTAGACCAGAAGAATTGTAGCTAAATCATCTGTCTGTCACTTAAATATGATAGTTTCCTAGTACTATTTGTAATACTGACACAAGTCTGTGCTAATTTACATCAAATATACTTATTTTCCCCAACCATTCTAATTTTTCAGGAGGATGTAGCTAATCTCCATATGCGTTTCGGCCTGGATGCAGATAGCAGCAAAGTGCCTGGATTGCAGCTGCCTCAGGCATTGTTGCAGGAGAAGAACCAGGAGATTGATGAACTAAAGGAACAAATCCTCAAATTACAACAGGACTTGGAAAACATTTCACACTACAAGGTGATATATTAGTGGAACTCTGAGAGCTTTGTTGGACTCTTTGGTTAATGCATTGTATGAAGCTGAAGGCTAAGTTTATGTTAGACAGTATCTTTTAGATAATTCACTCTATGAATTCAAAGCTATTCCCAAACATTTTTATATGAATATCTTCCCACTTATTCATCAGTGTTTTGATTACTTCGTTACATTGATAACATCCACAGTTCTATACATTAGCAGATAAAATATTGGAAATTGGCAAGCTAGCCAGTGTCTGTGGGGAGAAACGCAGTTAATATTTCAAGTGCGGGACCTATTGTCAGGGATGTAAAAAGTGTGAGATTTAGCTGCTTAGAATTAAGAACAAAAGAAGGTTCTTTGGGAAGAAATATCAAAAGAGAAGTTGTAAGATTGAATGCCAGGCAGGAGAGCTTTAAATGACAAAAATTATGTTGGTGCAAAGCAAAAGAGAAAGGTAACAGAGCAAGAAACCTGTGATGCATCTGAAGTAACTAAGTCTTAAGAGATTTGTTGTCTGGGCAGTTTTCATCCTAGCAATTTGAGTGTGACAAAAAATTGGGAACTTCCCATCTTGATTTATCAGTTCTGGCAACATGTGTAAAGAGAGCAACAGAGCTGTTTCAAGTCCAGTATGAATCTGTGTTAGACTTGAAATATCAACTCTGTTTCTCTATCTGTGCTTTGTTTTCATTTTAGTTCATTTACTAGTATTGTTCAGCAGAATTTGAAGTCGTCTTTATTCATCTCTCTATTTTAGACTTTTGAAGAGAAGGATTGTGAAATTGAAGAGCTGAAAATACAGGTAGAACAGCTTACAGTTGACCAGGATAGGTTACGTCAGTCAAAAGAAGAAGAAATTGAGCATCTTATTGAGGTTATAGAGAAACTGCAGCAAGAACTTTCTCTGTTGGGTCCAAATCGCCATGAAGTCAGTGATTCTCAGGAAGACCTTGAAATGTTGGGTTTGGAAAAAGACACCAGAAAAAATTCTGCACTTTCTCGGGGACTTAACGACAACCTGCAGCAGGAACTGGCATGTATTGAAGTAGACAATAGGGCTGCTGGAGACTATAAAGAGAATGGAGCAGTATTAATGGTATCTAAGCAAGACTCCCTTCAGCTCTTGGATAAAAAAGAGGCTCAGTTGCAAGAAAAGATTGTTGCTTTGCAAATTGACCTTCAAAACTTGCAAGAAGTTAATCAGCAGCAGTTGCAAGAAATGGGATCCTTGCGTTTACAGTACAGCACCCTTCAGGAGGACAACAGTTTGCTGAGGACCCACATCTCTCAACGGGATGCTGATGTAGCTCTTCTCTCCTCACGTGTCCAAGAGTTGGAAGATGCTCAGGCTGAAAAGGACATGTTGCTACAAATGATTGAAAAGCAAAGGCAGGTGGAATTGGAAGAAATGGGATCTTTACCAACAAGAATAGCAGAGCTTGAACAAGAATTATCAGATAGGACAACTCAAGTCCAAACAAGTTGTAATGAACTACAAACCTTACACTCTGACCTTCTGGAACGTGACTGTGTGCTTCGGACCTTGAGACAGAAGGATGCAAATCATCAAGAAGAACTTGAGAGATTACAGGGTGACCTGGCCAAGTGGGAGGCAATGAATGAAGAATTAAAAGGCCACCTGAAGCAATTTCAGAAAGACAAGGAAGTAGTTGGCAATGATAGGACTACTCCAGAAATACAGCTGAAGGAAGATCTGTTGGTAAGTCATTATGTATTTAGTACACTTGAATATAATGCAACAAACATCTTTTATTTGGCATTTAAACTTTTACAGTGAATGATTTTTATGATTTTAAAATATATTTAACTGAAGGTTAAAGCACACACCATTTCTTTCTCCTCTTTTTGGCTAGGGAGAATTTGTAATAAATTTTCATTGTCTGAAAATAATGCAGATTTCATAGGTTGTTCTGAAAGCAATAAAATGTTCACATACATGTTTGAGATCTTGTATATTTTCTCCTTCATCATAAAAACTTGAAACAGTTTGCACTTTGTAGTGCAAGGATGTAAAGTAAGGAATGACTCTGCTACTGCAGGGTGGACTCGAAGGTAAAAGGCTACAAAGTGTTCAAAATCATTTCATGGCTTTTTCTTGGCTAGGTTTTAGTTGATAGCATGATAGCAAGAATCATAGAAGAGTCATCATGGCAAATGTGTGGCTGCTCAGTCAAGATAACTAATGTTAGCCTTTCATATGGAGACTTCTCAAATCCCAAATCTATGCCATTTTGGTGTATTTCTATGCTTGTAGAGGATGGAGAATGAGCAAGAAAATGTTCAAGGTTGTTGTTAAAGTGATGCGCATCTTCCAAAATGCACACTTTCTTTCATACATTAATGGGTAGACCATATATTGGAATAGTATTTGGGTGGATGGGCTAGTGACGTATTAATTTCAGGTCAAAATTAATTTACCCAATGACCAAGATGGTGGGCCAAGATGATCTTAGAGAATGGAGTACATCCTTGCCATACGCCTGTCAGTATGTTATAGATTCTCATCATGGTATTTCCTAAAACACAAAAAGCTAGGGTGGATGTTGATTATGTATGAAAGATGTAGATAATATGAAGACTCGGGGAAAGCCGTCACCTTTCGTAAGTCTACCCTTAGGACATTTTGCTGTAGTGGATTTTAGCTGATCTCATTCTTATCTTTAATATGCATCAGTTGCATGTCATTTCAACAACAAAACCCCTGCTCTTTTCTTCACTTTCACTGCCTGTCACCTAGAACCCAGAGCGCTCCAGTTGTCTGTTAACATCTCACTAACTCAGTTCAGTGACCTTGGTCTGTAGGGCTCAGCTACTTGCTTCATTGACCAATTGTAACTGAGTGATCCAGGCTTTATTTGAGAATATAATAGTATACCCTGATTGTGTTTTGTCGTAACTTCAATAAATTAATGTTCCAAGATAGTGGTTCTTCACTATATTGATGCTGGCTTGTAGCAAAAGATAATCAATAAAATATAATTTAATGAAGGTAAAATCTAATATTGTGAAGGTTAAAAAATACGCAGGCTGACTGGAATAATCTTTCAGTTACAGGAGCAAAAGAGACTCCAAGAGTTGGAAGTGACCTTGCAGCAGAAGGAGCTACTTGTCACCCAGCTAAGTGCAGAACGTGAGGGGCTACAGGCTGAGCTTTCTAAAGTTAAAGAGGAACTGAACTCTAGCACAGAGAAGATTGAAAAACTGCTGGAGGCTGATCAGGTAACAGTAATGGCTGAAGTAATTGAGATCTTCTGTCTTATGAATTGTCTTCAACTGAATTTTGTTTTAAGCAATCCATCTTGGAGATTGAAGTCTGGAGGAATTTAACACTTCACACTTTATCCCCACTCAGTTACACTGTAATCATTTTTAAGTAATCTCTTAAAAGTTCTATTCACTGCTGTTCTCACTCACTTGCATAAGTACATCTGTTGTTAGTTTTGAGTGTCTCCAGTTTATGAATGTATGAATAATACTGACAGGGAAAGACTTCCTTCTTCCAGCATTGTTTATACAATGTACATGCTCTCCACCCCAGCCAGCGATCACATGATCCCCTATTAGGAGGTGGAAGACCAGATTAACAATGTGATTTGCAGTTTTGGGTTGAAGAGAAGGACAATTTCAGGAAGTTCCATGCCAGTACCACCGGGCAATCATAATAGTCTAGGAAATAGCTCTGGTCATCCTCACCAGTACCCATTCCTTTGGAGGAGACTATTTCTTCTGAAACAAGTCCAGCTGTGCTTTGAAGGGATTCAGGAAACTGGCATCCATGACATGACTTGACACTCTGTTCCAGATGTTCACAATTCTCTGGGCAAAGAACAACCACTTGATACTTAACCCTGCTCTGACCATCTGCAATTTGCAATTGTGATCCCTGGGGTTCTCAGCAGTCTACTTAATTGGAACAACCCATCAACTCAAATTTACTTATCATTGCTTCAGAAAAGATTTACAAGGATGTAGCCAGGGTTGGCTTATTTCAGCTATAGGGGGAAGTTGAAGAGGCTGGGGCTTTTTCCCTGGAAGGTCAGAGGCTGAGGGGTGATGTTATTGAGGTTTTTAAAATCATGAGGGGCGTGGATAGGGTAAATGGACAAAGTATTTTCCCTGGGGTGGGGGAGTCCAGAGCTGGACGGCATAGATTTAGGGTGAGAGGGGAAAGATTTAAAAGGGACCTAAGGGGCAACTTTTTCTCAGAGGGTGGTGCATGTATGGAATGAGCTGCCAGAGGATGTGGTGGAGGCTGGTACAATTACAGCATTTAAAAGGCATCTGGATGGGTATAGAAGAGGAAGGGTTTAGAGGGATGTGGACCAAGTGCTGGCAAATGGGATTAGATCAGATTAGGATATCTGGTCGGCATGGACGAGTTGGACCAAAGGGTCTGTTTCCGTGCTGTACATCTTAAAATCCAGGCCAGATGATGGCATTGTGGTAATGTCACTGAGTTGATAATCTACAGGCCAGTCTCTGAGACCATGTGTGCAAGTCTTACCATGGCAACCACTGGAGAAAAGAGGGTGAACATATGGTTTAAGAACTGTCCTGTGTCATAAAATGGGAAATCTCTTCGCTTTTCAAGTAAGTTTTTTTATAGGTAATTATTCTTCATTATTGCAGTTTCAGTGAAGTTCAGGCTACAGAAGTCCAATCTGGAAATTAAAACAGGTCCATTCAGGAGTGTTGCTGGAAAGCATTTTCTTCTTGCATCATTCGAAACCAATGTAGATATTTGTTCATTCGGATGTTGAGGTTATGGTACAAATAGGGTAATTAGAGTTAAGGTCAGACGTGATTTTACTGAAAACTTAATTAGCCAAATCTTGTCATTCAGTAACTTTTCATTTCAGCACCTCCCTGTGTTTGAGTTCCACATGTTCACCTTTGTCTCCTACCCCTCCCCCATCCAACAGCGGCCCTCCACAACATGATTTCCAACTTTATTTGACTAGAGAAGTTTTTTCTGATTTGGCTATTGAATTTCCTGTGCCTGTATTGAGGGCTTTAACCTATGCTTCCCTCCTTAAGAGGGAAACTTCTCTCTGTATCATTCTATCAAACCGTTATTAGTTTACCTCTTACCCCACTTAAACCATAGTGCCTGCGCTGGCTTTTTGAAAGAGCCATCTGGTTGATGTAACTCCCTCGTTTTTTCTCCATAGTTCTGAAAATTCCGCCTACTCACAATTAAAACTAAGCCTCCTAACCTATCAATTCATGCAGTTCAGATCCGAACAATTCTCTGCATAAAGACTTCCTTGAATTTCTGACATAGGTTTGCCCTTTAAGATGAATCAAATTCAGGAAGAGATAAAACTTTCAGCCCCTTCTGAAACTTTGGTAATGTTTTAAACCACTTTAGATCTATAACAAAGATTTGCCTCAGGACCCCCAATAAAGGTATGTGGGTGTAGCTTGAGAATTGTCTGGGATATTTAAGCTTCTGATAGGCTGACATTTGCCATAAGGCGCTCTTCCCAAATCTCTCTAGTCTTGAGCTAGAGAGAGTGATTTGGGCTATATCTGTACCATTTGCCTGGTTAGTTAGCGAGGAAATGTTAGACCATTTAAAACCTGGGAAATCCACATCTTACAATCCTCACTCAGGCCCCTGTGCAACTAACAATGCTCATTCCCAGCCACCTACCTAGCTCACCTGCCCATCTACCACCAATGTCATAAATCATTTTTATTTATTCCTTCAATCTGGAATTTCACTGTCAACAGCTTACTTTCTATGGATTTTTTTCTATCTGGTTCTCTATATAGAAAGTCAAACAGTTTGTCTGATCACGAAATGGCAAGTCATAAAGATCTAGAGCCAAAGAAAAGGCACTTCAGCTATTGCATCCATGTCAGTCAAAAATAATCGCCTAACTATTCTAGCACTTGGCCCCAGCCTTGTATGGCTTAGCAATGCTTATGAGGGTGTCTGCATCTATCACCATTATAGGTAGTAAATTCCACATTCCCACCACCTTTTTCCTCACATCTGTAAACCTTCTGCCCCTTGGCTTAAATCTATGCTCTCTAGTCATTGATTTCCAGCACTCCACCAGAAGCGGAAATGTTTTCTCCTGTCTACCCTATCTGTGAGATGTATGAAAATATGAGGGGTAATCATGAGGGCGGTACGGTGGTTCAGTGGTTAGCATTGCTGCCTCTCAGCACCAGGGACCCAGGTTCAATTCTAGCTTTTGGAAACTGTCTGTGTGGAGTTTGCACGTTCTCCCTGTGTCTGGGTGGGTTTCTTCCTGGTGTTCCGGTGTCCTTCTACAGTCCAAAGATGTGCAGGTTAGGTGGATTGGCCATGCTAAATTGCCCGTACTGTTCAGGGATGTGTAAGTTATGTATATTAGTCAGGGATAAAATGTAGAGTAATAGGGTAGGCGAATGGCTCTGGGTGGTCTTCGGAGGGTCAGTATGGACCTTTTGGGTGAAATGGCCTGTTTCTACAGTGTAGGGATTCTATGTTCCCTTTCAATCTCCCCTGCTCTGAGAACAGAACCCCAGTCTGTCCAATCTTTCTTCATATCTGAAACATTTCTGAAACTGAAAATGTAAAAATGATGGCCTAGTGGTGTTATCACTAAACAATTAATCTGGAAAACCTGTTAATGCTTTAAGTTTGCATCTGCCAAAGCAAGTGGTAAGATATGATTTCAGTATAAATCTAGCATTAAGAGTCTAATGACTATGAAGTATTGCCAGTTGTCAGAAAATCCTATCTGGTTTACTAATGGCCTTTAGGCAAGAAAATTGGTCTAGCCTACATGTGACTCCAGCTCCAGAGCAATGTGGTTGACTCTTAACTGCCTTCTGGGTAATTAGGGGTAGGCGATAAATGTTGGCCTAGCCAGTGACACTCATATCCTGGATAGAGTAAGTAGCCAAGGTCTTTTTCCCAGGGTTGGGGAGTCTGAAATTGGAAGGCATGGGTTTAAGGTGAAAAGGAAAAGATTTAACAGAGACCTGAGGGGCAGATTTTTCTCGCAGAGTGTGGTACATGTATGGGATGAGCTGCCAGACAAAGTGGTTGAGGCAGGTGCAATTGCAACATTTTAAAAGACATCTGGATGGGTACATGAATAGGAAGAGTTTAGATGGGTTTGAACCAAATGCTGGCAAATGGGACAAGATCTGGTTAGCGTGGATGAGTTGGACTGAAGGGTCTGTATCTGTGCTGTATAGCTCTATGACTCTACAATTGGTTTAATGGCAGGAGACAGTGTGGTGGTGGCCGTGTGTGTGCCACAGGGATCAGTCCTGGAGCCCTTATTGCTTGTGATATTCACAAACGTTGCAAATGAGAATGTGAGGGTTAGAGGAAATAATAAACAAGTTTGCAGAAGATACAATAATTGGCTGAGTTGTTAACATTGGCAAGAAGGTCTTAAGTTACAAGCGGATATAAACAGATTGGTAAGATCAGGAGCAGATGGAATTTAACCCCAAGTGTGAGTTGATGCACAAGACGAGGCAGGACACTTGGAAGTTCAGAGGAACAGAAGGATCTAGGGTGATCCCTGAAAGTGGTAGGACAGGTGAACAGGCTACATAAAAACAGATATTGGTGGAGAAATCAGGTCTGGCAGCACCTGTGAAGAGAAAGCAGATTAAACATTTCAAAACCAGTGACCCGCCTTCAGAAGTGGTAGATCGAAAAGTGGTTTAGCCACAGGAAACACAGGGTGGTGGTACAAGGCTATTTGTGTGCAGTGCATGCCTTAACAATTGAGGCATAAATTATAAAAGCAGGAAGATTATGTTGCACTGTACTGAGATGTGGTTAGGCCATAGCTGGAACGCTGTGTGCAGTCCTGGTCACCAGACTATAGGAAGGATATGATTGCACTTGAGGGGTTGAGAGGAGAGTCTGGATTGGAACATTTTAGTTATGCAGAGAGGCTGAATAAGATTAAATTGTTTTCTTTGGAGCAAAGAAGGATGGGCGCGGGGAACTTGAAGTGTATAAGTTTGGGGGATATGGATAGGGTGGACAGAAAGCAGCTGTTGAAGGGTCACTAACAAGGGGGCAAACTTTTAAAGGTGAAAGTCACATGGACTTTGAGAGAGTGGTAGAGGTCCCTTTTATATCGTTCCCCTCTCACCCTAAACCTATGCCCTTGAGTTCTAGACTCTCCCACCCTGGGGAAAAAAGGACCTTGTCTATTTATCCTATCCATGCCCCTCATGATTTTATAAACCTCTGTAAGGTAACCCCTCAGCCTCCAACGCTCCAGGGAAAACACCCCCAGCGTATCCAGCTTCAAAGTTTGTGAGAAGATTTGTAGCTCGGGTGCTCGTTGTTGTGGTTCTGTTTGCCGAGCTGGGAATTTGTGTTGCAGACGTTTCGCCCCCTGTCTAGGTGACATCCTCACCCTGTATAGCTGCAACATGACCTCCAAACTCCTTTACTCAATGGTCTGTCCAATAAATAAACCATACCAAACGTCGTCTTCACTATCCCATGTATCTGCAACTCTACTTTCAAGGAACTTCTATGAACACTTCAAGTGTCATAACATTCAAGGTTGTGCGTCTGGTATGGGAAAATGAGACTAGTATAGTTAGTCATGTATGTTTGGTGATACAGATGCAATGGACTGAAGATCTGCTTCAGTTCTATATGGCACTATGATTCTAACCTTACCCAAGAGATATCCATGATATATTTTGGTACAGATCTGTAGCCAACTTTCTTCTAGATGTTTAGTTGCCCTTGATGAGTGACCACCTTCTGTGTGTTCTCTGTTGTAACACTTCGACAGACCCGCTCACCCACCTGCCTTTCCAGGAGCCAACTTTGGGCTTCACATGGCCCCACTTGCTGAAACTGTTACAATTTGAGAACTTACATCCATTTCCAATCAATCTTGGGGAAAAAAAAGTGCCAAGCTTTGAGCAAGTTACATCTTGTTATTAAACATTTTGCATATTCTAGCATTTAATTAGTACTTCAGATTCCAGCATTATTTTTGTTTCTGTTTCTAAGTGTAAATTTTACTGTGCAAAACATCTGTCAGCAATATACTGCTAGATATCATTAATAGACAGGCAGGAGGCTGGAAGAACACAGCAAACCAGGCAGCATTAGGAGGTGGAGAAGTTGACTTCTCAGGTATAACCGTTCTTTCAGGAGTGGGGGCTGGGTGTTGGAGAAGCTGCAGATAAAGGGGGTGGTGGAGGCCAGGTGGTGATGTGGATATAGGTGAAGACAGGTGGAGGGTACGACCTGGTTGGTGAATGGGAGGAATAAATCTGGTTGGTGGCAGGGAGTAGTGGAAGGGATGGGGAGGGAATCGGGGAATGGGTAGAGAGATTATTTGAAATTTGAGAACTCCATGGTGAATCCTCCAGGCTTTACGCTGCCCAAGCAGAAGATGAGGTGTTCCTCATATTTGTGCTGTGGTTCGTTTTGGCAGTGGAGGAGGCCAAGGATTGTCATGTCGGAAAGGGAGTGGTTGGGGGAATTGAAATGGGCAGTGACTGTGAGGTCCAGTCAGCCCCTGCAGGCCCAGTTGCGATGCTTGGTGAACTGTTCCCTAAGTTTACATTCGGTCTCCCCAATATAGAGAAGACCACATAGGGAGCACCTGATGCAGTAAACTAGGTTGGAAAAGAGGCAGGTTAACCTCTGTCTCACTGGAGGGACTATTTGGGGCCCTGGATGCAGGTGAGGGGATGGTACATTGGCACGTTTTGCATCTTTCCCGATTGCAGGAGAAGGTACTTAGAGGTTTGGGTGGTTTGGTGGGGAGAGTGGCGCAAACCAAGGACTGTTGAAGGGAATGGTGCTTGCGGAATGCAGAGAGGGGTGTAGAGGGGAAGATGTTTTCGGTGGTGGGGTCTAGTTGGAGTTGGCGGAAGTGTTTGAGGATGATGCATTGGATGCAGGGACTGGTGGAGTGGTAGGTGAGGACAAAGGGGGACTCTGTCTTTATTGAGTTGGGAGAGGGCCATCTACAGGGAATGTAGGTGGTGAGGTAGAGGGCTGTCTGAATGACAGAGGGGGGGAAAAGCATGTTGTTCAAAATAGGTGGACATCTAGGATGCTTGCAAATGGAATGTCTCCTTGTCCGAGCAGATGCGGCAGAGGCGGAGGAATTGGGAGAATGGGATGGAGTTCTTGCAGGATACTGGGTGGGAGAAGGTATAGTCCAGGTAGTTGTGGGGGTCTGGAGACTGTCACCAACATTGGAAATGATGAGGTCAAGAAAGGGGAGCTAGGTATCCAAGATGGACCAAGTGAATTTGAAGGCGAGGCAAAGTCGATGAACTACTCAAGTTTAGCCTGGGTGCAGGACGCTGCACTAATGCAGTCATCAAAGTAACGATGGAAGAGTTGGGGCATAGTGCCTCTGTAGGCACTGAAGAGGGCTTGATCAATATATCAGAGGAGAAAGTGAGGACTGCAGATGCTGGAGATCAGAGCTGAAAATGTGTTGCTGGAAAAGCGCAGCAGGTCAGGCAGCATCCAAGGAGCAGGAGAATCGACGTTTCGGGCATGAGCCCGAAGAAGGGCTTATGCCCGAAACGTCGATTCTCCTGCTCCTTGGATGCTGCCTGACCTGCTGCGCTTTTCCAGCAACACATTTTCAGCTTTGATCGATATATCAACAAAGAAGCAGGCATAGCTGGGGCCCATCCACGTGCCCATGGCCATCCCCTTGATTTAGAGGAAATGGAAAGAGTTAAAAGCAAAGTTATTGAGGGTGAGGACCAGTTTGGCGGTGCAGAGGGTATTGGTGGAGGGGGAGACTGGATGGGTCTGTTGGAGAGAAAGAAACACAGCGCCTGGAGGCCATCCTTGTGGTATATGGACATGTATAAGGACTGCACGTCCATATTGAAGATGAAGCACAGTGGGCTGGGGAACTAGAAGTTGCTGAAGAGGTGGAGGGTGTGGTTGGTATTGCTGATGTAGGTGGGAAGTGCCTGAAGTAAGGGGAAGGGAATTGCGTTGAAGTAGGACAAGTTGAGTTTGGTAGGAGCAGTTCACCAAGTATCACAGCCAGGCCTGCATAGACCAACCGGACCTCCCAGTCACCATCCATTTCAATTCCCCCAACCACTCCCTTTCCGACATGACCATCCTTGGCCTCCTCCATTGCCCGAACAAACCACAGTGCAAATTGGAGGAACAACACCTCCAATCTCCCACTTGCACTGCCTCCACACACACACACCCCTGCCACCCCAGTCCTGAAGAAGGATTACATCTGAAACGTCGACTTCTTCACCTCCTGATGCTGCCTGGCTTGCTGTGTTCTTCTATTTTGGATTTCAGCATCAGCAGTTTTTTTTTGTCTCTAACCAAGTTAGATATCATTCGAACATTGAGATGGCTCACTGGCAACCTCTAGAGTCTAGTTCAGTATTGCAGTACAAAAGTTTGGTTTGTTCTGAAGCAGGACACATCTGCAGTTTTGAATTCTTGTCTTTTCTAAATGACTGATTGCAATGTTTGCCTCTGTCACTTTCTTTGAAGGAAAAAGATCAGACAATTGCTGACTTGGAGATCCACACACGTAACCTGAAAACACAGGTGAATCAACTTCAAGAAGCCCTTTTGCAGCAAGAGGAGGAACTAGCTAACCGGGCGAAGGAAGTAGAAGACTTAACTGAAAAATGTCGACAGCAAGCCCTTGAATTGCTGCGACTGTCCAACTTGGAAGTAGATAAGCCACAAGTCAATTCTTCAGATTACAAAGAATCTTCACAGAATGTTGTTCAAGATGGATATCAGTCATGTCTCTATAATCAAGCTATTGATGAGAGTTTGTTGAGTTCTCCAGAAGTGATGAGAAAGTATGAGGAAAGTCTGGAATGGTTGAATGGACTGCACTCGAGCAGGATTTCTGAAATCAGTGGTGTTCACAGTACAGAGACAATACATAGCAGATCACTTGGATTTGAGAAGGATATAGATGGAGAGGACCAAAACATTAATAAAGACAAACTGTCTGGGAATTCTCCAGTGCCATCTGAGTATGAACACACTCTCTCAGAATCCTCTGATGCAGAGAAGGTGAGAAAGGCAAAAAGTCAATTTTAAAACATTATTCGACTTCACTGATATTTGAACTGTGATGACTCAATCAATATAGAATTGTAGAACTCCAGTTGGTTCATCTTTCTCATGATGCTGGCCAACATTTTTATTTCCTCTTCACACCTTGGTTTGATTTGAGTATCTGCCCTTCATCTTAATTTCAAATTTTGTTTTTAATTTATTCCTTTTTAATACATTCCTTTTTAAGCATTTTAATCTGCAGCGCATCCTCAATCAGCTAGGAAAAGTAATGGAAATTAGAAAATAATTTTTGATTCAAATGTATTGTTATCACCTGCTGAACAGAAATATCAAATCACATAGGTCAGAGCTAATAAGTGTGAAGACTAAATCGCTGTGTTTGAGATTCTGGAACCAGCCCATCTGAGAGAGACTATAATTCCTATAATGTTGTTGACTTTAGTTTAAATGAGTTGGATCTCCTTTGAGTCAAATGTGTGTTCTGGTTCTTCTCCTGCTTAGTGCCTCAGCTATTGTCAGAAATTGTCTTTCATGTTTTTAAACTAGGATGAATTGAAAGTCACATTGTTGAAGATAGAAGAGAGACATTCTTCATGGTTGTTTTTTTTTGCCACAGGTACAAAATGATGCCAAAGTAAAAGTAACACTGTCAGCCTTGCAGGAAGGTAGAGCATCAACAATGTCAATCCCTGACTGGATAAGTGAAGGCTGTGGCAGCAGTAAGTGTGCCAAGGAAACAAAATGAAACAGTTTGCCCACTCTCATCAACATTTCATATGTTATACTGGAAGCAGTTGTTAATCTGAATGAATAAGAGCATATTTGTTCACCATATACAAGACTGACCTTCAATTGGAAACAGAGGACTGAATGTAAACAGGGTCTTCACTAGCTATATTCTTTCCCTGCCTCCAGTGTCTAAAGGGTTTTCATTCAAGAAGAGGGTCAATTTTATCCTATTTAAATAAGCAGATGTCTTTAACATGTTATGAATATTTCAGCACCCTACAGACATACTATTAAAGTTCAATCCTTTGAGCTGTTTTTTCCTCTAACTCTGTAGGACTAGGAATGTTAAAGACTACAGTGGGCTGCTTATGATGCAGATGAACCTATTCTGGGATACTTTTAATGCCTGATTTTGTGTGATTTTTGAAGTTGAGAATTAGATGTGAATGGATTGCTCATCCATCATGTCCGTGCAGTGGCAGTTGGTTTCATCATTGGATAAAAAGAACAGAATTCTGTTGTAACCTAAGGTTTTGGATGAATTGTCTTGGATTCCAAGCTGTTTTTTTTTAAACTTTAAATTGTCTGCGATCAACTATTTTAGTTATTTAATGGCAAGTGTCCTTTCAATATCTCATAAGAAATGGGTCTACCAGAAAATGAATAAGATTGCAGTTTTATTAGGAAGAATGGAAAAATAGTATCTGTCTCAAATTTCCTTTCGCAGATACAAGTTTGGATCTGGGTGCAAAGCTAAATCAAGAGCTTGAAATAACTGAACGACTTGACAGTAGTTTTGTGGAGTATCTACGACATCGAGGAATTGCATTGGTTGACGTGGATGGTCAACAGAGGGAGCACAAAGTGTATGAGGAGGAAATGCCATCCCAACAGCTACAGGTTTGTTTAATTTTACTTTATAACTGTAAGATTGCAAGTGCTGAAGGTATGGCGATCTGGTGACATCGAGGATTTATTATAAACTAATAGTGAAACCCCTTAAAATTACTTTTAGTAGTGTAATTTTGTTTTTTTTTAATCATACCAAGGTAGCTCTGACTGGATTTTTGGTACTTTGTTGATAGTGAACACTGCTCACCTAATGCAGGAAATTTTTCTCCTCCTCTTAATCAGTCATCTTAAAAAAAAAAGAACATTTCCATTTGCTTTGCCCTTTTGGAATGTTGCTGATAGCTTCAGGTACTCTGAATGAAAAATCTCACTCCGCATGAAACTATCACAGGTTATAAACAATTATTAAAAGTACTTAAAAATTCAAGATTTGTAAAAATCTATTTCTCAACTTTTTATTGTTTTTTAGTTTTTGAGGGTGGTGAATTAGTTATAAAAATTGTTCTGCTTCCAAAATCTAGAAGAAAACCCCTGGGATTTCCGAAGTACTTGCCAGTAATCAAATTCTGGGATTTGCAAACTTTACATTGAGTAGACCCAGCAGATGTGTTCTGACTACATTTCAGCACCCAGTGTTTTGGCAGGAATCATCACAACACTGAAAGGGGCCATTTGGCCCACTGTACTTGTGTACATTCTGTTCCCGATTAAAAATGCAATTGTTTTTCCTCTTCATCTAGTTATCATGTTGTTGAATTTGCTTTCATCACTTTTTCGATCAAGCACCTTGGATCATAGCAAATCGCTACATTTTCAAAAAAAATTTCCAATCCTGTCTGGTTCTTCCAGAGAGCTCACATCTGTCTTTTTCTGGTTACCCTTATTCCAATGTGAACAGTTTCTTCTTGTTGACTCTGTTTAAAATCTTTAATGGTTTTGAGAGTTTAACCATCCCTTAACCTGTGTTTAAGCAGAACAATCCCATTACGGTATCTAACCGTAATCCCTGATTACTATGGTTTCATTGCAATTAATCTCCTCTATACCATCTCTAAAGCCTTTACGTTTTCTTAAGGTATATTGTCCAGAATGGAGTATGGTACTCCAACTGGGTACTGATCAATAGAATACTCTGTTTTATAAACAAATATATCAAATACAAAAGGTTCCATTAAACACGCAACAGCTTTCTGAACTTTTACAGAACTCTTTGAAGGTGAAATAATGTCCTGTTTTCTGTTTCTACATAATAGTCATCATTTGGTCTGTACTGCTGTACCACCTCCAAAATTGTATTCATTTTATTGATTTTTCTAAATGTTTTTTTCCTAAAGTGTATCAGTTCAAAGTTAAATTTCATCTGCCTTAAGCCTACCTATATTTCTGGGTTCCTGAAATCGATTGAATTGATTGTTAATCTTGAGTTGAATCAAAGTTACTTAGCTAGCCATGGAGATAAAAATAACCTTCTTTGTTCCTCATTGTTTACTACATTTCTTGAGCTTTCTAGCATCTGTGAATTCTGTGACTTGCACGTGGCTTCTATACCCAAGTGCAAGTCTTTGAGAAGGATATGGGCCAAATGTTGGCAAATGAGACTAGATCAGTTTAGAATACCTGGTCAGCATGGGCAAGATGGACAGAAGGGTTTGTCTTGGTGCTATTTAATTCGATGGCTCTATTAGTATGTGTTTAAAAGAGCAGTGCTGAAAGTTACTTGGGAAAAATCACTGTGTACCTTTATCATGTCTGTAAAACAGCAATTCACTACTTTCTGCTTTCTGTCTCTTTTGATTCCATGCCATCGCTATCTGTTTAATCCCACAGGCTTCAACTTTGCTCACATATAAAATACTTTATTCAATGCTTTTTTAAGACCAATATATAAAACAATTGTTGGGAAATTAGAGCATCTGACTGCAGGTCTCTCTGTCTGATAAATTTGGACCTCAGACATATATAGAATGACATTTTGGTAACAAGTTGAATGAGCACTGCCAAGAATTCCTATCTCTACTATCAGAAGTTTGACGATAGATGCACTCCTGCAGAAAAGGCTTGTAGTGATTCTGCTGACTGAGTGTAAACGGATAACTTGCTTAACAGAAGTTTATTTAGACACTTGATATTGACTCCATGACAAGTATTGAAATTTTCCTGATCCAAATAGAATCATAAAGTAATATGCCATTTTTTACATTGTTCAAAAATACACATTCCCAGTGATAAAAATTCTTCTCACCAGAACTTTCAGGTCTTCTCTGTAATCTTGTATTGTATTTCAGGATTTTATTGTGTCTTCTATTATAATACTTTTAAATAATAGTTTAATCTAATAACTTATTATGAGACACAACGCTGCATTTCCAGATTGCTTCCAACAGTCATTGTTGTAAATGATGTCGTGATTAAGGTTGATGTCGCATGTCTTTCTCCATCAGGCATTGCTAAAGACGGTACATGAGGAAGGCTGTCGGGTGTTAGCATTGTCACAAAGGCCTATTGCCTGCCCTGAATCTGAACCTGTCTCTGTCTTGAGCAAAACAATGGAAGAATGGCAACAAGAGAAAAAGTCACTACTTGACACAATTCAGCTACTGAAGGAGCTGCTTTCCAAAGTTAAGGATAATGAGGTAAGATTTCAAAGCTACTGTGCACAGGTGTGCCCATATCTTATACAACTAAGATATGCAGCACCTCTCCTCCTCATCACATATACATTTCTTCACAGATTATTAAAAAGGTGAGGCCCATAAATGTTTCAACTGTGTAACATTGAGAGAGTGGCATTGCATGCCTCACCATTAAAATGTTAGTGTCTACATGCACTCCAAAGATTTGTCTTGCTTGTTCAACACATTGTGTAAAATAAAGATTATATTAGAAGGTCCATGTCAAATTCAGATGTACAGCACGGAAACAGACCCATCATTCCAACTCATCCATGCTGACCACATATCCTAAACTAATCCAGCCCAATTTGCAAGCACTTGGCCCATATCCCTGGAAACCTATGTATTCATATACCCATCCAGATGCTTTTAACTGTTGTAATTGTACTAGCTCACACCACTTCCTTTGGCAGCTCATTCCATATACGCACCACCTTCTACGTGAAAAAGTTGCCCCTTAGGTCCCTTTTAAATCTTTCCCCCTCACCTTATGCCCTCCAGTGCTGCACTTCCCCACCCCAAGGAAAAGACTACGTCTATTTAGGCAATCCATGTCCCTCATGATTTTATAAACTTTATACAAGGTTGCCCCCTCAGTCTCCGATGCTCCAGGGAAAACAGCCCCAGCATTTTCAGCCTCTCAGTATAGCTCAAACTCTCCAACCCTGACAATGTCCTGGTAAATTTTTCTGAACCGTTTCAAGTTTCACAACATCTTTCCTATAGGAGGGATGCCAGAATTGCACACAATATTGCACACAAAGGTGGCTGAATCAATGTCCTGTACAGCTTCAACATGGTCTCCCAATTCCCATGCTCAACACCCTGACCAATGAAACAAAGCATACCAAATGCCTCATTCACTATCCTATGTTTCTTCGACTCCACTTTCAAGGAACTTTGAACCTGCTCTGCAAGGTCTCTTTGTTCAGCATTACTCCCCGGACCTTACCATTAAATGTATAAGTCCTGCCCTGATTTGCCTTTCTTCACTGCCCACTGCACCTCCAATTTTGGTGTCATCTGCAAACTTACTAACTATACCTCTTATGCTCACATCCAAATCATTTATATAAATGATGAAAAGCATAGTTACATCAGAACAGGAATAGGTTATTAAACCTGTTCCACCATTTAATGTGATTGCAATTGATTTGCATCCTAACTCCATCTGACTCTCACCTTTGCCTGATATCACTGAGATTCTTGCTAAACTAAGCATGAACTATTATCAATCTTATGATTAAAATTTATAGTTGCGCTACCTCTGTTTTCTCTTTTGTTTGACAATTGCTTTATTTTGTCATTTACTGGAGTTAATTCTTGACTGTAACAAAAGTTTGTAATCTTTAGTTAATTTTGACTATATAATCCTAGATCTGATAAATTGACCGCAATGTGATTTTATGTCAGATTACATAGTTTCATTTGTCATATTTTGTAAGATATATAAACTTGATCATTTTTGCTTTTAGGCTAATTAATGATATGGTTTAAATTATTAATTTATTAAATTAAATGTTTGCCTGATGAATTAAAGCCCCATACTTCTCTGGTATCACCCCATCATCTCTCTCCTTACAGCATGATGCCACTTTGCAATGATTTTTCTCCAATTTGATTCACATACTTGAATTTTCCATTCTGCTTGAGTCTACTCTCAGCCTTGTGCTTTTCTGTTCCCCGATGGCCTTGTCTTTTTCACAAAAATTTGCAAACATAATTTATTGCACCATGTCATGTACAAATATAAAGACATTTTCTCATATCCTCGTATTCAAAATCTCTGTTCTCACCAGCTCAAGAGTACTTCTATGCATTGATCTGTTTTGGAGGTACTGATTTGTTGTAAATGGGTGCTACTATATAGTTTCCAATTGAGTGCATTATTTACACTTTTGCATTCATATCACTTTTGGAATGATACATCCATCACTTATCCTTTCTCTGCTTTCGCCAATGATAGTAATTTAAATAATGTTTTGAATTAATCGTAAAAACTTAGAATAATAACCCTATCATGAATTAGAATGATTAGTGATTTGGTGGAATGGGGGCACGAGTCATTAATGTCAAATTGGATGATGCAGGAAAACAGTGTTGATGGTGTAGTTTTCTTTTTATGCTTTCCTCGGATGTGGATGATATTAATAATACTTGCATTTGTTTTCTGTTCTCTGTTACCCTTGACCACCTTCCTGAATTGTGTAGTCCATGACTCCTTGATGCTGTTTGGAAAGGAGTTCCAGAATTTTGATCCAACAGATATTGATGGTGGATGCTGTTGACTGTTTAGTAGAGATGGTTCGATTCTATCAATGAGGATGGTCATTGCATGGTGTATGTATGACACAAATGTTACTTGCCATTTATTGAACCAGGCGTGACTGTTACCCAGATCTTGCTGCGTGCAGTAGTGAAGAGTTGTGAATGGTTTTAAACTTGGTACAGTCACATTACTACTCCTGACCTCATGACGGAATAGAGAATAATGTCACTGAAGCAGCATAAGGTGGTAGAGGTCGGACCAGTTTCTTAAGGAACTCTTGCTGGGATGATTGACCTCTGACAGTTATAAATGTTCTCTATGTTTGATATGACTGCAACTGGCAGAGAGATTTCCCCGGTTCCTATTGATTTTAACTTTTGGTTGATGCCATATTTTTTCAAATGCTGTTTTGATATAAGGGTGCAAATTTTCACCTTGTCTCTGGATTTTTGTCCATTTTTGGACCTAAGCTATAATGAGATACTGAACGAAGTAATCCTATCTGAAAACAAACTGGGAGTAAATAAACAGGTTATTGATGAATATGTGCTACTTGGTAATGAAGTTAATGACACCACTATCACTTTTGGAGTGTTTTGATGATTGAATATAGCCCAACACTTGGCTGGATTGGATTTTTCTCCTTTTGTGGAGAGTACAAGTGAGCCATTTTCTACATTGTTCATTAGATGCCATTATTGTGAGTGTACAGACATCTTGGTTAGGGGAGCAGCTGGTCCTTGAATGCGATAAATGTTGTTGGAGCTTTGCAGTATTCAGTACCTTCAGCTTTTTCTTGGTATCATGTATATGAATTACATTATCTGATTAACAACATCAATGATGCTGGAAACATTGCAAGAGTGATGTTCTCAACAGTTTCTCTTTACATTTGAGATCGTCAGAATTTGCAGTGTTTTTGTTTTATTGACGTTGCTATGTCTGTTCTGAATCTATCCTATTAAGCATGTTGGAGGGTATCCTTTAGTGTGAAGATGGGACTATGTCCCCGCAGGAGTTGTGGGGTGGTTACTCTTGGCAATACTGTCATGGATGAGCAGCATATAGATTAGTGACAGAAAGACAAAATAGGTTTTTCGCTCTTGCTTCCCTTAAAGTGTGCTGTAGGCCCAGTAAAGTCACTATTGTTGATGCACATTGAAGACTCGCCCAAAGTACATCCTCTGCCCATGCTGCCTCCAGTGCATCTTCCAAGTTGCGTTTGGAGGAGTACTGATTTCACAACTGAAGGAGGGCAGTAATTGATGCAATGCAGGGTTTCTCTTGTCCATGTTTGACCTGAGCAGAGGTTACAGTTAAGCAATTTTTCACACAGGGTGGTGTGTGTCTGGAATGGTCTACCAGAGGTGATGGTGGAGACGAGTGCAATTTTGTCATTTAAGAAACATTTGGACAGGTATCTGGATGGGATCAATATGGAGGGGGGTATGGGCCAAACACAGACAAATGGGGCTAGTTTAATTGTCAAAACTGGGCAGCATGGACGCTGGGCCGAAGGGCCTGTTTCCAGCTGTAAAGCTCTGACTCTGTATGATTCTAAGAATCACTGGGGCCTCTCCTGTCTGAAAGTGCCACCATCTCTAGTCGGCCTGTTATACAAATGATTGATGGAAGAATTTGACATATGCTTTAAAATATGATGATCAGTAGGATTATGTAAGGCTATTCCTTGACTCCATTGTGGAGCAGCTACTCCATTCTTGGTGCAAATCTTTGAATGTTGGTGAGGAAGATTTTGTAGCATTGTCAAAATAAGTTTTTCCCCTGTCGTTTACAGAATTGGTCAATGCAAGGAAATTCTTGTAATTTTATTCTGCGTTGTCTTTCCAGCAGTGGAAATCTGAATCGAATGCATTCAGCCCAAAGGTGTGAAGTGCCTCACTGAGAAAAAATGTTCTGGGCACAGTCACCAAGTCTGTTTTAATGCTCTAATGTAGAAATGATTACATTATTGATGGCAAATTGAAAAGTGATGCAAATAAGTCGCTATGTGACATGATTGAAGTGTTTGGAGTTGAAACTTTATTGCTGGAACAGCACAGCAGGTCAGGCAGCATCCAGGGAACAGGAGATTCGACGTTTCGGGCACAGGCCCTTCTTCAGGAATGAGCAGAGAGTGTTCAGCAGGAGAAGATAAAAGGTAGGGAGGAGGGACTTGGAGGAGGGGCGTTGGAAATGTGATAGGTGGAAAGAGGTCAAGGTGAGGGTGATAGGTCGGAGTAGGATGGAGGCGGAGAGGTCAAGAAGAAGACTGCAGGTCAGGAAGGCGGTGCCGGGCTGGAGGGATCCGGCTGAGACAAGGTGGGGGGAGGGGGGATGAAGAAACTGGTGAAGTCCAAGTTCATCCCCTGCGGTTGGAGGGTTCCCAGTCGGAAGATAAGACGCTCCTCCTCCGACCGTCGGGTTGTTGTGGTTTGGCGGTGGATGAGTCCAATGACCTGCATATCCTCGGTGGAGTGGGAGGGGGAGTTGAAATGCTGTGCTACAGGTTGGTTGGGTTGGTTCGTCCGGGTGGCCCAGAGGTGCTCTCTGAATCGCTCCGCAAGTAGGCAGCCTGTCTCCCCAATATAGAGGAGGCCACACCGGCTGCAGCGGATGCAGTAGATGATGTGGGTGGAGGTGCAGGTGAATCTGTGGCGGATATGGAAGTTTCCTTTGGGGCCTTGGAGAGAAGTGAGGGGGGAGGTGTGGGCGCAAGTGTTGCACCTCCTGCGGTTGCAAGGGAAGGTGCCGGGAGTGGAGGTTGGGTCGGTGGGGGGTGTGGATCTGACAAGGGAGTCGCGGAGGGAGTGGTCTCTACGGAAAGCTGATAGGGGAGGGGAGGGAAATATATCCTTGGTGCTGGGGTCTGTTTGGAGGTGGCGGAAGTGACGGCGGATGATGCGCTGTACATGGAGATTGGTGGGGTGGTAGGTGAGGACCAGTGGGGTTCTGTCCTGGTGGCGGTTGGAGGGGCGGGGCTCAAGGGCGGAGGAGCGGGAAGTGGAGGAGATGCGGTGGAGGGCACCGTCGACCACGTCGGGGGGGAAATTGCGGTCCTTGAAGAAGGAGGCCATCTGTGTTGTACGTATTTTGAACTGGTCCTCCTGGGAGCAGATGCGGTGGAGATGAAGGAATTGGGAGAATGGGATTGCGTTTTTACAGGGGGCAGGATGGGAGGAGGTGTAGTCCAGGTAGCTGTGGGAGTCAGTTGGTTTGTAGTAGCAGTGTTTGGAGCCCTGGATAATGGCGAGGCAGGAGCAAAAAGGAAGGCCTTTTCACTCTCCACAGGAGTCATACCAGAGGTTTGGTAGGAGGCGAATGTTGCTTCTCTTTTCAAAAAGAGGAATAGGGAAATCCCTGGCAATTACAGACCAGTTAGTCTTACGCTGTGGTCAGCAAGGTTTTGGAAAGAATTCTGAGGGATAGGATTTATGATACTTGGAAAAGCATAGAGTGGTTAAAGGCAGTCAGCATTGCTTTGTGAGAGGCAGATCATGCCTCACTAATCTTATTGAATTCTTTGAGCAGGTGACAAGACAGGTCGACAAAGGTCGAGCAGTGAATGTGGTGTATGTGGACTTCAGCAAGGCATTTGATAAGGTTCCCCATGGGAGGCTCATTCATAAAGTCAGGAGGTATGGGATACAGGAAGATTTGGCTGTCTGGATTCAGAATTGGTTGGCTGACAGAAGGCATAGAGTGGTTGTAGATGGAAAGTGTTCTGCCTGGAGGTGACTGGTGTCCCATAGGGCCCTGTTCTCGGGCCTCTCTTTATAAATAACTTAGATGAGGAGGGGTGGTTAGTAAATTTGCAGGTGGAGGTTGGAGGTGCTGTTGATAGTATTGCAGGCGGTAGTGCGACAGGATGTAGAGCTGGGCTGAGAAATGGCAGATGGAGTTCCACCAGGATAAATGTGAAGTGATGTATTTTGGAAGGTCGAACTCGAATGCTGAATATAAGATCAAAGAATTCTTGGCAGTGTGGAGGAACAGAGGGATCTTGGTGTTCAAGTGCATAGATCCCTCAAAGTTGCCACCCAACTGGATAGGTTTGTTAAGAAAGCATATAGTGTTTTGGCTTTCATTAACAGGGGGTCGAGTTTAAGAGCCGCAAGGTTTTGCTGCAGCTCTACAAGTCCCTGGTGAGATCGTATTTTGGAATATTATGTCCCGCCCTACTATAGGAAAGATACGGAGGCTTTGGAGAGGGTGCAAAAAAGGTTTACCAGGATGCTGCCTGGACTGGAGGGCTTGTCTTACGAAGAGAGGTTGACTAAGCTTGGACTTTTCTCGCTGGAGAGAAGGAGGAAGAGAGGTGACCTGATCGAGGTATACAAGTTAATGAGAGGCATGGATCGACTCAATAGCCAGAGACGTTTCCCAAGGGCAGGATTGACTGGCACGAGGGGTCATAGTTTTAAGATATTAGGAGCAAGGCATAGAGGAGACGTCAGAGGTAGGTTCTTTACGCAATGAGTTCTGAATTTATGAAATGCGTTGCCTGCGCTGGTGGTGGAAGCAGAGTCATTGGGGACATTTAAGTGACTGCTGGACATGCAAATGGACAGCAGTGAATTGAGGGGTTAGGTTATTTTATTTTAGATTAAGAATAATCTTTGGCACAACATCATGGGCCAAAGGGCCTGTTTTGTACTATACTGTTCTATGTTTTATGTTTTACCTTTACAGGCTGCTGCAAGTAGGAGGACTGATTGGAGAAGGGAGTTGCTACTGGCTGTGCAGGCAGTTTTAAATCAGGAACAAAAATCTTTCTTGGCTGAATTATGTTCACACCTGCACCACCAGTCTACAGGAGGAGAGAACTCTCTACCTACAATACTTGAACGCATTCTTAAAGAGCAGGTAAATTCTGATTTTCATTAGCTATCTCGGTGTCAGTAGTGTTCCTTTTGAAAGAATCTACATTGTGACATAAATTTCATAATTTGAGACAGTTTTATGATCCACATAAAGATTGTAATTTGGTAAAAGATTTTTATTCCCCATGACCAATTTAAAGAAATTGCATGTTGAGATTCCACATTTTAAGACTCTTACTTGCAAACTAAAATAAAGTCAACTAAGTATTACTTAGATGACAGTTGGTATTATAATAAACTAGAATGCAGGTATTCCTTGTTAGATTCTTAACACGACTGATAGCCCCATACTATATTTATACATCACAATCTCTGGAGAAATGTAATTTTGTCTTGTAAGTCCTAATCCCTCCTGGTGGTCAGCAAGCTATTTTCTCTCTGTTACTCTGAGACAAGTTTTCTCGAGTTCTTTAAAATGCCTTCACTGAGTCTTCATGAGCATAGTTAAATGGCATTTCAGCAACAAGGCACCTCTTGGCTTTTCAATCTCTTGAAAACATTCTCTGGCCAGGGTTCTGCTCTCATAGCCATAGTATTCCAATGTCTTCACCATCTGTCCCCATTTATAAGGTTTCTAAGTCTTAACTGCTAAAAATCACTAAGCCTGAATAAAGCAAGGACTGCTGCTTCTCGCTTTGTGTTTAAATATTAAATCTGCGACTTGGATTTAACTAGGACTTGAGATGGATCCCTTGTCTGGGTTATATTGGCTTACCAGTCAGAATTAATAGGAGGCCACTCAGCCAGTTCTACCTTGAATTAAAAGAGACGATTAAAAATCACAATAATCTTACCAAACTTTGTATTTGTAACAGCAATTTATGGAATGAACAACTTTGTCTAATTTAACACATAAACATAATACTTAATTTATCAACCGGTCCAGATGCAATGAAGCTATTGCAAGATTATTTTTATTTGCAGTAGAAAGGATCATAGAAATTAAAGTCAGTATAAAAACCCATTGTCTCCATAAATTGCTAGAAGTGGTCTGCTGTTTTTTTAAAAGGTATGTTGATGTTAGCAAATGAAAAAATGCCACAGCTCTTGTCTTTGAAGTCTGAGAAAAGGTGGCTAACCAGTGTTAATCTCTGGATTAATTTCTGGATACCCTCCACACCCTTACTCAAATGCAACTTCCTCACTTATGAATCCCTATTTTATGAATAGGCATGGTAGACCATTGATAATTATACCAGGATGAAAAGTATCCCTTTTCACATATCCACTGTTTCCAGTATGAATCACTAGTGATTGTCATCAACAACAGGGCCCCTAGCTGTTTTTGGTTTTCCAATCCTTTCTCCATTCTGGAGGTTGAAGCTATTTTTAATGTCGGTATTAGTTGAGGCAGGTTAATTCAAGACAGGTGAGCAATCAAACATCGAATCATGTGAAAAGCAAAATATTCCAGTTGGTGGATATCTGAAAAACAGAAATTTTGCAAGTAGTCAAGAGACCTGACAGTATCTGCAACCTTTCTTCATAACCTTGTAAGCTGCTTGTTTCAGTTACTTTATGATTTTACTGATTAAGCCACTGGACAAAAAGTGATAGGCAACCTAATGAGACTACAGTTCCCTAGATCTGACAGCCTGCATTCTGTCGTCAATTGGTTCTAATTTTTCAAAATTCCTTAGTTTCTGGAAAGGCCTCAGTGAATCATAAGACTGCAAATAATGCAGAATTGCAGCAATGTGAACCTTTTACAAGATGCACTAAAGCAACTCATTTAGTCTCCTTTTGACAGTATCTTCCAAACCAATGACCTAGGACATCAGATGCATGGGAATATCACTGCTTCTACATTCTTCTTCAAATCACACACCATCTAGACTTGGAAATATATTGTTAATCCTTCATTGTTGCTAAGTCGAGAGTGTGGTGCTGGAAAAGCACAGCAGGTCAAGCAGCATCTGAGGAGTAGGGAAATCTGTGTTTTGGGCAAAAGCCCTGAATGTGTTTCATTCCTGAAGAAGGGCTTTTGCCTGAAACGTCTGTTTTCCTGCTCCTCAGGTGCTGCCTGACCTGCTGTGCTTTTCCAGCACCACACTCTCGAATCTAATCTCCAACAACTGCAGTCCTCACTTTAGCCTTGCAAATGTAACAACCTATTCAAGGAAATTGAGAATCTAAAAGAAAAACATTACAGCCCATTGGGAAAACGCAGTTATATATGATAAAGGAATTAGCAGCATAGGTTTTAGAAAGTCATAATAAAGTTGAGTCACTATGGTTCTGTGAGAAGGGCATTGTGTTTGACAAATTTAGTGGGGTTTCTTGATATCACAAGGAGGGTGCACGAAGTAGAAACAGCAAATGCAGTATTATTAGATTTCTAAAAGGCATTCAGTAAGGTTACTGCTCAAGAAGAAAGCTCATGTTGTTGGGACTATATTAGTACACATAGCTTCAAATGTTGCAATCCATGGAAAATCCACAGTTCCAGGATTTTGACTTAGCAGCAATGAAGGATTAACAATATATTTCCAAGTCTAGATGGTGTGTGATTTGAAGAAGAATGTAGAAGCGGTGATATTCCCACGCATTTGATGTCCTGGTCCACCAATATGGTATAGGTCATTGGTTTGGAATGTACTATCAAAAGGAGACTAGATGAGTTGCTTTAGTGCATCTTGTAAAAGGTTCACATTGCTGCAATTCTGCATTATTGATGAAGGGAGTGAATGTTGAAAATGGTGGATATGGTGAAAATAAAGGGGACTGCTTTATCTTAGATGGTGTCAGGTTCTTGTGTGTTGTTGAAGCTGCACTCATCCAGAACAGTGAAAAGTGAAGGACAACATGTTAACTTGCATGTGTGACAAGTAATTAAGAAGGCAAATGGAATTTTGGCCTTTAAGGTGGATGGAATGTAAAGATAGGGAAATCTTATCCACTGTACAGGGCATTGGTGAAACCACACCTACCATGATACATACAGCTTTGGTCCTGCTATTTTTGGAACAATCTATTAAGATTTTAAGACAGTTTGGAGAAAGTTCACAGAATTGACTCCCAGGCTTTTCTTGTGGGAAAAGATTGAGCTGGTTGGTCCACACCCATTGAGTTTGGAAGAGTTAGAGATGACCTTATTGAAATGTACAAGATTCTAAAGGGCCCTGGCAAAGTAGATGCTGGGAGGATATTTATCTTATGGGAGTGGAATGCAGATCTGGGGAAGTATAGTTTCAGAATATAGAGTTGCCTATTTGAAATGGAAATGAAAAATTTTATCTGAGCAATGAAGTTTTTGTATTCTCTATTCCAGACTGCTGTAGAAGCTGTGTCATTGAAGTGTTCAAAGCCCAGATAGACAGATTTTTTAACTATAGGGGAGTCCAGGATTCTGAGGAATAGGTAGGAAAGTGGAGTTGAGGCCAAAATGAGATTAGCTATGAGCTGATCAGTGAAGCATAGGAGATAAATTTCCTTGAGACATTTCCTGTTACCTAGCAGAAGTGCAGAAGAAATCTAATTTGCTTCACAAAAATTAATTTTCCCTCAATATAGCAGTGTAACAGGGGAGCTTCTAAGGAAATTCACTCTGATCTTGAATCTTCACTATATTCAAATCAGGATAATTGTTATGAATTCAGGAATGGTAATTTTATCATAAATACTGATTGAAAACCATCTACAATTTCTATTTATGATGGCTGTGTCACTTTTAGAAATGAAGCAAGTATTTAGTTTAGCCTAAGAAAGTTGAAACTGGCTAATCCTGTCATTTTGTCATTGTGATGTCACAGAAGTGGGAGGTGCTTCACTGCAGCTAACTCATCATTAAGAGTAAAGGAAATCAAGTTAAAGTAGGGAAAATGAGAAATGAGTACAATGAAAAATCACAAGCAGGACATTGTAGAAGAATGGGTAGAGCAGCAATGGAAAGGCTCAAAAGTAAAATTATCATATAGCAATGATGCCCTTCCACCTTATTACAAGGATTTGAATGATGAAGAATGCAGTGAGGCAAGTAGCAGTTCAAAAGTTAATAATTTGTTTCTTAATTTTGTTTGGTTTCTCAATACTAGTGAATAAGCCACTGTCTAACTGGGAGAGAATACTCAGGATTTTGATTTAACCAGTGTTGATGCCAAGTAATCCTCAATAGGCTCATAAAAGGTGAAATGAGCTCTCTTATTAAAAGAATAAAAGTCTGCCAGAAGAATGTTATCACTCTTACATTGTGGGCACTCAGTTAGCTTAAAAACAAAGTCTTTGGACAGGATTGCAGCTGATGAAAATTTCCTTCCTATTTCACTTCTGCGATCTTCGTCAATTTTGGAGGCACTGGCAAAGTGGTAAGGTCACTGGACTAGCAATCCAGAATCCCAGGCCAATGATTTGAACATGGAAAATTGTGAAAGTTTAATGCAGTAAATCTGGAATAGACACATGGACTAAAGATGATCATGTAACCATTGTTGATTCTGGTAACAACCTATGTGGTTCACAAATGTTCCTTACAGATGGAAATCTGACATCCTTATCTGGTCTGGCGTACATGTAACCGTCATTGTGTTGATCTTAAGTGCCCACTGCCTAGTAATAACACCCACATCATGTAAACAAATGTGAAAAAAAACTTAAAAGTAAGAGATACAGAAGAAAGATTTTAAATTGATGAAGAAAAACAAATTGTTACAGCTAGACTATGGAAACGTGAAATCATGAAACATTCAGTCACACTGAATTGTAGGAATCAACCCAAAAGATTTGATACAATTGAAATGTTCAATAAAGCAATCAATAGCATTTGAGAATATTGATATCAAGGGATTTGGAGCAATGTTAAGTGCATTTGAGCTGTAGGTCAGCCATGACTCAATAGTTGGCAGAGCAGATTCAAGGAAAGAACATAAGAAATAGCGGCCCCTTACAGCCCATTAAATCTACATCAGTGCGATTGTGGCTGATCTTTGTATTCAACACCACTTTCATACCCACTCTAGATTTAAAATTCCCTGAGAAACCAAAATCCCATTTCAGGCTGAAATATTATTCAATGTTGATCCATCTCCAATCTTCTCGAGAAAGAATTAAAAAAATTAAGAACTCTTTAAATTTTTTCTCCTCTCAGTCCAATTCTGGAACTGCCCCTTGTTTTGAATTCCTCAGCTGGGGGATTATCTGGAGAGTTTTAATGGAGGCAGTGGGATTATTGGTTGCCAGCTGTACTGCACACCGTCTTTTGGAGAAGACCCATGGAATTGAGTGCCATTCAGGAGTTTCACAGGATAGTGGATGCTGCTTTCCTGAACATTGGCATTGCTGGGTTCTAACACCCAATGAGGCCCAGGATTGTTGCAGGATATGACATTAACTTTTCAAATATCCCATTTTGCCCACTATGAAGCAGCATTTTGTCATTCAAAGCGATCAAATTTTCAAAAGTCAAAACTGGGACACATCAAAAAGCTGTTGACAGATGGGGCTCAGTTAGTAGTGATTGACATCTTGAGAGACAAATGGCAGGAGTCTGGTGAAGAAGCACATGAAGGTGACAGGTCATTAGATGACATCTCCTAGAATTTTCCAACCTGATTTGGCAATGCTATTCCGTAGAATGTTTAAAATACATGCTGAGCAATGGAACAGTCTGTGCCAAACGTAATAAAATGCACCGAGAGATTTCACAGGAATATCATCTGTTTCTGCACAGGTCAGGAAGCATTGGTGAAAGGTGTTGTGGTCCTCTCTATCTAAGGCTGCAGATCAGTTGAGAAAGATTAGGAGAGCTTGTTCACATTTGCAGTCATACCGGAGGTCATTTGTGGCTTTGATCAGAGCCATTCCTATAAATGGTAGGGTTCCAAGCCTGTTTGGAGAGCTTCAGGAGAAGATGGGCCTTGACTTCTGAGACAACAGCATGTGAGTAGAGTAGACTTTGAAGATCAAAGGGAGGCTGGAGATGAAGTCATTGGCTCCATTAAGTCCAACCTACCAGTTTGCCTTTACTCTTTGCAATCCATCTAGGTACATAGTAGACTCCATCTCCCTAGCTCTACATTCATCCCTGGAACATCTGGATAAAAAAGGATACTTGGGTCAGGCTACTATTTATTGATTACAGTTCTGCCTTCAACACCATAATTCCAAAACTCCTCTCTAAACTGCAATACCTCGATCTCCATTTCTTCCTATGTAACTAGATCCTCAATTTCCTGACACATGAACTGTAATCGATAAACATAATCAACAACACCACCTCCACCATAATTCTTAACACAAGTGCCCTGCAAGACTGTGTACTCAATCCCCTATTATACTCCACAGACACTCACGACTGGTGGCCAAATTCTGCCCAAACTGTGCTAATGATGTCACCATTGTAGGTCGGGTTTCAAACAACAAGGAAGCAGAATGCGGCAAAGAGATTGAGTGCTTAGCAGCATGGTGTAAAGATGACAATCTCTCCATTAGTGTCAGCAAAACAAAGGAGTTGGCCATTGACTTCAGGAAGCAGAGTGGAGGGCAAGCCCATTTCTATATCAATAGTGTTGAAGTGGAGTTGGTTGACAGTGTCAAGTTCCTGGAAGTGATGATCACCAACAATTTGTCCTTGCACCCATGTCAATGCAAAGCTCAAGAAAGCATTACAATGATTGCACTTCCTCAAGAGTCTAAGGAAATTCGGCAAGTGGTGACGTGATCTATGTGGATTTCAGTAAGGTTCCGCATGATGACTAATTAGCAAGGTTAGATCACATGGAACACAGGGAGAATTAGCCATTTGGAATCAGGACTGGCTCGAAGGTTGGAGACAGAGGGTGGCTAAGACAGGAGGCCTGTGACCAGCAGTGCTCGACAAGGATCGGTGCTGAACCCACCGCTTTTTGTTATTTAAGTAAATGATTTGGATGTGAACATAGGAGGTATAGTTAGTAAGTTTGCAGATGACACGAAATTGGTGGTGTGGAGGACAGCGAAGAAGGTTACCTCCCTCCAAGTACAACGGGATCTTGAACAGATGGGCCAATGGGCTGAGAGACTTTTTGAGTGCAGGTTCATACTTGAAAGTAGAGTTGCATGTAGACAGGATAGTGAAGAATACGTTTGGTATGCTTTCCTTTATTGGTCAGTGCATTGAGTAAAGGAGTTGGGATGTCATTGTTGTGACTAGACACTTTTGTGTAGGTCACTGCTGGAATACTTCGTGAATTTCTGGTTTCCATGTTATAAGAAAGATGTTGTGAAACTTGAAGGGTTCAAAAAAAGATTTACAAGGATATTGCCAGGGTTGGAGGGTTTAGCTATTGGGAGAGGGTGAATAGGCTGGGCTGTTTCCCTGGATGTTTATAAAATCACGTTGGGCATAGATAGGGTGACTATTCAAGGTGGTGAAAATGTGTTGCTGGAAAAGCGCAGCAGGTCAGTCAGCATCCAAGGAACAGGAATATTCAAGGTCTTTTGCCAGGGTAGCCGAGTCCAAAACGAGAGGACATAGGTTTAAAGTGAGAGAGGAAAGATTTAAAATGGACCTAAGTGACAGCTTTTTCTCGCAGAGGGTGATACATGTATAAAACAAGCTGCCAGAGGAAGTGGTAGAGGCTAATACAATAACAACATTTAAAAGGCATCTGGATGGGTATATAAATAGGAAGCGTTGAGAGGGAGACGGGCCAAGTGCTGGCAAATGGGATTAGATTAATTTAGGATATCTGGTTGGTATGAACGAGTTGGGCTGATGACTGTTTCTCTGCTGTACAACTCGATGTCCACAAACTCTTACCAATTTTAATAGATGCACTATAGAAAGCATTCTATCTGGATGCATCACAGCATTTGGCAAATGCTCTTCACAAGACCGCAAGCAACTACAGAGAGCTGTGAACGCAGCCCAGTCCATAACACAAGTCAGCCGTCCATCCATTGTCTCCATCTCTCCTTTCTGTTGTCTTGGGAAAGCAAGTGCCATAATCAAAGATCCCTCACACCCCACTTAAACTCTCTTACACCCTCTTCCATCAGGCAGAAAGACAGAAGTTTGAATACTGTACACATACTAACAGATTCAAGAACAGCTTCATTCCTGATGTTATCAGACTTTTGATTGGATCTCTCAAATGTTAATGTTGATTTCTCTCTCTGAACCTTCACTACAACTGTAACACTGTATTCTGCTACACTGATGCATTTTGTATGGTAGTTCTGCCTGTGTAGCATGTAAAACTACACTTTTCACTGTATCTCAATATGTACAAGAATCAACCAATCAATCAAGTGATAATTTGCAAGAATAGTGGAGTCAACACTTGTATTAAGAAGAGAGCACTGACTAGTAGAGGAACAGCACTAGAAGTGGAACAGTTAACACTTTTGGTTGATGTGGAGAACAGTACTGAGTAGTGGGGTTATAGTAGGAAAACCAAGAATAGGGTTTGGAAACAATGGGTGCAACTTATGAACTCTTGACAGGGTGTAAGGAGAATAATTAGAAAACAGCATGGGGGCAGCATGGTTGCTCATGATAAGCCCCACAATGCCAGAGACATAGGTTCGTTCCACTCCTGGGCCACTGTGTGGTGTTTGCACATTCTCCCCCTTGTCTACATGGGTCTCCTGCTGATGCTCCGGTATCCAAAGATGTGCAGGTTAGGTGGATTGGCCATGTTAAACTGCACCATCTCAGGCAATATCCTGGTAAATGTCCTCTGCGTATCTTCCAGTGCATTCATAACCTATAGTCTGGCTATCGGAGCTGTACACAGTACTCCAGGTGTTGCCTAACCAAAGTTCTGTACAGTAACAACATTACTGCCCTGCTCTTTTAATCTAATAAAAGTAAACTGCCTGTATTCCTTCTTAATATCTTACTGACCTACTCTACCAACTTCAGGAATTTGTGGGCAAGCATCCCAAGAACCCTTTGTTCTTCTGAACTTCCTAGTGATTGCCATTCACCAAGTACTCTCAGTACATTTTTCATCCAAAGCGCATCAGCTCTCATTTATCAGGGTTAAATTCCATCGGCTACTGATCTGCCCATCTGACTAATCCATTTATATCCTCTTGTAACCCTCACTATCTACCACCTGGCAAGTAACATCCCTGACCCTGTCACCAGGGATGCAATACTTGCACAATGCAAGTTATGCTTGCGGTCGCAGAAATGCTTGCATACTCTGGGGACGAATACATACCCGATCACTATTACTCTCGTTTCTTCTTCCTCTCCTCCTGTAGAGTCAGGCCATTTTGGCTTTTGTCAGCACTCCCTTGAGGAATTAGCACCCACATCATTTTCTAAAATGGAAACTTGATTTGTGAATGGGAGCCTAGAGGAGTCCTGTGCTACCCACCTGAATCTCTGACTGCCTGGTGTCTGAATGTCATTTAGGATAAAGCAGTTTATTTGATTGGTGCCATATTCAGTCACCACCACTGCTGCTGCTTCGTACCAGTATGCGTTGTCGCTACAAGATGCAATGCACCAAAATTTCATTGAACATCCTTAGACAGCATCTTCTCAACCCACAACCACTATCATCTAGAATGACAAGGGCAGCAATGATATATGGGAATAACACCATCTGCAAGTTCCATTTTAAGCTGTTCACCATCCTGATTTTGAAATATATTGATGTTCCTTCAGCGTCACTGGGTCAAAATCCTGGAATTCCTTCCCTAGAACATTGTGGGTCTAACTATAGCACACAGACTGCAGTGCTTCAAGGTGGCAGCTAACTATCAACTTCTCCAGGGCAACCATGGATAGACAATAAATGCTGGCTCAGTCAGTGATGCTGACATCCCACGAGTGAATGAGTGTTTTTTTCCATTGCAAGCTTCTTCTCAAACACCCTCCTATTTAGTCTCTATCGCCTCACTTCACTAATAAACCTAAGAAATTAATAGATTATTTTGTCACTAAAACTGATAAATCCTGATCAGCAATATCCCTCCAAACTTTGTCTTAAATGAGAGGTGATCTCATCGAAACATACAGGATTTTTAATAGGCTTGATAGAATTTTGTATAAGTTTATGAAAAACATGGACAGGGTGGATAGAAACCAGCTTTTCCCTTGAGTTGAAGGATTAATAACAGGAAGACATAATTTTAAGGTGAAAGTCAGCTGATTTAGAGGGGATTTGTGGAAACTGATTTTTATTTAGATGGTGGTAGGGATCTGAAATTTATTGCCTGGGAGGGTAGTTGAGGTGGAAAACCTCTCAACCTTCCAAACCTACTTGGATATGCACTTGAAATGTCATTAGACCATAACCATAAGATCAGAAGAAATAGGAACAGGAGTAGGCTGTTCGGCACCTAGAGCCAGCTCCACCATTCAGTAGTATCATGGCTGATCCGACAATCTTCACGTACACTTTGTTACATTTTTCCCATAATCCTTGATTCCCCTTCAGATCACAAATCTATCTTACTCTTTAAATATAAGGACTCTGCCCCAGAACTCTGTGCCAAGAAGAGTTCATTTTTTTAAAACTCCAGTGGGTAAAGTCCAAACCTGTTTAGCCTTTACTCATAAGACTTGCCTCCATATTGGTGTGACCTCTGAAGTTTCTCCAATGAAATAATATCTTGCTTTACATAAGGAGACAAAGACTGCTCATGGTTCTCCAGATGTGGTCGCACCAGCGCCTCGTACAATTGCAGTAAGAGTTCCTTGCTTTTATTCTCCAATCCCCCTGAAATAAGGGCCATCCCGATTACATGCTGCACATATGTGCTAGCTTGTGTTTCATGCACAAGTACAACTGCAGTTTCCTGCAGTTTTTGTCCATTTCAATAGAACTCTATATTCTTTTTTTCTCCCTTCCAAAATGAGCACCTTCATATTTTCACACATTATTCTCCATTTGCCGACTTTTTTGCTCATGCATCAGTATCTCTCTGCAATTGTTGTATCCTTCTCACAACATGTCTTTTTGCCTATTTTTGTGCTGTCTGCAAATTTAACCACCGTACGTTTGCTTCTTTCCTCGGAGTCATTAATAATATGATGTTTATAATATGTCAACAGTTGCAGTCCCAACACTGATCCCTGTGTAATCACACTGGTGAAAAAACGCAGCAGGTCAGGCAGCATCCAAGGAGCATGAGAATCGACGTTTCAGGCATAAGCCCTTCTTCAGGAAGAAGGGCTTATGCCCGAAACGTCGATTCTCCTGCTCCTTGGATGCTGCCTGACCTGCTGCGCTTTTCCAGCAACACATTTTTCAGCTCTGATCTCCAGCATCTGCAGTCCTCACTTTCTCCTGGAATCACACTGGTCACAGGTTGCCAACCTGAAAAATAGTTCCTTATCCCCACTTCCTGTTTGCTGCCTATTAGCCCATTTTCTATCCAGCCAATATACTGCCTCAAACACCATGGACTGTTATTCTTATGACTTGACCTTTCATGACGTACCTTATTAAATGTCTTCCGGAAGTTCAAAAACAACACATCTACTGCCTACTCTGATTGAGACTTCCTCAAAACTCGAATAAATTAGTCAAACACAATTTTCCTTTCACAATGCCATGCTTGACTAGTTTACGGGTATTCACATGTTCTGCTACTACTTCCTTAATAATGGATTCCAATACTTTCCAACAACAAACTAATCAGCCGATAGTTACCTGTGTTTTGTCTCTGTCCCCTTTAAATATGGGTGTTGCATTGGCAGTTTTTCAATCCTCTGGTACGTCTCTAGAATCTAAGGGTTTTTTTAAAAAAAATTACAGCCATTGCATCTACTATCACTGTAGCTATTCCTTTTTAGAATTCTAGGATGTGCCTTCATGACCAGAGAACTTACTTGCTTTTAGCCCTATTAATTTGTCTAATACTACTTATCTAGTGGCGGGGATGGTACTTATTTTCTCCTCCACATTCTTTAATACTAGTGGGATGTGCAAAATATCTTCCACTGTAAAGACTGATACAAAATGTATGTTTAACTTCTTTGCTATTTCCTTGTTCCCTATCACAGTCTCTCCAGATTTGTTTTCCGACTGGTCTAGGTTCACTTGGACCTATTTCCTTTTTGTCAGTTTTTATATTCGCCACAAGTTTGCCCGCATAGTTTATTTTCTCTGTCTTTATCATCATCTTAGTTCTGCTTTGCTGGATTCTGAACTTATTCCTGTCTTCTGAGCTACCACAGCTTTTTGCCACCTTATGTGCCTTTTCTTCCAACTTAATACTTTCCATAACTTCCTTGGTTAGCTGTGGATATCCCTCTCTGAGGATCTTTCCTCTTTACTGGGATATATATTTGCTGACAGTCATGACTTACCTCCTTATCTGCTTGCCATTGCTTACTTATGGTCATTTCTGCTTACCTATCTGTCCAGTTCATTTGAGCTCACTTTATCATCATTTTATAAAAATTATGTGTTATAATTCCCTTTATTTAAGTCAAAAAATTGCTTCCTACCTAGCTTTCTCACTGTCAAACTGAATATTAAATTCTATCATGTTATGATCAGTACTTCTAGGTGATCTTTTACTCTGAAGTCATTGATTAAACCTACCTCATTTCTCATTACCCAATCTGGGATAGCCTGTTCCCTGGTTGGCTGCATGACATTTTGCTGTCGGAAACAATCCCTAATACCCTCTGTGAACTTACTGTCATAGCAGCCCTTCCTAATGTCATTAACCCAATCAGTGTAAAGGTTAAAGTCATTAAGAATTATTTATTCTATAATTTGTTGATGTAAAGCTTTTCCTACAGAGGGGCTTCTGTTTGGGGGAGCCTGTCTCTGCAAAAGGTCATATATCCCTGAATATTAAGTTCATAGGATTGATGTCCTTGTGATCTTGTTCATGTAATGGCTGAGCTAATATTCATTTACAGTCAGTTTTGCTATAATACGATAGTTCCGTTCTCATGCAACCCATCGCATAATAGCATTACCATTTAAACTAATAGGGCTGGAATTATATTATACACGCTTTAAATGTTCACAGTTTAGAAACAGTGTCTCCAATTCGTCAAGTGCATTACAACAAATTCACATGAAATGCGTGTTATAATAGAACAACTTGTATCTTGACTCGTGCACTCATTTCATCCATCTTATTCCTAATGCTTCATACATTAGGATACAAACCCTTTGAATTTGTACTGTTATTAAATTTCCATTTGATAGGGCATAACTTATTCATTCCCTTTCTCTTATTTCTGATAACAATCACCTCAGTTCACTAACCTGCTATCCTACTTTCTCCTTTGCCTTTGATTTTCTAATTTTCAATTCAATTGAACCCATCACCCTACTATTTAATTTGCAGCCCTAGTTATGCAATTTGCCAAGACTCTGGTCTCAGCATGATTCAGGTGCAGCCTATTCCCCGCTCCCACCCCCACATTCAGAACAGCTCCCTCCTTCCCCAGTATTGGTGCTAATAAATTCAAATACATTTCTCTCTCACCAATCTCTTTAATCTAACCCTGTGCCAATTAGCTCTTGGCTCCAGTAGTAATCCAGAGATTATTGCCTTTTTAATTCTGCTTCTTTAATAAGCCCGAACTACTCTCATTCCCTCAGCAGAACCTCTTTCCTCATGCTATCTATATCATTGGTCCCTATGTGGACCACAACAGCTGGATGTTCCCCTCTCACTCCAAGTTCCTCGACAGCCCAGTAGAGATATTCTGAATTTGGACACCAGGCAGTCACACAGCCTATCGCTACAGACATCTGTATCTAATCCCCTGACTATATTATTTCTGATTACAACTCCATTTCTGTTTTCTCCCTGCTGTTGAATAGCTTCCTGTACTATGGTGCCATAGTCAGTTTTCTCATCTTCCCTACAGTCCCTGCTGTCATCCACACGTGGAGCAAGACAATTAGACAAATGAAAGGGCTGAGGCTCCTGCAGCACTACCTCCTGATTCCCTCTACTTGCCTTGCTCATAGTCATACTGACCTGTTCTTGATCACTGACTAAATTTGAGGTAGTTAATCTTAAGGGTGTGACTGCTTCCTGAAACACAGCATCTAGGTAACTCTTCCCTTCCTTGATGTGTTGCAGTGTTTGAAGCTCCAACTCAAGCTCGTCACTCAGAGTGGAACTCAGAGTTCCTCACGTAACCAACACTTGCCACAGTTGTGAACCACAATAGGGTTCACCAACTCCCACATCATGTCAGCATAACACATCACCAGGCCAAACATCTCTTCTATTTATTTAGTTCTTAATTTGTGTTTTTTTTTTATTTTCCAACTGGTCCTTCAGTGTTTAATTTGAAAGCAATTTATAACAGTCCCATGTAGGTCAAGATCTATCTAGCTCAATCTTGAATATAGTCAGTGACTCAGCTGCCACTGCTCTATGGAGAAGAGAATTCCGAAGACTGGTGAAGATCTGAGAGACAATGTTCCTCCTCAGTTAGAGTCATAGAGTCCTACAGCACGGAGATAGGCCCTTTGACCCATGCCGACCAAAATATCCATTCACGCCAACCCCATTTCCCTGCACTTGGCCCATATCCTTCTAATCCTTTCCTATCCACGTATTTGTCCAATTGCCTTTTAAATGTTATTAATGTACATGTCTTAACTGCTTCCACTGGCAGCTCATTCCACGTGCATACCTCCCTCTGTGTAAAAATGTTGCCCCTCAGGATGCCTCTGTTCCACTACACTCCTTAAGGCCCTACCATTCTCCATGAAACTCCTACCTCGATTTGACTTTCCAAAATGCAAGACCACACATGTATTTGCATTAAACTCCATTTGCCATTTTTCAGCCCACTTCCCTAGCTGATTACAATCCTGCTGCAATTCCTGATAATCTTCACTGTCCATGATACCACTCATTTTATTGTCATCTACAAACTTACTAATCATACCTTGTACATTCTCATCCAAACCATTGATATAGATAACAAATAGCAATGGCCCAGTACCGACCCCTGAGCACACTGCTAGTCACAGGCACTACAGTCCAACAAGCATCCTTCCAACAAGCATTTCTGTCCTAAATGTTGACATCACCCCTTGTTTTTAAACTGTGCCCCTCATTCGAGATTCTCCCATGAAATGACAATCCTCTCAACATCTACTTTGTCAAACCCTCTCAAAATATTTACTGTTTCAAAAAGATCAATTCCCATCCTCCCTTAGGATGGACTATATGGCTGATATTCCATTTTCTCTATTAATTACCAGTTGTACGTTAACTTTTTGTGATTAATTTAGTGATATCTAGATCTCTTTGTATGCAACTTAGCAATCTCTCTCCACTCAGATAATATTGTGCAGTTTAATTCTTTTTGCCAAAATGGGCAACTTCACGTTATACTCTGTTTACTAAGTTTAAAAATACGGGGTAGACCATTTAGGACAGAGATGAGGAGAAACTTCTTCACCCAGAGAGTGGTGGTGGTGTGGAATGCTCTGCCCCAGAGGGCAATGGAGGTCCAGTCTCTGGATTCATTTAAGAAAGAGTTGGATAGAGCTCTCAAGGATAGTGGAATCAAGGGTTATGGAGATAAGGCAGGAACAGGATACTGATTAAGGATGATCAGCCATGATCATATTGACTGGTGGTGCAGGCTCGAAGGGCAGAATGGCTTACTCCTGCACCTATTGTCTATTTAACTTATTTATTTAACCTGGAGAAAGTGAGGACTGCAGATGCTGGAGATCAGAGCTGAAAAATGTTTTGCTGGAAAAGCACAGCATCCAAGGAGCAGGAGAATCAACGTTTCGGACATTAGCTCTTCTTCAGGAATGAGGAGGGTGTGCCAAGCAGACTAAGATAAACGGTACAGAGGAGGGACTTGGGGGAGGGGTGTTGGGAATGCGATAGGTGGAAGGAGGTTAAGGTGAGGGTGATAGGCTGGAGAGGTCGGGAAGATGATTGCAAGTCAAGAAGGCGGTGCTGAGTCCGAGGGTTGGGACTGAGATAAGATGGGGGGAGGGGAAATGAGGAAGCTGGAGAAATCTGCATTCATCCCTTGTGGTTGGAGGGTTTCTAGATGGAAGACGAGGCGCTCTTCCTCCAGGCGTCATGTTGCTATGGTCTGGCGATGGAGGAGGCCAAGGACCTGCATGTCCTTGGCGGAGTGGGAGGGGGAGTTAACGAGTTCAGTCACGGGGGGATTGGGTTGGTTGGTGTGGGTGTCCCAGAGGTGTTCTCTGAAACATTCCGCAAGTAGGCGGCCTGTCTCCCCAATGTAGAGGAGGCCACGTCGGGTGCAGCGGATGCAGTAAATGATGTGTGTGGAGGCGCAGGTGAATTTGTGACGGATATGGAAGGATCCCTTGGCACCTTGGAGGGAAGTGAGGGGAGTGATGTGGGTACAAGTTTTGCATTTCTTGCGGTTGCAGGGGAAGATGCCGGGAGTGGAGGTTGGGTTGGTGGGGGATGTGGACCTGACGAGGGAGTCGCGGAGGGAGTGGTCTTTCTGGAATGCTGATAGGGGAGAGGAGGGAAATATATCCCTGGTGGTGGGGTCTGTTTGGAAATGGCGGATGATACGAAGTATCTGGAGGTTGGTGGGGTGGGTGGTAGGTGAGGACCAGTGGGGTTCTGGACTGGTGGCGATTGGAGGGGCGGGGTTCAAGGGCGGAGGAGCAGGAAGTGGAGGAGATGCGGTGGAGAGCATCGTCGACCACGTTTAAGGGGAAATTGCGGGAAGGAGGCCATCTGGGTTGTTCGGTAGTGGAATTGGTCCTCCTGGAAGCAGATGGAGCGGAGGCGAAGGAATTGGGAATATGGGATGGCGTTTTTACAGGGAGCAGGGTGGGAGGAGGTGTAATCTAGGTAGCTGTGGGAGTCGGTCGGTTTATAGTGAATGTCCGTGTTGAGTCAGTCGCCCGAGATTAGAAATGGAGAGGTCTAGGAAGGGGAGGGAGGTGTCTGAGACAGTCCAGGTAAATTTGAGGTCGGGGTGGAAGGTGTTCGTAAAGTGGATGAACTGTTCAACCTCCTCGTGGGAGCACGAGGTAGAGCCGATACAGTCATCGATGTTGTGGAGGAAAAGGTGGGGGGTGGTGCCAGTGTAGCTCCGGAAGATGGACTGTTCCACATATCCGACGAAGAGGCAGGCATAGCTGGGGCCCATGCGGGTGCCCATGGCTACTTCTTTGGTTTGGAGGAAGTGGGAGGATTGGAAAGAGAAGTTGTTCAGAGTGAGGACCAGTTCAGTCAGTCGAAGGAGGGTGTCAGTGGAAGGGTACTGGTTGGGTCGGCGGGAAAGGAAGAAGCGGAGGGCTTTGAAGCTTTCGTGATGGGGGATGGAGGTGTATAGGGACTGGATGTCCATGGTGAAGATAAGGCGTTGGGGGCCGGGGAAGCGAAAATCATGGAGGGCGTGGGTGGTGTCCCGAACGTAGGTAGGGGTTAGCCTGCTTGGCACACCCTCCTCATTCCTGAAGAAGGGCTCATGCCCGAAACGTCGATTCTCCTGCTTATTGGATGCTGCCTGACCTTTGCGCTTTTCCAGCAACACATTGTTCAACTCATTTATTTAACCTGCTTGTATCCCATTGCAGACTCTCCTCAATTCATTTTCCAATTAGTGTTGTATCTAAATTTGCTGATGATACAATTCAGTCAGTTCCTTCAACTAAGTTATAAATGTAGATTATAAATTGCTGAGGCCCTGTTACACAAGGTACAAATTGCTAGCCTGAAAATGAGACAAGTCCAGTTTCTGTTTCCTGTTTGTTAGCCAATTGTTTGTTAGCTCATGGTGTTTGCGACACTTAGTGCCGCAAACACCATGAGCTCTTAGCTTATGTTGTGACTTGTTGAAAATCCAAATGCATAATATCTGCTGATACTCTTATATCGACCCTGCTTGTTACATCCTCAAATAGCTATAATAAATTTGTTAAACACACAATTACACTCCCAGTAAACAGTGTTGATTCAGCCTGATTGTAATTTTCTAAATGCCTCGCTACTACCTATTTAATAATGGACTCTAGTATTTTCCCATTGACAAATGTTAAGGCTGACTCATCAGTAGTTTCCAGCTTTCTGTCTCCCTCCTTTCTTAAATAGTGGTGTTACATTTCCAAAATTGAGGAGAGTTTGGAAGATTACAACCAATGCATCTGTAGCTATTTCCTTTTACGATCCTAGGACACCAGACCCAGGAGACTTGTCAGTCTGAAGTCCCATTAATTTACCTACTGGTTTTTCTCTCATGATTGTGATTTTTTTTTAATAGTTGAAACTTTATTGCTGGAACAGCACAGCAGGTCAGGCAGCATCCAGGGAACAGGAGATTCGACGATTCGACGTTCCCTGGATGCTGCCTGACCTGCTGTGCTGTTCCAGCAATAAAGTTTCAACTTTGATCTCCAGCATCTGCAGACCTCACTTTCTCCATTTTTTTTAATACTCTTAGTGCTTTTACTGTCTGCTACTATCCTCATTTATAATTATTAACTCCTTTGTCTACCCTCTAAGGGACTAATGCTCACTTTAGCTACCCTTTTCCTTTTCTAGATGTTTGTCAAAACTTTTACTGGCAGTTCTTCTGTTTCTTGCATGTTTCCCTTCATGCTCTGATTTTTGCTTTTTAGCCACCCTAAAAATTGCTAAAAGTTTCAGCTGATACTAATAACCCATTATCTCAAGTTAAGAGGAGATCCAATAGAGGCTTTCAAAATCATGAGTGGGCTTGAATAAATTAGATAAGAAAAGAACTGTTCCTTCTAGTAAAAAGGACAACAAGAGGGCATAAATTTAAAGTCATCTGCTAAAGAAACAAGGGTGAAAAACCTTTCCACTGAGTGAACATTTAAGATATGGAATGCACTACCTGGAAGTGTGGTGAAGGTACATTCAATTGAGTCATTCAAAAGGGTATTGTATGATTATTTGGTTAAAAATAAGGTGCAAGGGTATTGGGAAAAGCAAAAAAGTAATGATGTTCATTTGAAGAGCTGACATCCGCGTGGTGGGCCGAATGGCTGTTCTCTGCATTGTAGCAATTCTGTGATCTCCTCCCTATCAATAGAGAGGATCAACCCAATTCAAAGAACGCCGGTAATTTACAGAAATGTATTTAAGCCTCTTACCTTTCCTATCTATTTAGGAGAAACAGCAACTATCTGTGCTGGAAGACCTCTTATCTGTGGACAGAAATAGCTTATTATCAGAGGTGCAGGACCTCCGTTCGCAGCTCAGGATTGCACATCTTCAACATCAAGAAAAACTGCAGCAGTTACAGGATACCCTCACCAGTGCAGAGGAGCAAGCCAAGAAGCAGGAGCGGCCACTTCGTAGACAAGGTATTTGAAAGGTGGATGATGTTGGTCTTAATGGTCAAAGAAACAGGAGTTACTGAGATTTTATAATTTCAGCAGCTGTCAAGTAAAGACCTTGTCTGAATATTTAGCCTGGGTAGTTTCCCAGCTAACATTTTGGCCACAAAAGTTCTGGTAAAGTGCTGATTTGTTTGTCTTTATTGCCTCGAGTTTCTGATGGGCCATCAAACAATGCTTCGCCTCCTACATTTACCTTCTCATAGCTTTCTATGGCTTTTGAAACAAGTGTTAATTTTGTCAGTGTATACTAATTTATCATCCAGCAACTCGATTTCTCAACAACATGTTTGTAGCATTGTCTAATTTAATCTGTTTTTTGGGAAACTGAAGCAAGGCAATGTATTCATTGGATTCGAGCACCATAATTTCCCAGGTTCGGGAACAATTCCCAGGGGGAATGAGGAGTTGGCCTATCAGGAGTGAGAAAAATCCAAGGTGTCTTATTAGATATGAACAAACAGAACATTTGGGCGGCACGGTGGCACAGTGGTTAGCACTGCTGCCTCACAGCGCCAGAGACCCGGGTTCAATTCCTGCCTCAGGCGACTCTCTGTGTGGAGTTTGCACATTCTCCCTATGTCTGCGTGGGCCATCCTCTGGATGCTCCGGTGTCCTCCCTCAATCCAAAAATGCGCAGGTTAGGTGAATTGGCCATGGTGAAGAAATAAATGTAGGGGAATGGGTCTGGGTGGGTTACGCTTTGGCGAGTCGGTGTGGACTTGTTGGGCCGAAGGGCCTGTTTCCACACTGTAAGTAATCTAAACATATATTTCGTCAATATTAGTATATGAATGGGAATTTATTTTTTGAGATGGTAACTAGCTGAGATGGTAACTAGAGGATCCATTGTCTGGTATATGTTGATTTTCAAGAACAGCTTGACAAAGAGATTATTGATGAAGGTAAGTTCTCAGAATTGGGATAGCTGAGAAAAAGAATGAAGGGTAATTTTCAAGTTGGGACACGCTAACTAGTCGGATCACAAGAGTCAATGCTTAATCTGTACTGTTTAAACTATTTACTATCTGTGCTTAATACATGAAGATCAAGGGTATTATTTCAGATTTATTGTTGGGGAGAAAGTAAGCTCTGGGGAAGATACAAAGAAATTGTGATGGGTTCTCCACTAATTACATTGTGGTTAAGTACATGTAAGGTGTGAAGTTTTTCACATTAATAGGAAAAATAGAAAAGTAGAATATTTTGAAAAAAGATATTGACACATGTTGATATTTCATGCATTTTGTGTATGTATTTCACAAAGATAACATCTTGGATACAACTTTGCTTCAGAATGAGTTGTAAGTTCGCCTTGGTTGCAAGGGAATTGGTGTATAAATGAAGATTGTACAGCACTGTGATGAGACCACACTTCGGCCAGAGTTCTGCACAATGCTCTTTTACATAAGGAAGGATATACTTTCTTTGGAGCAAGTGCAATAACATGTCACCAGACTCATTCTTGAATGGAAAGATTATTCAATGATAGGAGATCAAGTAGACTAAGATTCTCAAAGTTTGTGAGAAGATTTGTAGCTCGAGTGCTCGTTGTTGTGGTTCTATTCGCCGAGCTGGGAATTTGTGTTGCAGACGTTTCGTCCCCTGTCTAGGTGACATCCTCAGTGCTTTGGAGCCTCCTGTGAAGCGTTTCTGTGATCTTTCCTCCGGCATTTGTAGTGGTTTGAATCTGCCGCTTCCGGTTGTCAGTTCCAGTTGTCCGTTGCAGTGGCTGGTATATTGGGTCCAGATCGATGTGCTTATTGATTGAATCTGTGGATGAATGCCATGCCTCTAGGAATTCCCTGGCTGTTCTCTGTTTCATCAACAGATGCCTAAGGGAAAAACAACGGAACAAGGACATGCCACAACCCAAAGGACTCGCCACACTACCATACATCAAGAGCATTTCCGAACTGACAGCCAGACTACTGTGACCACTAGGACTCATAACAGCACACAAACCAACAGCCACTCTCAGACAACAACTCACCAGAACGAAGGACCCAGCATGAGCAAAACCAACGTAGTGTACAAACTCCCATGCAACGACTGCACAAAACACTACATAGGACAAACAGGAAGACAGCTAACGATCCGCATCCATGAACACCAAATAGCCACGAAACAACACGACCAGCTATCCTTAGTAGCCACACACGCAGATGACAAGCAACATGAATTCAACTGGGACAACACTACTATTATAGGACAAGCCAAACAGAGAACAGCCAGGGAATTCCTAGAGGCATGGCATTCATCCACAGATTCAATTAATAAGCACATCGATCTGGACCCAATATACCGGCCACTGCAACGGACAGCTGGAACTGACAACCGGAAGCAGCAGATTCAAACCACTACAAATGCCGGAGGAAAGATCACAGAAGCGCTTCACAAGAGGCTCCTGTGAGGATGTCACCTAGACAGGAGACGAAATGTCTGCAACACAAATTCCCAGCTGGCGAACAGAACAGACTAAGATTCTGTTCTCCAAAGTTTAAAAGAATGAGAAGATCAAATGGAAAAAAAATGTAAAACTTCTATGGATCTCGGTTGGAGTTGTGAATTTCTGGAATTCTTGATCCCAGATTATTGTTGTGATGAGAGGTGTGTGATTTGCATCTGTGTATTAATATCACCTGAAAAGTTTGGAATTTAACCTAGCCGCATTGCGACTTTGATCCATTCGTGTGAAGAGGTTTAATAATTAACTAGGTCAGTTTTTGGAGCCATAATTCGGAGAGCAGATGACTGAAGTCCTTCTGGGGTGTTACTGAAAATCTTGTTTATATTTTGGGATTTACAATGTAGAGCATAGAACATTACAGCACAGTACAGACCCCTACGGCCCTCGATGTTGTGCCAACCTGTGGAACCAGTATGAAGCCCATCTATCCTATACTGTTCCATTTTCATCCATATGTTTATCCAATGACCATTTAAATGCCCTTTAAAGTTGATAAGTCTACTGCTGTCGCAGGCAGGCCTTTCCACGCCCCTACTACTCTCTGAGTGAAGAAACTACCTCTGACATCTGTCCTATATCTATCACCCCTCAATTTAAAGCTACATCCCCTTGGGCTAGCCAGCATCATCCGAGGAAAAATGCTCTCACTGACCACCCTATCTAATCCTCTGATTATCTTGTATGTCTCAATTAAGTCACCTCTCAACCACCTCCTCTCTAACAAAAACAGCCTCAAGTCCTTCAGTCTCTGCTCATAACACGTTCCCTCCATACCAGGCAACATCATCATAAATCTCCACTGAACCCTTTCCAAAGCTCTCTCATCCTTCCTATAATGCGGTGACCAGAACTGTACACAATACTCCAAGTGCGGCCGCAACTGAGTTTGGTATAGCTGCAGCATGACCTCTTGGTTCCAAAACTCAGTAAATGCCAACACACTGTATGCCTTCTTCACAACCCTATCAACCTGGGTGGCAAATTTCATGGACCTATGTACATGGACACGGAGATCTCTCTGATCATCTACACTGCCAAGAATCTTACCGTTAGCCCAGTACTCTTTATTCCTGTTGCTCCTTCCACAGTTTTCCACATTAAACTCTATTTGCTACCTCTCAGCCCAGTTCTGCAGTTTATCTATTTCCCTCTGTAACCTGCAACATCCTTCAGCACTATCCACAGCTCCACTGACGTATTATCTGCAACTTTACTAACCCATCCTTCTATGTCCTCACCTAGGTAATTTTATAAATGACGAACAGCAGTAGCCCCAAAACAGATCCTTGCGGTACATTACTAGTAACTGGACTCCAGGATGAATGCTTCCCATCAGCCACCAACTTCTGTCTTCTTTCAGCTAGACAATTTCTGATCTAAACCATTAAAGCACCCTCAATCCCATGTATCCATATTTTGTTCAATAGCATATCGTGGGGCACCTTAACAAATAGGAGAGGAAAAAAAATGTCAAGCCATTCAGAAGTTTGGGTGAGCAATTTTTAAAATTTAGACAGATAATTGAAATTAGATACAAGAATAGTTTCTCTGAGATAAAGGTGTTCGTTCAATATAGTGATTATAATGAAGTCAGACAGATGGACCTCAGTAATATGAGTTTCCTGGTTGGGGCTGTAAATCTATTAAGACATCCAGCTCACTGAGAGTTGAGATAAGACCATAAGACATAGGAGCAGAAATTAGGCCATTCAAGCACATCAAGTGTGCTGCACCATTCAATCATGTCTGATCGTTTCTCACTTCCATTCTCCCGATTTCTCCCCATAATCCTTGATCCCCTTGATACTCAAGAACCTACCTATCTCAGTCTTAAATATACTCAATGACCTGGCCTCCACAGCCTTTTGTGGCAATGAATTCCATAGATTCACCACTCTCTGGCTGAAGAAGTTTCTTCTTATCTCTGTTCTACAAGGTCTTCCCTTTACTCTAAGGCTATGCCCTCGGGTTCTAGTCTCTCCTACCAATAGAAACATTTTCACAACATCTACTCTGTCCAGGCCATTCAGTATTCTGTATGTTTCAATTAGATCTCCCCTCGTCCTTCTAAACCCCATCAAATATGGACCCAGAATCCTCAAACGTTGCTCATATGTTAAGCTTTTCATTCCTGGGACCATTCTCATGAGCCTCCACTGAACGTGCTTCAGGGCCAGTACATCTTTCCTGAGAATTGGGGCCCAAAACTGCACACATTACTCCAAATTTGGTCTGACCACAGCCTTTTAGAGCCTCACAAGTACATCTCTGCCTTTAGATTCAAGTCCTCTCAAGGTAAATGCCATCATTGCATTTGCCTTTCTACCTACTGACTCAACCCACAAGTTTACCTTGAAAAAATTCTGGACTAGAATTCCCAAGTCTGTTTGCACTTCATACTTCTGAGTTTTCTTCACGTTTAGAAAATAGTCCATTCCTCTATTCTTCCTACCTCACCCTTTTCCACTTTGTAATCTATCTGCCACTACTTTGCTCTCTCTCCGAACCTTTCCAAATCCTTCTGCAGCCTCAATGCTACCTGTCCCTCTACCAATCTTTGGATCAGTATCAAGGACTCTCCATGTGTAAATAAATGGTGACTTGGTGATGGGATACCAGCCTCTGTGGAGTTATTTCAGTGGTGACAAGAGAAAAGCATGCGCCTGAAGAAATTCGCTTGCAACAGTCATCTTTGAGTTGGAGTAAGCATTTCTGGCATCATGCTGTTATTAGGGAAACTTGACTCATTCAATCCTGCCGTTGAAGACTGGGCCCAGTTATGTGTAAAGAATGCATTGTTTTTCCAGACAAATGATAACTGATAGATGAAAAGCAATGAATAATTCTCCTGACTGTTTGTGGGATTTGCAACCTTTTTCGTTATAAGGAATCTAATTTTCCCTGAGGCACCAGATACTAAAACCTCCAAGAGTTGATGGATTTAGTTAAGGAATTTTACAACCCCCAAACCTAAGTGTATAGTTCTTGATGTATGCTTTCTGGCTGACGTATGACTGCTGTCCCACATTAATGTGGTTGACTCATAACTGTCCTCTGGGAAATTAGGGATGGGCAATAAGTGTTGGCCTAGCCAATGATGTCCTCATCCCGTAAGAGAATTTAAAAAATGTTATTTCTAACCCCCTGAAAACCACTTTATTGTGAACAAATGAAAGCTCATCACCATATTTTCAGTACAGGTATGAATGTTAGCTTTACCAGCAAGAATCATATTTCAGTATCTTGGCATTCTCATTTACTGTGAAAATTTCTTAATTATTTTGGCTATTTTCATTTCAACAAGCCGTCAGTAAAGTAAGCAAAATACCAACTTAATTTTAATCTGGGCCGTTTGGCTTATTGACTTGCTCGGAAGGCACCTGAAATTATAACAAAGTGTAGTGAAATGTTGGGATGTGACACTATTCTACAAATTTTAAGAAGTTCTTGGTTGTGGTTTGATGGGGTTGTTACTGTATTTTCAGTTTTGAATTTTTAATTTGGTCAAGGGATGTGGACATTGTTGACAGGGCCACCACGTATTACCTATTAAAAGTTTGTGTAAAAATTTTTTTTTAGATTACTTACAGTGTGGAAACAGGCCCTTCGGCCCAACAAGTCCACGGCGCCCCGCCGAAGCGCAACCCACCCATACCCCTACATTTCCCCCTTACCTAACACTATGGGCAATTTAGCATGGCCAATTCATCTGACCTGCACATCTTTGGACTGTTGGAGGAAACCGGAGCACCCAGTGGAAACCCACGCAGACACTGGGAGAACGTGCAAACTCCACACAGTCAGTCGCCTGAGGCGTGAATTGAACCCGGGTCTCTGACGCTGTGAGGCAGCAGTGCTAACCACTGTGCCACGGTGCCGCCCACGTGTTGCTCACGTGCCAGTTTCAGTTGTTGTGGGTATGTTCGCCGAGCTAGGACTTTGGTTTGCAGATGATTCGTCCCCTTTCTATGTGAAATCCTCAATGCTGTGGAGCCTCTTGTGAATTTATTAGGTTTCATTCCTGCAGGAATGAACCGGTTACTGGTTCCGGTTATTCGTTACACTGGTCAATGTATTTATTGATGGAGACCATGGATGAGTGCCAAGCTTCTAGGAATTCTCTGGCTGTCCTCTGTTTGGCTTGTCCTATTATTGCTGTGTTGTCAAATTTGTGGTCCTTGTTGTCTGTGTGTATAGATGCTAAGGATAGCTGGTCATGGCATTTATTGGCGAGTTCATGTTCATGAATGTGGATCGCTAGTTATCTGCCTGTTTGTCTCATGGTGTTTCATGCAGTATCTGCTTGGAATCTTGTATGCCACATTTGTCTGTAAATGATGGCTTTTGTTCTGGTGAGTTGTCTGAGCATGGCTATTGGTTCATGTGCTGTCATAAATCCGAGTGGTTGGAGAGTCTGACTGTCAGTAAGGATATCAGTGATTAGATGGGCACTGTTAGACCAGCATATATATTCTGCATTTTTAGTGAATGTACATTTCTTCATCTGCCATGGTGGGATCCAAAACATGTCCACAGAACATTATTTTTAATCCAATGACATTGCCACTATACCATTGCCTCTCTAATGCACATGTAGCTATAACATAGAGTATTTTCTCATGGCTACAATTCCAGGGGTCTGGGTTTTAATTTTTGTCGGTTATGAGAATTGAGATAGTATCCCACTTCTAATATTTACCACCAACATTATTTGTAGGGAAAGGTAAATCGGTAGGTTACAGGACCACTTTTTCCACATACTGTACTTGATATTTGGTTAAAGAACAGGATTGGGAGAGATCTCTCAGAAGTTGGATGGTGGTAATGTATGTTACAGAGAGTGCTGAAAGTGAGTGTACAAATGTGATTAATAATTTAAGTTAATCTATTGCAAATCTCAAAGTTGTGCTCAAGCTTCAGATGGCAAAACAGTTTATAACCGTGTTTATTCTACCCTATAGTGGAGTTGCTGGAATACAAGCTTCAGCAAGAACAGATCATAACAACCAATTTACAAAACACCCTGAAAGCAGAGCAAGAACGAGTTGCCAAGCTCCACCAACAATTACAAACAGAACAAACTTCATTAACTGAGCTGAAGTCAGACCTGTCTGAAGTCTCAGGTGAACTGCAGGCTGCATTACAGACACGACATGAGCTACAACAAAACCTGCAGAAGCTTCGGTTTGTAGACCTAAATATTGATTATTTATGTGATATATTTATTCCATTTCTCTCAGACATGATAACCATTATTCAGCTGTAACAACATAATGCATAATCTGAAATTTGACTCAAGTTTTGGTATCAGAAACAACTCTGTTTACTAATTTTCTAGCAGATAAGACAAGCTGCACAGGTATGTGCAATATGAGTGTGGTCTGCCACTTGGAATCCAGCTTGATAGGCAATGAACTGCAGAAAACTTTAGGTACTCACTTGTTAAATATGTCAGTGGTGTTATTGTATAAGTAGCCTGAATCAGTCTGAAAGTAGAAAACTTTAGCTACGTTTCTCTGCTGTAAAAGAAACTGGAAAGAATACATGATATGATTTCCCCCTGACTGCTGGTTAATTTCACAATCAGAGAGAAATCATGCAAATTAATGGTTCTCCTAAGATGGGTGAATGAGGGTCATTGGTAAAGGTTCAGATACTTAAAATGTATCCCTTATGATCTGAGAACATGTTTCTCTGCAGTCATGGTGTTCCTTTTCTGAGGAATTGTTAACCTCAAAGGAGCATAAATCTTGCACTTCGCAAGTGATAAACGAGATGCCTTTTGCAGTGATTGACCTTGTTTCAATCAGCTGGACCTCATAGAATATGAGTTCCCTGATTGGGTTTGTTAATTTGGTCTCAACATAAAAATGTTGAGCATCAAAGATACTGACACTCTGGTGCCTGACTCTGGATGAGGCATTACTATAACCAAGAACTGATCATGTGAAAATAAAGAGCTGATAGGATACTAGCCTGTGTGAGGTTATTTCATTAGTGTCAAGAGTACAGCATGATCTTGAGGAAATGTGCTCACAACAGTCATTTTTGAGTTGGGGGTAAGCATTTCTTAAATCATGCATTCGTTTGGGAAGCTTGAATTGTTCAGCCCTGCAGTTAAGGGCAGGGCCCAGTGTGTAGAAAGAAAGTGTTATTATTTTCCTGGTAAACGACATGGTAGCAAATGCTAAACAGCAACTAATTCTCCTGACAGCCTATGGAGCTGAAGCTTTTTCTGTCTTTAGGAGCCTAACTTTCCAGGAGGCACCAGATGCTAAAACCTTTCTAGAATTGACAGATACAGTTAAGGAATATTATGACCCCAAGCCTCCCCTAATTCTGAGACACTATTACTTTTACTCAGCAATTCGAGAATCAGCAGCAGGGTTTTTGACTAAATTAAGATGACTGGCAGAAGCTTATGAATGTGGTTTAACCCAATAAAAGATGCTTAGAGACTATCTGGTCTGTAGGATTAATGATGTAGCAATACTAAAACACCTAGCTGAAACCCAGCTGGACTTCAAACAGTTACTACAACTGGCATTACCATTAGAAAGAACAGTTTGGAGCATATGAGTTGCAGGGTATTCCAATGGAAGTGAACACTCTCAACAGTTGACTAAGCTTGGGGAATGTCACTCGAGTACAGGCAATTGCATAGCCTCACTCAGGACATATATTGACCAGAGGGACTCTAGCTTGGCCCACAGCAAAGCCAAGCCTCAGCAAAAATTTTCAAGATGATGGCTGGCAAGTTATTGCCAGTATGCAGATGCAAGACAGCAAAAGGGTCCTACTAGACCCAGGTTTGAGTAAAATAGCTCATAGGCCAGTATCCAGGAAAGGTCATACCCTGCAAAAATTCATCTATGTCTGATCTGAAACAGATGTTACTTAGCAACATTGAAATCCGAACCAGTCAAGATAAACATCTGGTTAAATGGTCATCTGGCTCTAAGAGAGGCTGATACCGGTGCAGCAGTATCGGTAAACACAGAACCAGTTTTAATAAAATTTGCTCTGGACCCCAATCCTTATCTTTGCACAAAGACCTCAGACTGGCTGAGAACTGATACCAAAAAACCTTTACTGATTAAGGGTACAACTTTGGTTCTGGTGTCTTAGGAAAAGCAGCTGGCTCAATTACCAGTGATTGTAGTAAAAGGCTTGGACTCAAGCTTACTGGGGCAAAATTGGTTGCAAGAGATTCACCTCGATTGGCTCAATGTTTTTCAATTAGAAAATGGCTACCTGAGTGAAGTCCTAATTAAAAACTCAATACTTCCAGGTAGTTTTAGAGAATATCAGAGGAGCCAAAATGACTTTGCATGCTGACTAGGAAAGAAAGCCCTAAGCTGTTTCCCTTACGGTTAAAAGTAGAGGTAGAAGTCAGAAGGCTGGTATATGAAGAAACTGGTCCAATTCACAGTATGGGCAGCACTGATCATACCAGTTTTGAAATCTGATAGGTCAGTTTGCCTTGTGAGGATTTTAAACCGACAGTGTACCATTTTACACAACTAGATAAATGCCCAATCCCTCAGACAGAAGATTTATACGCAAAGCTAGAAGGGAGGGCTGTCCTTCATGAAGGTGGATGTGAGCCATGCTTATTTGGAATTCTATTTAGAACAGGATTCCCAGAAGTATACTATAATTAATGCCTGTAAGGACTTGAACCAGTTCATGAGAATACCATTTGGGGTGTCGTCAGCCTGTGAAATTTTTCAGCGGATGATGGAGAACATTTTGCAAGGTTTACCTCAGGTCACTGTTTACCTGGATGGTATCCTGATAACGGCAAAAACTAACAATGAACATTTAGAGAACTTAGATATAGTCCTAAAGCTTTCCAAGGTTGCTGTTTGCTTAAGAAAGGAAAAATGTGCATTCTAGGCCCGTTGACAAGACCAGGTAACAAAAATTGGAACATAAAGTGAGGGCAATCAAAAATGTCCCGGCTTCCATGTCCTGTCCAGGAGTTTAGGTAATTTATTGGGCTGGTAAATTATTATAGAAAGTTCATACGCAACGTGACATCTATCCTGGCATCTTTGCATCCACTCCTAAAAAAGGGTCTGCCTCGGAAATGATCTCATCGATAAACCCTAGCTTTCAATGAAGTAAAGAAACAGCTGTCATCCTGTAAGGTGTTGATACACTATGATCCCAAGAAATATCTGGTATTGATGTGCGACACCACCTCCATATGGCATTGGGATGGTATTAGTCATTGGCAGCTAAATAGAGAGGAATGCCAAATAGCTTATGCACCCAGACTTTTTTTTTAGATTACTTAGTGTGGAAACAGGCCCTTCGGCCCAACAAGTCCACACCAACCCACGGAAGCACAACGCACCCAGACCCATTCCCCTACACTTTACCCCTTCACCTAACACTACAGGCAATTTAGCATGGCCAATTCACCCAACCTGCATCTTTTTGGACTGTGGGAGGATACTGGAGCACCCGGAGGAAACCCACCCAGACACTGGGAGAATGTGCAAAGTCCACTCAGTCAATCGCCTGAGGCGGGAATTGAACCTGGGTCTCTGGCGCTGTGAGGCAGCAGTGCTAACCACTTTGGGTAATGTGGAGCATAAACATGCCCAGATATGTTAAAAAATAAGGATTGGGGTCATATTTGGAGTCAGTACATTCCACCAATTCATTTTTGGATGGAAGTTCTTGTACCGCAATTTCCATAGTCTTAGGACTGATCTTCATTAGTTTTTGCCATTGTCAGGATATCATCTACATAAACAGTGACCTGAGGTAGAACTTGCAAAATGTTCTCCATCACCCACTGAAAAATATCACAGGCTGACAATACCCCAAATGGCAATCTCATAAATTGGAACTAGAATGGAAATTATGGACCACAAACCCCAACTTGATCTGCTTAAAGAAGACAAAGCAATACTGCTTGGGCCACATTCAACCTTAGAATTCTAAGTTAGAACAGGCCAAGTAACAATTGCGGATGCATTAAGGCACCTCCCATTAACAGACCACTGGTGGTACCCCCAATGGAAGAGGCTGTAATGATATTAAATATTTTGGACACACTCCCACTCACAGCTAACATTATGAGACTTTAGACACCGAAAGGTCCAGTCTTCTCCAAAGTCAAACAACTGATATTAACTGAGGAACCAAAGGGCTGTCATAACTGGAATTTAAACCTTTTTGGACCCAGAGAGAGACCAGCTCACAATATAGGATGGCATATTGTTATCGGGAGAAAGAGTGATTGTCCCAATCAAAAGTCATGGACAAATATTGGCTGAAGGAGAAAGTGAGGTCTGCAGATGCTGGAGATCAGAGATGGAAATGTGTTGCTGGAAAAGCGCAGCAGGTCAGGCAGCATCTAGGGAACAGGAGAATCGACGTTTCGGGCATTAGCCCTTCTTCAGAAGAAGGGCTAATGCCCGAAACGTCGATTCTCCTGTTCCCTAGATGCTGCCTGACCTGCTGCGCTTTTCCAAATATTGGCTGAACTCCTCCAGGACCTCCAAAGGTCTCCAAAATGAAGATGTTTGTGAGAACTTATGTCTGGTGGTCAGGCTAGGATGTAGACATAGCTGCACTGGTGGAGCAGTACCTAAAATGTCAACAAGGGCAAACATTACCGCCAGCAGCATCCCTACATGGGTGGAATGGCTGGGTAAACCTTGGCACATTGTGCAGGACCTTTCACGGGTCCAATGTTCTTAGTCATTGCAGATGCCCACTTAAGGTGGTTGACCTGTTACTAAAAAAGCCCCAGATTGCTCTCCAAAATAAAGGACCGGCCTATGTCCTGCACTCAGCGGGGAAGGAATGTAGTGACTGTAATGGGATCAGCCAACCGGATCTCATAGAATATAAGATCACTGATTGGTCCAGATTAACAGCCCCAATCAGGGATTCCTGGCAGACACACAAAGTTTGAGTGTCACAGATACTGATGCTCTGGTACCTGACTCTGTATGAGGCAGTACTGTAATCAAGGACTGTTCATATGCAAATAAGTGGTGATTTGGTGATGGGATACTAACCTCTGTGGAGTTATTTCACCCTTGGTTCAGGAAAGCTCGAGTATCTGCTTGTGTCCTTTTATTGTTCCCAAATTGATGGGCTTTGGGAGTGAGTGATGTAAACGTACTGGATCTGCAAAATCTGAAGAGCCCCTTCATTGCAAAGAGAAAAAAAGAAATATGCAAAGTGATCGAACAGATAATTCAGGCAATGCTTTCTGGCTGGTGGCTGTAGACTTTTGAACATATGCTTTTGATACATGAATCTCTGGCTCTTGTGCTTCCATGTACTTTCATACACAATCAATGATTAGAATTGTAAAACAAAAGCAAAAATTGTGGGAGAAGTTTTGGCAGTTCTGGTAGCATCAGTGTAAAGCTCAAGAGAGCGTTTCGAGTGCATAATCCTTCATCAGAACTTTCTGGACTCGAAACCTTAATTCTATTTAGATTAGATTTAGATTACATTACAGTGTAGAAACAGGCCCTTCGGCCCAACAAGTCCACACCAACCCACCGAAGCGCAACCCACCCATACCCCTACATTTACCCCTTACCTAACACTACGGGCAATTTAGCATGGCCAATTCACCTGACCTGCACATCTTTGGACTGTGGGAGGAAACCGGAGGAAACCCACGCAGACACGGGGAGAACGTGCAAACTCCACACAGTCAGTCGCCTGAGGCGGGAACTGAACCCGGGTCTCTGGCACTGTGAGGCAACCGTGCCGCCCACAAATCTTTCTTCTTGAAACCTAACTTCTTCATCCATGTGCTTCCATTCTGTCTGTGTTTCATTTCTATTGTTAATTTTTTTTGAGTTTCTGTTTTTATTGCACATTTGCTTGCACTTATTTTATGTTAATGCACCCTTCTCATATGTCTGCCACTCCTTCCCATTTTAGAGAAGAATTGAATGCTAAAGAAAATGAATTGTTAAAGGCAGCAAAAGCGTTTGAGCAAGAACGACATAATGTACAGCAGTTGCAGAGCAAGATCGAAAAGGAACAGTACCATTATAAAGAGCACAAGGAGCTAGAACGGCAAAGTTACCAGGTAAGTATGAAGTAAAATTTGAGTTTATGATGTGGTGACTTTTCAATAATGAATGGAAGGAGGAGCTTCTTTCAATATCATCATCCTCAATGATGGGGAAACTCAGCACTCCAATGCTAACACAAGGCTGAAGTGTTTGCAACCATTGTCAGTCACATTTTCTTGTATTCATCCATTGGATGTGAATGTCACTGCTAAAGCAAGTATATACTTTGTACCTCCAATTGCATTTGAGAGAAATGGTGGTGAGCCACCACTTTCAATGACTAGATTGTTTTGTATTAATACACCTAGTGCAGGGAGTTCAGTCTTGACCAAAGTTTTGAAGGAATTTAAAACATTTCCAAGTAGGTTAGGTGTATGGCATGGAGAAAACCCTATTGACGTGCATACTGACTTTGCTTTTTGGTTTGGTGAAGGAAGTGGATGCTGAAGCTGCTTTTATGGAAGCTTTGGTAATTTGAGCAGTGAATCTTGTAAATGATGCACAATACAGCCAACATTGGAGAATAATCATTTAAGATGGTGGATAGGCATTTTGATCTACATGGTGAGATGATCTCATCATTACCTGACACTTCTGTGGTGTCACTGCTTCAGGATCTGAGAAGTTGCAAATGGATCTGAATACAACTATCACAAACGCATCCACACTTGGAGCTTAAAAGGGAGGAATAATCATTCAGAAGCACCTGATGATCTGAGGAACTCTAACACTGACCTGGAACTGAGATGATTACACTCATAAAGATATGCAACACCAAAACGGACCCTTCAGCCCAACTTGTTCATTCCAACTAGGTTTCCTAAACTGAACTCATCCATTTGACTACATTTGGCCCATATCCCTCAAATTATTTTTGAAATCTGACCTGCCTCTACCACGTCCTCTGGCAGTTTGTTCCATATACACACCATCCTCTGTGTGGAAAAGGTTGCACCTCGGGTCCCGTTTAAAGCCTTCTCCTCTTACCTTAAACTTATGCTCTCTCGTTTTGGACTCCCCTGCCCTGAGAAAAAGATCTTGGCTATTCACCTTGTCCATACCCCTAATGATTTTAAAAACCTCTGTGAGGTCACTCCTCAGCCTCCTACACCCAGGGATATAAAATCCCAGCCTCTCCATCAGTTAAAGTGAGCTGTGTGTCCTGGGTGGTGTCAGGTTTAATGGAAATTGATCAATCTAACCTGCATAATTAAAAACCTCTCTAAAGCAACATGTGAGGCACAGTCTTACCTCCAAATTTCACACAGCCTCCCAAAGTCTTTTTTTTTTTTATTCACTCGTGAAACTTGGCTGTTGCTAGCTAGCCAGCATTTATTGCCTTTCTCCTCCTGCTTAGTATTTTCACTGCCTTTTTTGGATGGTGCAAGGTTTGTCTGTCAATATTAAATGCTTTAAAAATAATGCAATTTTCAGTCACCCAGAGATTGAGCCCAATTTAATGTCATGAATTGCATTCAAAATAACTCACTATGTTCAGATTCTCCTCCCATCGTCTTCCTTCGTACAACGTATGACTCTAGGTAATGGACAGTTTCACTCTGATTATCAATTACTTCAGATTTGGAGAGGTTCCTTAATACCAGCGAATGTACTGTAGCCAAGTTTACAGATGACACTCAAATAGGTGAAAAGACAGGTTGAGAGAAAGATACAAAAAAATGTGATATTTAAGTGGGCAAAAAGTTGACAAATGGAGTATAATGGGAGAAAAAGTGAAGTTCATTTTGGAAGGGAGAACAAAAGAACAGTATTATTTAAATGGAGAAGAACTGTAGAAAGCTGAAGCACAAAGGTATGTGAGGGTGCTTGTACATGAAACACAGCTAGTATTGCAGCACATAATCAGGAATGCCAATAGAGTTATTTCACGGGGTTTGGAGCGTAAGAGTAGGGAAGTCTCACTGCAACTGTACACGGTGCTTGTGAAACTTCCTATGGAGTACTGAGTGTGCTTTGGTCCTCTTATTTAAGGAAAATACCATTTTGTTTGAGACAGTTCAGAGAAGGCTCACTAGGATGATCCCGGGTATAGAGGGATTGTCTTATGAGCAAAGGTTAAACAGTTTGTGACTCCACTCACTGGACTTTAGAAGAATGAGAGGATTGTCTTATGAGCAAAGGTTAAACAGTTTGTGACTCCACTCACTGGACTTTAGAAGAATGAGAGGTGATCTCCATGAAACATGTAGCATTTACTTTGTCAGGCCACTTAATAATTCTGAGAGGATATTTCCATCATGGGAGAGTCTTGGACCAGAGGGCATAGTCTCAGAATAAAGATTGCCAATTTCAGACTGAGATAAGAAGGAATTTCTTCTCTGAGAAGGTTGAGTGTCTTTGGTAATTCTTGCCACAGAGAGCTGTGGGAATTTGTGTAAGTTTGTGGTGAAGGTAGCTTCTTGATCAGTAGAGGAATCAAGGGTTACTGGGAAAGGGGAGGAAAGTGAACATGGAGAATGTCAGATCTGCCATGATCATTTTAAATAGTGGAGGGGGCTCAAAGGGCCAAATGGCCTATTTCTTATGGTCCTACTTGGCAGGAGACCGAGGGGAAAGAGAAATACCAGGGAATTACTTCAAATACATCTTGAAAGGATATGTGTGCTTTTTTATTGGTTACACAGAATGACAATTTGTAATTTGGAGTTATCTGCAGTTGGTATATGGAATCCTTTTGTAATGGGAGAAGTTTGTACAAGATATAAAAAAAAATCTGGATATTAGTGCTGAAAATTATGATGTTAAAAATCACACAACACCAGGTTATAGTCCAACAGGTTTAATTGGAAGCACACTAGCTTTCGGAGCGATGCTCCTTCATCAGGTGGTAGTGAAGGATTATGATGATTGAGTAAATTCTGACTGTTTAATTTCAGAAACTGCAGAAGGTACTTGAGGAGCAACGTGCACACAATAATCAATTGTCTGCTGCCTTTGAAGAAGAGCGGGTGGCAAACAGCATTAGCCGCAAAGAACTCGAAGCCAAATTATTGAACACTGAATCTTTGCTGTCGCAAGAACGCAAGAAACTGGCAGAGACTCAGGACTTGCTGAAAATTGAGAGAAGTAACTTATCAGAACTGAGTGATTCCTTGGATCGTGAGCGTGATCGGTCAGAACAGCTATATCAGCATCTGAATTCCCGACGGGATGAAACTGCTACTCAGGACCGTGTCTTTATAAAAGAGCTGCAGAATCAACTTGAGGAAGAAAGAAAGAGGACTGTTGAACTTGCCACTATGATTGAGAAAACACAACAGCAAGCTATTACAGCAAAGCGAAATGCTGAAGATGAAATCCAACTGTCCCGGCAGGAAGTTCAAAAAGAACGGGAAGTCAGCTCCAAACTGAGATCTATGCTTGAATCAGTTCAGACTCAAGTTCAGGAGCTCAACCGCTTACTGGAATCTGAAAGGCAGCATAGCCTTCGTCTGCAGACTGAACGAGAGAGACTTCAAGTGAACATTCTTGCAGCTAAAGAAAAGGAGCGGAATAAGGATGATCAGCGGGATCGAGAGAGGAGACAGGAGAGGCGAGAGTTAGCTGACCATGAGCAAGAATATGAGATGGTGAAAGACAGAATGGTAAGTAACAAATTGGTCCATCCCAAAAGTAAGGTTATATTGAAATTCAAGTCAAAATGATGAAATGTTTTTCGATTCTAATGGATTTTTTTTAAACAAAGGTTTTAAAGTAACATACATATATGCGATGTCTTTAACTTAATGAGACATCCCAAGTTTGGATAGTAGCAAATGTGAAACTCTTAAAGAAACTGTATCTGGGAACTCAAGGTGATAACAGGCCAGCTAGCTTAACATCACAGGTGGGTACGGTTTTAGAAACAACTAACAGGGAAAATTATTAATAGGCATTTGGAGAGGTTTGAATTAGTTAAGGACAGTCAAACGTGGTTTTGTAAAAGGTAGAGTACTTGACCCATCTCATTGAACTTTTTGTTGAAGTACCAGATTTTGTGGATTTATGGATTTTTAAGAAAACCTTTAACAAGTTTCCATTTAGAGACAAGTTAACAAAGCTGAGGCTAATTGGCAGAGCATTTGTCAGCTTGGATCAAAAGATTGGCTTCCCGACAGAGAGCCAAGAGTTGCGGTAAATGAATGTTTTCAGGCTGTAGAATGACAGACTCTGGTGTTCTCCAAGATTCAGTTCCTTGGCAGTTTTTAAATGTGTATTGTTATTTGAGTATTTGAAGACATAATAAATTTTCAAAATTTATCGATTGTATCAAACCTGTTTCGACATGCAATCATGGCATGAAAATTGCCTGCAACAGGACACAGACTAGCAGAATAATTGGTAGACAGAATTTAATAGAGATCAATGATGCATTGCGCTATCCCTTCTGTCCAAATGCTGTACAGATAAAACAGCATGGTTGTAACAGTGTACAAGACAGCAAGTCTTGCAAGTTTCTAGATTAGATTAGATTAGATTAGATTACATCCCCTACGTATGGAATTAGGTCCTTCGGCCCAACAAGTCCACACTGACCCTCCGAAGTGTAACACACCCAAATCCATTTCCCTCTGATTAATGCACTTAACACTACGGGCAATTTAGAATGGCCAGTTCTCCTGACCTGCACATCTTTGGACTGTGGGAGGAAACCGGAGCACCCGGAGGAAACCCATGCAGACACGGGGATATAAATATCTTCGAACATGCAGGATGTTTTTCATATAAATATCTTAGAACATACAGGAAATGTTGCGAGAACCTCAAGCAAAGTACTGTGTATGGGATCTTCACTTTCATAAGTAGTATAATTGAGTGCAAAAGGATGATGTGTAGTTTGGAGTCTCCAAGCATTTGCTGCATATTCACTTCCAGATTGTAGACCTTACAGGTTTAGAAGCTACAATTGAAGGTGGCATGATAGGTTAGTTCAATGAATCATGTAGATGGTGATGCACACTGCTGTTACTGAGCATCAGTGCTGAAGAAGGTGGATATTAAAGTGGTGAATGGGCAAATGGGGGGTATTCTGTCATGATTCTAACTTATCTCTTGTAGATGATGGACAGACCTTTTTGGAGTTGAGCGGTGGATTAGGTGCAACACGTAGAATTCATAGTGTCTGACCTAGTGTTGTAGCCATGGTGTTAATATAAGGTCATCAAGGTCTGCAAGGGAAAAGGCCATTTGGCCCACTGAGTCTGTATTGGTCAAAATCCATTTAACATTTTGAATCCCATTTTCTAGCACTTGGCATGTAGCCTTGTATACTTCAGCTTGCTAGTGTGCATCTAAATACTTTTAAAATGTTATGTGGTTTCTGCCCCTACCACCCTTTTAAGTGAAAACATTTCCCTTGTATCCCCTCTAAACATCATGTCTTTTACTTTACTTCTGAGGCCCTGGTCATTAATCCTCCATCTAGAGGAAATATTTTGTCCCATCTACCCTGTCAATGCCCCTCATAATTGTATTTATCTCAGTAAATAACCCCCTGCACCCCAGTCTCCTCTGCTCCAATCTTGCTTCATAACTGAAGTTCACCAGGCCAGGCAAAAGCCTGGTAAAATCTCCTCTGCAGTCTCTCCAGTGCAATCATGTCTCTCCTATAATGTGGATTCCAGAATGGCGCACAGTGTTTCTTGTCAAAGAATGTTTCTTGGCCTCCTAGTAGTAGTCAGGATATGGGGAAGAAAATAAATCAGGACGTAGAAAAGGCATGAAAGAAAGGCATTATTACAATAATTGTAGTGGACTTCAATATGCAGCTGGACTGGGAAAATCAGGTTGGCAGTGGATCACAAGGAAAGGAATTTGTGAAATGTCTATGAGATGGGTTTTTCCCTTTTTTGGAGCAGTTTGTGGTGGAGCCCACTAGGGAACAGACAATTCTGGAATTGGTGTTCTGTAATAAGGCAGACTTGATTAGGGAGCTTCAGGTCAAGAAATCGCCAGGGGGCAGTGACCATAGTGTGATCAAATCCACCATTCAGTTTGAGAGCGTCATAGAGTAGTACAGCATGGAAACAGGCCCTTTTGCCCAAACTGATCCATGCTGACCATGGTGCCCACTCAGCTAGTTTCAATTGCCCACATTTGGTTCATATCCCTATAAATCTTTCCCATCCATGTACCTATCCAACTGTTTTTTAAATGTTGCTATTGTACCTGCCTCAACCACCTCCTCTGGCAGCCCTTTCCATATACGTACCACTCTGTCAAGAAGTTGCCCCTCAGGTCCTCCTCAAATCTTTCCCCGCTCACTTTAAACCTATGCCCTGTAATTTTCAATTCTTCATCTGTGGGGGGGAAAAATAACTATGCATTCATCCTATCTATGCCCCTTATGATTTTATACACCCCAATAAAGTCACCCCTCATTCTCCTAAGTTCCAAGGAATACTGTCCTATCCTGGCCAGTCTCTCCCTATAACTACTAGTCCTGGCAATGTCCTCTTAAATCTTCTTTGCACTCCTCCTAATTTAACTATGTCTTTCCTATAACAGGGTGACCAAAACTGTACACAATACTTCAACCTCACCAACGACTTGTACAGCAGTAACATAATGTCCCAACTCCTATGCTCAGTGCCTCAACCAATGAAGGTCAGCATGCTAAATGCTTTATCACCCTATCTACTTGTGACACCTGTTTCAAAGAACTATCTACTTGCACTCCTCGGTGTCTCTGTTCCACAGCACTGTCACGACCTTACCATTTACTGTATAAGTCCTACATTGGTTTGCCTTTCCAAACCTCTCACTTACCTGTATTGAATTGTATTTGCCAATCCTCAGCCCATTTGCCCATCTGATCAAGATCCCTCTGTAATTTTTGATAACCTTACTCGCCAGCAAGGCTCTCACCCTAACTGCACCTTCATGTCTCATCCTAAAATAAGCCACCTCCTTCTTCTTGACCAGAGCTTCAACTTCTTTAGTAAACCAAGGTTCCCTTGCTCGACAACTTCCTCCCTGCCTGACAGGTACATACTTATCAAGGACATGCAGTGGCTGTTCCTTGAATAAGCTGCACATTTCAATTGTGCCCAGCCCCTGCAGTTTCCTTCCCCATCCTATGCATCTTAAATCTTGCCTAATAGCATCATAATTGCCTTTCCCCCAGCCATAACTCTTGCCCTGTGATATATACCTATCAGTTTCCATCGCTAAAATAAACATAACTGAATTGTGGTCACTATCACCAAAGTGATCACCTCCAAGTCTAATACCTGGCCGGGTTCATTACCCAGTTCCAAATCCAATGTGGCCTCGCCCCTTATTGGCCTGTCTACATACTGTGAGGAGAAAGTGAGGTCTGCAGATGCTGGAGATCAGAGATGGAAATGTGTTGCTGGAAAAGCGCAGCAGGTCAGGCAGCATCTAGGGAACAGGAGAATCGACGTTTCGGGCATTAGCCCTTCTTCAGGATTCCTGAAGAAGGGCTAATGCCCGAAACGTCGATTCTCCTGTTCCCTAGATGCTGCCTGACCTGCTGCGCTTTTCCAGCAACACATTTCCATGTCTACATACTTTGTCAGGAAATCGTCCTGAACACATTGGAAAAAAATTGACTCATCTAAAGTACTTGTACTATAGTATTGCCAGTCAATATTTGAAAAGTTAAAGTCCCCCATAACAACTACCCTTTCTCACTCACTCCTATCAAGAATTATCTTTGCTACTTTTTCCTCTATATCTCTGGAACTATTCAGAGGCCTTTAGAAAACTCCCAACAGAGTGGCCTCCCCTTTCTTGTTTCTAACCTCAGCTCATACTACCTCAGTAGATGAGTACTCAAATGTCCTTTCTGTCACCGTAATACAGTCCTTGATTAACAATGCCACACTTCCCCCTCTTTTACCATTTTTTCTATTCTTACTGAAACATCTAAATCCCGGAACCCGCAACAACCATTCCTGTCCCTGATCTATCCATGTCTCCGAAAAGGCCACAACATCGAAATCCCAACCAATGCTGAAAGTTCACCCACCTTATTCCAGATGCTCCTGGCATTGAAGTAGACACACTTCAAACCAACTTCTTGCTTGCCAGTGCCCTCTTGCGACCTTGCAACCTCATTTCAGACCTCACTAAACGCAACCTCCTGTATACTAGAACTACAATTTACGTTCTCATCCCCCTACTGAATTAGTTTAAACCCTCCCGAAGAGCATTAACAAATTTCCCCCACCCCCAGGATATTGATACCCCTCTCGTTCAGGTGTTTGTAGAGGTCCCATCTACCGAGAAAGAGCCCCAATTATCCAGGAATCCAAAACCCTCCCTCCTGCACCATCCCTGTAGTCACGTGTTCAACTCCTCTCTCCCTATTCCTTGCTTCACCAGCACGTGGCACGGGCAACAAACCAGAGATAACAACTCTGTTTGTTCTAGCACTAAGCTCCCATCCTAGCTCCCTGAATTTCTGCCTTAAATCCCCATTCCTTTTCCTACCTATGTTGTTAATATCTATGTGGACCACGACTTGGGGCTGCTCCCCCTCCCCCTCGAGGATCCCAAAAACATGATCAGAGACATCATGACTGCAGAGCTTAGATCTGATCCATTGGTTATCGAATTGCTTAGCTGTATCACTTGCTGCTTATGCTGTTTTAACTAACAAGTTTTCCTGTTGTGTCGCTTCTCCAGGTTGACGCCTGACTTTAGGTAAGCCTGGTACTGCTCCTGGCATGCCCTCCTGTATTTAACTAAGGTTTATTCCCTCAGCTTGATAGTTGTGATGAAGTAGGGGATATACCAGGGCAAGAGGTTATGGCTTGTTGTTAAATAGTTCTGTTTTGATGGCTCACAGTGCCTCATGGATAATTTTGTGTAGATCTTTCATATTCAAGGTGAGGTAAACCATTGATGTTTTCCAAGCTTGTGTTGATGCTGGGTAGTCTGTCAATTCACATTTCTTAGAAAGATGTAAACCCACATCACAGCGACATATCCCTAGGCTCTGAGTTACTAGTCCAGTGCCATTAATACTACCAATATTTTCCCAACAAGTCCACACCGACCTTCTGAAGAACGACCCACCCAGACATATTCCCCTACCCTATTACTCTGACCAATGCACCTAACCAACACATCCCTGAACACTGTGGGCAATTTAGCATGGCCAGTTCACCTAAACTGCACATCTTTGCATTGTGGGAGGAAACCAGAGCAGCCAGAGGAAAGAAACTGGTTGGTTTCCTTTCAGTAAAGGAGATTGAGGGGAGAGTTGGAGATGTTAGACTGGTTGGGTAAAGTGAATGTAGAAAAGCTCATTAGTTGATGATACAATATTTAGGGAGGCATAGATTTAAGGCTTTGGACAAAAGATGAAGAGATGATATTCTTAATTTACCAAGTAGTGTTAACCTAGTACTTGTCTGCAACAGAGGTACTAGATGTGAAGGCAGTGAATAATGTTAAAAGTGTATAGGATAAGTACTGAAGGGAAACCGATTTACAGAATGACAGGGAGAGAGTAGGGATATAGGTTCTTGATTGGTAAAGGGTCAAGAGTTATGGGGTGAAGGCAGGAGAAATGGGATTGAGAAATAGATCAACCATGATTGAATGGCAGAGCAGACCCTATCGGATGAATAGCTGAATTATTCTATATTTTATGATCTAATGGAATCAGATTGATTGGACTTGACTTCACAAAGCCATCTGTGACATAATGGGCCAAATTCTAAATATCATGGTTGCAGCTGCTCTTGCTCACTTTTCACACTTTTATTTCTAATACTCTTAAACAGCATGAGTTAGAACTGCAGCACCAGCAGGATCATCAACGAATAAGAGAACTGCAAAAGATGCTCACCGACTTGGAGGAACAAGAACGTAAACTTTTGTCCCGCAAGAGGCAGCAAGCAGAACGTGAAAATATCCTGGCAAAATGCAACCAGAATGGCACCACTCATGGTATGGAGGGCAGTGCAGTAAATTTCCAGCAGCTCCCAGAAAATGCACGCCAACAATTCTTACAATTGACTGTTCAGCTTAAATATTTACTTCATGGATCCAATCATAGGTACGTGTTTACAGGTAGAGGAGTGTGTCTCTGTGAGAAGCTACCATGCTGGAAACTGTTTGGGTGGATTATAAAACCACCATAAGCTTTGCCTTTTATATAAGTTTGTCACTGTGTTTCTCATGAAGCTGGTTATTTCCTTCCATTCTGGTTTATGAATTTGCCCTTGGTTTGGATTCAAGTTGCTAATCTTGAATGTAAGTGCTTGAATGAAGAAAAATCACTTGGCGAAAGCATTCAGTGAACAGCAGTGAGCAGCTAGCTCTGTGCAAGACTATGCTATATGCCAGCTAATCTGTGCACTCTTAAGCACATCAACAGTGATTGTTATATGTGTATGCTATACCTAGCTGCTCACTACTGAAAGACATTGAATCTCTGCACCAAATAAGTGCAAATAATTAGTGTGCACTTTTCATAAAACACAAGTTAAAGTGTAGAATCAGTCATCTGTGATCATGGTGCCGGTTCAGCCGTTTTCAGTGGCAACCTATTCTGTTAGATTTTAAATGTTGAAATGTGAAATGTTGAGCTAAATTTGCCAAGTTTTTCCCAGAAAATCATGACTGCTAATCTGCTGTGTTTGACATAAATCTCACTTTCCTACCTGTGTTTTTCCTATTCCTGCAATTTAGTTTGATTTGAATATTTAATCTCAAAAGAAGTAATGATGCCTTTAACAATCACCCTGAGTTGCATTGTTCTATTCTCCAACATTTTACTCCTTAAAATAATCTTTTCCTCCCTGCTCTCTCTGTGTGATTATTTTAAATTGTTATCAAATCCCTAGTCAGCGTATATCTTTGCCAGCCAGCAAACACCAAACTACACTAGTCCCACTTACTTGCACTTCGTCCAAAGCATGCAATGCTCTGGCATTTTAAGTATTTATCCAAATGCTTCTTAAATGTGCAAGTGTATTTGCCTCCACCATCTTCTCAGGCACCATCTCTCTGAGGGTGAAAATATGTTTACTCAGATGTCCTATAAACCATTTTCTCCTCACCTTAAAACTCGACCTCCTGTCACTGGTAAGATTTTTGAATCCAGTATTATGGATGAAATTGCAAAGTACTTGGAACTGCATGGTAAAATATGGCTGAGTTGGCATGACTCATCACGGCGTGGTCATGTCTGCCAAATCTGTTCAAATTCTTTGTCTGACTCCTCGAAGGAGAGCTAGTCAACATTATATGTTCAAATTTCCAGAAGGCCTTTGACAAAATGCCACACAGATGGCTAAACAAAATACAAGCCCATGCTGTTAGGGACAAAGTAGTGACATGGATCAAAGATTGGCCAACTGGCAAAAGGCAGACAGCAAGGATAAAGGGCCCTGTTCAGGAAGGTAGTCAGTAACTAGTGGAGTTTCACAGTGGTCCATGTTGGTACACAACTATTCATTGTATATTATACGTTAACTGTCTGACCAAAGGAACAGAGTATTGTTGCTAACTTTGCAGTAAAGGTAGGCAGAGGAGTAGGTAGTGTTGAGGAAGTGGGGAGGTTGCAGAAGGATTTGAACAGGCTCGTAGGTGAGCAAGGAAGTGGCAGGTGGAATACAGTGTGGGAAAGTGTGAGGTAGGAAGAATAGAGACATAGACTATTTCTAAATGGAAGACTTTGGAAATCTGAAGCATGAAGGGACCTGGGCGTCCTAGTGCAGAATTGTCTTAAGGTTCATGTGCAGGTTCATTTGGCAGTTTGGAAGGCAAATGCAATGTTTACATTCATTTCAGAAGTGCAAGAATACAAGAGCAGAGTTGTACTGCTGAGGCTGTATAAAGCTCTGGTCAGACGGAATTTGGAAAGTTGTGAGCGGTTCTGGGCCCTTATCTAAAGGATGTGCTGTTGTTGGAAGGGGTTCAGAGGACTTTTATAAGAATTGAGGACTCTGGGTCTGTACTCATTGGGGGTAGGAGGGGACAGAGAAAGGGTGGTATATCAGTGAAACTTACAGGATACCAAGAGGCTTGGATAGCATGGTTGTGTTTCCAATAGTAGGAGAGACTAGGACCCCAGGACAGCTCAGAGTGAAAGGATGACCCTTTAGAATTGAGATGAGGAATTTCTTCAGCCAGAGGACAGTGAATCTGTGGAACTCATTGCTGCAGAAGGCTGTGGAGGTCAAGTAATGAGCGTATTTAAGAAAAAGATAGGTTCTTGATGAGTAAGGGGATCAAAGGTTACACAGAGAAGATTGGAGAATGGAGTTGAGAAAACTCAGCCATGATTGAATGGTGGAGTAGACTTGATTTGCCGAATGGCCTAATTGTGCTCCTTGTATTTTATTGTCTAAATGTATGCCCTCTGGTCTTTGACATGTCCATGAGAAAGAGATGCTTATGGTCTGCTCTGACTCTGCACCTCATAATTTTGTAAACCTCAATTTGATCACCCCTCAACCTCCTCTGCTCCAAAGAAACTAAACCCAGTCTATCCAATATCTCCTCATAACTAAGACCAGTTAAATCCTGGTGAATCTTTTCTACATCCTTTTCAGTGGATCATGTCCTTCCAATAGTTTGATGACCAGAACTGCAGATGGTATTCCATCTGTTTTATAAAGTTGCAACAAGACTTCCCTGCTCCTATATTGAACACCCTGGATATGAATTAAAGTGTCCTAAATGCCCTTTTCATCACCCTGTCTATCTGTGCTAACACATTCTGGGATCTATAGGCTTGTACACCAAGGTTCTTTACCTCCTCAGTACTCCCTAGGGACCATTCGTTGTGAATATCCTTCCCTTAGTAGAAATTACATAAATAAGCCTCACGCTTTTCAGGATTAAATTGCATCTTCTTTGCTCTGCCCAATTTACCAGAGAACTATCCCATTTTTCAAGACAACTAAAACTGGACCTTGGACAATTATTGATGAGTTAAAAAGTATAGTGCTGGTAAAGCACCGCTGGCCAAGCAGCATCCGAGGAGCAGGAGAGTCAACATTATGAGCAGAAGCTCTCAATTATTGATGAATCCGATTAGAGTTTAGGACAGACAAACATATATAGAGTTATGGAACCCATTGTCATGTGGTATAGATGAGTGTATGGAATAATGTAGATGTATGTAAGGAGAACCTAATTAAACACATCAAGAAGAAAGGAACAAGGTGATGGGATGAGATGAAGAAAGAATGCAAAGAAACTCACGTAGAGGAATGAACCTGTTGGACCAGATGATCTCTCTATACTTTTCAAAAACATGCCAAGAAAGAAACCTAGTAAAAGGCCAACTATAAATCCTTATTGTGCAGCAAGTGAGCACACAGAGGAACAATTAGGATCAGATTTATGTAATGGCACTGCACCTGTTACAGTCTCTGCAGAAACTATCTACTGAGCGTTATAGAGCTGTACAGCCCTGAAAACAGACCCTTCGATCCAACTCATTCATTCCAACCAGATACCCTAAATTAATCTAGTCCCATTTGACCCCTATCCCTCTAAACTCTCCCTATTCATATACTTATCCAGGTGACTTTTAAATCTTGTAACTGTACCAGCCTCCACCACTTCCCCTGGCAGCTCACTCTATATGCACACCACCCTCTATGTGAAAACATTGCCCCTTGGGTCCCTTTGAAATCTTTCCTCTCTCACCATAAATCTATGCCCTCTAGATGGAATCCTCTACCCTGGGGAAAAAACTCACGATTTTATAAACCTCTATAAGGTCATCCCTCAGCCTCCAGCTCTCCAGGGACAACAGCCCCTCCCTATAAGCTCAAAACCTCCAACCCTGGCAACATCCTTGTAAATATTTTCTGAATCCTTTCAAGTTTCACAATGTCTTCCTATAGCAGGGCGACCAGAATTTCATACAATATGCCAAAAGTGGCCTAGCCAATGTTCCGTACAGCTGCAACATGACCTCCCAACTCTTTTACTCAATACACTGAACAATAAAGGCAAGCATACCAAACACTTCCTTCAGTATCCTATCTGTCTGTGACTCCATCTTCAAGGAACTATGAACCTGCACTCCAAGACCTCTTTGTTCAGCAACGCTCCCCAGGACTTTACCATTTTCTCCTTATAGAGAAAAATTTGAACTGGCTGTTTTCTTTTTATTTAGAGTTGCTGGCTCAGCCAATAATTGTTCCTTACTTAGCTTTGAGAAGGTAATAGTGAGCCACCAGTTTGAACCAGTATAATTTTTGGGATGTAGAGACACCCACAATGCAATTAGGAGAGACTTCCAGGGTTTTGACCTAATGATAGTGAAGGAATGGCACTGTAGTTCCAAATCAGGATGGTATGTGATTTGGATTGGAATTTGCAAGCGATGGTATTCCCCTGCATTTGCTTCCCTTGCCCTTCTTGGTTTGGATTCTTCCTCCAAGGTAGAATCAGTACTCTTTCAACACAAATTGTTGGAAAAACTCAGCAGGTCTGCAGAGAGAAAGCAGAGTTAACATTCCTTATCCAGTGACCTTTCCTCAATGCTCCTGCATGTTGAACAGCATCAGGAGGTGAAATATTTGACATTTTGGGTGTAACCCTTCCTCAGGACTGGGGGTGGGTGTTCAGGGAGCTGCAGGTAAAGGGGGTGGCGGGGAAAGTGTGGTAAAGTGGGGATAGGTGAAGACAGGTAGAGGGTACGACCTGGTTGGTCAATCGGAAGAATGAATCTGGTTGGTGGCAGGGAGGGGGAGGGGCTACGAAGGGAGGTTATTTGAAATTGGAGAACTCCGTGTTGAGTCCTCAAGGCTGTAGGCTGCCTAGGATAAAGATGAGGTGTTGTTTCTCCAATTTGCAGTGTGGTTCATTGTAGCAATGGAGGAGGCCAAGGATGGTCATGTCAGAAAGGGAGTGGGAAGGGGAATTAAAATGGGCGGTGACTGGGAGGTCTGGTTGGAACCTGTGGGCCCGGCTGCAATGCTCAGCGAACCGTTCCCTAAGTTTACGTTTGATCTCTCCAATGTAGAGATGACCACATAGGGAGCACCTGATGCAGTAAACCAGGTTGGAGGAGAGGCAGGTGACCTCTGTCTCACCTGGAAAGACTGTTTGGGGCCCGGATGGAGGTGAGGGGATGGTGTACTGGCAGGTTTTGCATGTTTTCCAGTTGCAGGGGAAGATACCTGGGGGTTTGGTGGGGAGCGTGGTGCAAGCCAAGGACTGTTGAAGGGAACGGTCCTTGCAGAAGACAGATGGGAGGGGCGGGGAAGAAGTTCTTGGTGGTGGGGCCCAGTTGGAGTTAAGAAACAACACCTCATCTTAAACCTGGGCACCCTACAGCCCAGAGGACTCAACACTGAGTTCTCCAATTTCAAATAACCTCCCTTCCCATCCGCAACTCCCTTCCCAGCCCTTCCGCCTCCCTGCTCACTGACACCCAGTTTGAACTTCCTCAGGGACACTTAGCTCCTGACCTCATTACAGCCTTGGTTCAAACATGGACAAAAGAGCTGAATTTCAGAGATGAGAGGAACTACTCTAGATATCAAGTTTAAATGAATTTGGCACCAAGGTACTCTATCAAAACTAAGAGGCATCTATCAAAGATGTTTGTTGATGATTCCACAATGTTCAGCCCATTCATAATACCTCGGACATTGAAGCATTCCATTCCTATTTGAAGCAAGAACTGTACAGTATACAGGTTTGGGCTAACAAGTGACAAATAGCATTTCCGCCACCTAATCCAAGGCATCGACCATCTTCAGCAAGAATCTAACCATTGCCCTTTACTTTCAAAGATATCACTATCACTGAAACCCCCACTATCAACATCGTGGGCATTGACATTGACCAGAAATTGAACAGAGCTAGTCATATAAATATGGGGTACAACCGGTCAGAGGCTAGAAATATTGGAGTAACTAATTCACCTGACTCCCCAAAGCCTGTCCACGATCTCCGAGACACAAGCCAGGAATGTGATGGAATATTCTCCGTTTGCCTGGATGAATGCAGCTCCAACAATAGTCCAGAAGCTTGGCACCATCAGTACAAAACAGTCTGTTTCATTGGCACCACATCCATGAACATTCAGTCCCTCTACCACTGACGCTCAGCAGCAGTGTGTACAATCTACAAGATGCAATGCAGAAATTCACCGAAGCTTCTCATTCAGCACCTTCCAAACCCATGACCACTAACATCATAGAGTCACTAATATCTACAGCACAGAAAAAAACTCTTTGGCTTGTCATATTCCTGCTGGTCAAAAACAACTGCCTAACTTTGCTAACCCCATTTTCCAGTACTTGACCCATAGTCTTGTATGCCTTGACATTGTAAGTGTTCATCTAAATGCTACTTAAATGTAATCAGGGTTTCTGCCTCGACCACCCTTACAGGCAGAGGGTTCCAGATTCTCACCATCTTCTGGGTGAAGAAGGTTTTCTTCACATCTCCTCTTAACCTTCTGCCCCTTCCTTTAAAACTACATTCCGGTCATTGAACCCTTCATTAAGGGTAAAGGTTTCTTCCTGTCTACCTATCTATGCCCTTAATTTCATTCATGTCCCTTCTCAAACTTCTCTTAGGAAAACAACCCCAGACTGTCCAATCTCTCTTCATAACTGTTACCAGGCAACATCCCAGTAAATCTCCTCTGCACCCTCACCAGTGCTCCTATAACGTGGGTTCAACAGTGCTATCAAGTAATATCTGCTCTGCAATAACGTGCTCACTGATACCCAGTTTGAACTTCCTCAAGGCCACTTAGCTCCTGACCTCAGTACAGCCTTGGTTCAAACATGGACAAAAGAGCTGAATTTCAGAGATGAACGGCTACTTTTAACATCAAAACCTCATTTAAATGAATTTGGTATCAAGGTATTCTATCAAAACTAGAGTGCGAGAATTGGGGAATAATTCTCTACTCGTTGGAGTCATACCTGGCACATACCTCCTGCAATGTGGATTCCAGTATTGCACACAATACTCTAGCTGTGGCCTAACTAGCAATTTATGCAGTTTCAGCATAACCTCTCTGCTTTTAAACTCTATATCTTGGCCAATAAAGTATCTCACATGCCTTCTTAACCAATTTGTCCTCATACCTGAAGGGACTGTCTAGTGTACATGCACACCAAAATCTCTCTGATCCTGTGCACATTTCAGGGTCTTGTTGTTCATCATGTATTCCTTTGCCTTGTTTGTCTTGCTATTTATCCTGATTGGATCACATTTGCCAATAGTCAACCCATCTGACCAGCTCGTCTTTATTCTCCTCTAATCTGAGGCTGTCTTTCTCACTGTTTATCATCCCACCAATTTTTGCCTTATCTGTGATCTTACTGATTAACCTTCCAGACAGGAAACTTGGTTTGATTGTTAAATATAGATGGGAAAATCACATTGTTCTATCAAGATAGTGATGCAGGATATTTACATACAGGGAGAATGATAGCTGTCTCTAAGTCCACAATGAGAACACCCAAAGTTTCTAAAGAGCCAGAACGATGTTAATTTGATATTGCTATCAAGTTAATGAGAGTTGTGCAGGAATCTGTGTAATGTTCTGTCCTGCTATCCAACGGTGTACAACTTTGTGCTGCTTTTTTTACAGTTTGATGCTATTTATAACTTTTCTGACCACAGGGTGGTGAATCTTCCCCATGGAATTCTGTGTATTTTGAAAAGCTCCTAAAAAGTCTGCCATTTCGTCTTCTATGACATTTCCCCTAAATAATTTGCCAGCTCACTTTAGCCAGCTCCATTTTCATTCCCTCATAATTGCCCTTATTTAACTTTAAAATGCTAGTATTGGACGTTTCTCTCAAACTAAATGTAAAATTCAAACATATCATGATCTCATCTATCTAGTGTTGTGTGACAGAGACAAATCAGCCTTTCTACCTCTGTATTTGCCTCTGTATTAAAATTAAAACTTTTGAAACCCCTCAAGATTGACCCTGGTGGTTCCTAACCAGATGTTTGAATAACCAGTCCCAGATTCTGTGAATATTCAATTCCAGATACCAATTTGAATATTAAACAAAAGACTTGGCAATTTATGAATAATGTAGTAACTTCTGTAAAGCAAAATTAAACAATAAAGTTGTCTAATTAGTCTGTACTATAAACCTAAAACCCTTTGTTTCCAGCCCCATTCACACAAAAGACAGACAAACACAGTGAAAGAATAAATAAAAAAAAATAACAAAACTCTCCAGATTATTTAAATGGTTTCACAATTCATTGTTCCACAGGTACAGATGATGGTTTCTTGGCTGATTTTTTTTTTTCCCTGAAGATGTCAATCATAGTCACCTTTTCAGATGATCTCAGATAAAAACAATAATGCTTATAAGATTGTTTCCTATTTTTGGAAATTCCAAGAGCTGCTCCTGGGAGGTTAGATTTTTTTTTAGATTAGGTTAGATTTTATTGTCACACATACCCGAGTAAAGTGAAAAGTGTACATCTTGCAGGGAGTTTACAAATATTCATACTGTAATATCAACAGCCAGATTCCTTTTGACAGAAATACAGTTCAAAATCCAATTTAAAATTTGACCACTCTCTGGCAGACTCCTTCCACAAGGTCCCATGTGCCATCTGCTTGAGCATAAGGTCTTTTCCACACTGGAACCAATTCTCAAGTACCAACCTTGTTATTAGACAACTTCTGCTGTCTGTTTAAACATAATCCTGTGCTCTGGTAACAAACCATCTGCAGAATCTTTTGGTTAGGAACCAACCTGCAATTAACTTCCAGGCCTGGCCTCACAAATAAATAAAAGCTTGTTTGGTCTGTTTTCCTTTTAACATGAGCGTTTAACCACAATCCAAATGTCATATTTAATTCTCCATTCCCAATTCACAGCTGCAAACCAAAATTGATAAAAGAATCATGTAAAAGTCATGAAAAGTTTTCGAGGTCCCTAACACAGGGTTTAGAAGGATATGGACCAAGTGTTGGCAAATGGGGCTAGATTAGGTTAGGATATCTGGTCAGCATGCATGAGTTGGACCAAAGGGTCTATTCTCTGCTGGTACATCTCTATGACTCTATAATACAATATAAATAATGGTATCTCATTATAAAATGCAAGGTGTATTATAGCATCCCACTAAAAACTATCCCTAAAATATTTTAGGGACTCTCATCTGGGCTACCTTTGCCCAATGTTTGGAGTCTATATGTGGACTAAAATACCCATGATTATTATCTTAGCTTTCTGACAAGCTCCTTCTATGTCTTGTGTGCTGTATTTATTTGCTATCAAAATTATAGTGGAAAAAGTTTAAGTAATCAATCAGTTTTCAGGTAATTTTGCAGAAGCCTATGTATAGAACATAGAACAATACAGCACAGAACAGGCCCTTCGGCCCACGATGTTGTGCCAAACATTTGTCCTAGCTTAAGCACCCATCTATGTACCTATCCAATTGCCGCTTAAAGGTCACCAATGATTCTAACTCTGCCACTCCCACAGGCAGCGCATTCCATGCCCCCACCACTCTCTGGGTCAAGAACCTAACCCTGACATCCCCCCTATACCTTCCACCCTTCACCTTAAATTTATGTCCCCTTGTAACACTCTGTTGTACCCAGGGAAAAAGTTTCTGACTGTCTACTCTATCTATTCCTCTGATCATCTTATAAACCTCTATCAAGTCACCCCTCATCCTTCGCCATTCCAATGAGAAAAGGCCTAGCACTCTCAACCTATCCTCGTACAACCTATTCTCCATTCCAGGCAACATCCTGGTAAATCTTCTCTGCACCCTCTCCAAAGCTTCCACATCTTTCCTAAAGTGAGGCGACCCGAACTGCACACAGTACTCCAAATGTGGCCTAACCAAGGTCCTGTACAGCTGCAACATCACTTCACGACTCTTGAATTCAATCCCTCTGCTAATGAACGCTAATACACCATAGGCCTCCTTACAAGCTCTATCCACCTGAGTGGCACCTTTCAAAGATCTATGAACATAGACCCCAAGATCCCTCTGCTCCTCCACCTTACTAAGAACCCTACCGTTAACCCTGTATTCCGCATTCTTATTTGTCCTTCCAAAATGGACAACCTCACACTTGACAGGGTTGAACTCCATCTGCCACTCCTCAGCCCAGCTCTGCATCATATCTAAGTCCCTTTGCATCCGACAACAGCCCTCCTCACTATCCACAACTCCACCAATCTTCGTGTCGTCTGCAAATTTACTGACCCACCCTTCGACTCCCTCTTCCAAGTCATTAATAAAAATTCCAAAGAGCAGAGGACCCAGGACTGATCCCTGCGGAACTCCACTTGTAACTGGGCTCCAGGCTGAATATTTACCATCTACCACCACTCTCTGACTTCGACCAGTTAGCCAGTTCTCTATCCAACTGCCCAAATTTCCCTCTATCCCATGCCTCCTGACTTTCCGCATAAGCCTACCATGGGGAACCTTATCAAATGCCTTACTAAAATCCATGTACACTACATCCACTGCAATACCCTCATCCACATGCTTGGTCACCTCCTCAAAGAATTCAATAAGACTTGTAAGGCAAGACCTACCCCTCACAAATCCGTGCTGGCTGTCCCTAATCAAGCAGTGTCTTTCCAGATACTCATAAATCCTATCCCTCAGTACCCTTTCCATTACTTTGCCTACCATCGAAGTAAGACTAACTGGCCTGTAATTCTCGGGGTTATCCCTATTCCCTTTTTTGAACAGGGGCACAACATTCGCTACTCTCCAGTCCCCTGGTACCACACCCGTTGACAGTGAAGACGAAAAGATCATTGCCAACGGCTCTGCAATTTCCTCTCTTGCTTCCCACATAATCCTAGGATATATCCCGTCAGGCCCGGGGGACTTGTCTATCCTCAAGTTTTTCAAAATGCCCAACACATCTTCCTTCCTAACAGGTATCTCTTCTAGCTTACCAGTCCGTTTCACACTCTCCTCTTCAACAATACGATCCCTCTCATTTGTAAATACTGAAGAAAAGTATTCATTCAAGACCTCTCCTATCTCTTTCGACTCAATACACAGTCTCTCACTACCGTCCTTGATCGGACCTACCCTCGTTCTCGTCATTCTCATGTTTCTCACATACGCATAAAATGCCTTGGGATTATCCTTGATCCTACCCGCCAAAGATTTTTCATGCCCTCTCTTAGCTCTCCTAATCCCTTTCTTCAGCTCCCTTCTGGCTATCCTGTATCCCTTCAACACTCTGTCTGAACCTTGTTTCCTTAGCCTTATGTAAGCTGCCTCCTCCTTCTTTACAAGATATTCAACCTCCCTCGTCAACCAAGGTTCCCTCACACGACCATCTCTTTCCTGCCTGACAGGTACATACTTATCAAGGACACGTCGTATCTGTTCCTTGAAAAAGTTCCACATTTCCGCGACATCCTTCCCTGACAGCCTATGCTCCCAACTTATGCTCCTCAGATCCTGTCTTACAGCATCGTATTTACCCTTCCCCCAATTGTAAAACCCTCTTGTATCAGAAAATCTCTCTTAAAGAGGTACCAGGTTTTTTTTCTTGTTTTACCTGTTTCCTTTTCATTCTCACTTTTCTCCCTTTCTTTTCCTTCCTTCTCTGGTTTTATCGAACTGGGAATGATTTACCAGTGATTTATCAATGGTCTGTTCTTTGGGAGCAAGGTTAAATGGAGAAATACTTCACGTGTCATAAGTTGGAGAAAAGGCAACTTGTGGTTTTTAGAATAAAATGAGTCTTCATTTATAAAATGTAAGCATTTCTTTGAAGGCACAGCAATGAAAGAATGTTAACTCCATTTCTCTTCCTAGGGGGCAGGAAGGACATATCAAACCTGAAGATATAAGAGACCTCTTACAGACTTTGATTGAATCAAACTATGAATCACAGCAGTTCCTTTCTAGCATACAGGTAAATGAAATAACAACATCCAAAGTTGGGTGTTGAAATGGGTGGATGAGCACCATATGGATGTCTCTGATCTCTGCAAATCAGACCCAATTACTTTTTGACAAAGTATCATTTAAAACGCTTTCCCTGAAGGGTGGAAATTGCAGCATAATGCATTTCAGAACAATCACTTTCCAGCTTTGTCTTTAACATTATTATGTGATCTTGTATTCTAGGAGAAACCAATTGATCACCCAGATGTAGTTCTACATATTGAAAGGGCAAATTGGATGAAGGAAAGAAACCGGTTACAGAATTGCTTAAAAGACGCTGAATCAGAATTAGCTAGAGTAATGGCAGAGATTGAAAATCGACCTCTGCGGCAGGATCTTTTGGACCCCTCCAGCATGAAGGTGAGCACCATGAAAATTTGACTTGCACCTCTGTAAAGCATCCAATGTTGTTATATTTTGGAAAATCTAAGGTAGAAACACATTCATATCACTTGTTACAGTTCTAACTTGTATGGTGAAATTCAAGTTATCAGTTTCTTTACTTGAAGAAAATTGCTCTTTTGCCGGTTCTAATTCCAAAGGGTTTGTTAATAAACCCAAACTTGCCTTTTCTATGGGCAGAGGCTGAGCACTATAATTCCTGGCATGGGCTTGATAGTCCTGACACATATACAAAGTAGGATGGGCAACACTTGCCAACTCTGGCATTCCTAATGCAGAGATTGGCAGGGGTTGGCCATCCTTAGAGTAGTGTAATGATATGGTAATGGTGGCTTGAAAACAGATCAAGGAAACCATGGCAGCAGGAATTGGCAAGAGTAGCCACTTGATGATGCCCCATAAGTGGGCAAGGGACTCAACACTAATAATATCTGCTATAGCGCTGTCTGGACAATTGGGACTCATGGAAGCTCTGGAGAATATTTAAGCGCTTGAGTTAAGCCTTGGAAGTATCTCTGAGAGCTATGCTTAGCAGTTGGAGCCTGCGAAGAAGCCCCAAGAAATGTGGCTTGTTTTGTCTAGTGGAGAGTGGAAGTGAATTAAACCCCACAAGTAGTGTTCTGTTTTGTGCAGTTGAAATGGGGAAAACTCATGAGATCATATTGACAGGGCTAGTTGTCTAAAAATTGTGCCAGTGATTCAATGCTGGAGTGCAGTCTCTGGAATCCAGTGGAACGCAATCACAGTAGAAGAAATTAAACTATCAGGATATGAACTGTCATTGAATGGCATCCAAGGTGATGTTGAAGTTAGACGTTTGAGAGGGAAGAGTTAAAATCCCTTGTAAAAGGAGACAATGTTTTAATGAGAACTGAAAGAACTGGATGCTGGAAACTAGAATCAAAGACAGAAGTTGCTGGAAAATCTCAGCAGATCTGTCAGCAACTGTGAAGAGAAATGGGAGTTAACATTTCGGGTCCAGTGATCCTTGCTCAGGATTGTTTGTTTAAAACCTTGAAGTTTTATTCTCTGAGTGAATACCTGGGATCTTAAATTTTATTTTCTTTAAACAAAACAAAGTTACTGGTCCCTTGCCAGACTGGAACTTAAATTTGGTAGTCTCATCATGATTTCTAAACAGTAATAAAGTCATATCGTAGAGAAAATTTGTTTTGTTCCATTCTCAGTGGATGGAACAGAGCATTTATTGCACACAGTCACATGATTTGTCCCAATAATAACTATCTATATGCTGCTCACTTCGACACTGTTGTCAGCTGATTTAAACATTTCAATCATTAGTCCTCACTTAGAACTGCAGTGTTAGTTACCTGAGCCACTGTGTTGAGAAGCTGTTCCTGACTGGTCCTTTTTTAATATAGAAATACATTTTCTTAATTTTTGTAAGTTCAATTTTGCATGGTGCAACTACCAGTTTTCTCTACTAAATTTTGTTATTTGTTACTGCAGATGCAGCGACTTTATGGCAAATACCTCCGAGCTGAAAGCTTCAGGAAGGCATTGGTATATCAGAAGAAATACCTGTTGCTGCTTCTCGGGGGATTCCAGGAATGTGAACAGGCAACCCTATGTCTAATAGCCCGTATGGGAGTGTATCCTTCTCCCACAGACATTCACGTGCCCACCTGGCGTCCATTAACAAAGTTCCGCTCAGCAGTTAGAGTGGTCATTGCAATATCCAGGTATGAGTTCATTCAAATTGATGGTATAGTTATTTTCATTTTGGCTGCAGGCATTTTCTTTCAAATTTCCCCAAATGCTATGTTGCTTCCATGCCTTACTAAACTGCTGACCATTAAATTAATCCTTCCCGACACTTTGAAGAACAAATTATTTACAATAAGTCAATTTTAAAACTACTGACCACCTGTGCTCAAAAAACATTTACCCTAAAAACCTTGTCCTTGTCCTTGAAAACCACTGCTCCATCTCTAAAGGTTTAATTGTTTTTTTTTTATGAATTAGGCTGAGACTTCCTGTAACTCCTTGTATGTAACTTGGTTCAATGTTTTTATATTCCACTTTGCACATCAGGCTGAAATTTCTTGTGAAGAAATGGCAGAAAGCGACAAGGAAAGGTCTGTACCCTGCCCCCACAGCAAACAATGTTGGAGGTGGCCAAGGTATGTTTTCTTTTCTCCAAACTGTGAGACCTAATGATGTTTGGGTGGGTGAAGTCTCATCCTATGTGTTTTTAATGTATATTTTTGTACATATTAGGATGAACTTAGTTTTCATAAAATTATTTAATAAAGGTAAGAAACTGTTTAAAGACAAAATACTGCAGATGTTGATAAGATCTGGCAGCATCTGTGAAAGGAAACAGAGTTGACATTTTGAGTCTTGTATGACTTCCTCATAACCCTGTTTACCTAACATATTTGCCTTTTACCATACAAGGTGATATTTTATCAAGTTTCCATTTATTTAAGAAGTGAAGTATTTTGCACAAAGACCAAAAGGGGAAAGCGTTCATCCAATAATATTCATTTTTTTCACTGCACTTCCAGCCATTTACAAATATTGATTTGTGTGTTCCTTTCAATACAGTATAGTTTCATAGTGACAAATGGTTCATATGGCATATATTTGAGTGCCTGTGTTCATTATGTAGGTAAAATAATTTCTCCACAAGGTAAATCTTTAAGGCTGCATGGCAGCTTAGAATCAATCGTAACTAAGAAAAGGAAAGCATTCAATGCGCTGTGCCTCTGCTGGTTCCTTGAAAGAGCTAGCCAATTAAATGCGCGGTCATGTTCTTTCGATAGAGTCCTGCAAGCTTTCCACTTCGTGTTTGGGGAACTGGGGTTCATGTGAATAGGAGCTTACCAGACATTTTGAGAGAACAGTCAGCAAACCATATGAGATCTCTAGGTTCATGAATAACTGGTGTTGAGTACAATAAGCAACACAGTTATGCTAAAACTTCGTAAAGCTCTGGTTAGACCACGACTAGAGTATTATGCCCATTTTTGACCATTATACATTGGGAAAGACATGAGCGCTCTTTAAAAGTTGCAGATTTACCAGAATGATTCCAAGCATAAGGAAGTTTAGTTGCAAGGTTCTATGCACATTGAAGAATGTGGAGTGATAGAGCAATGGAGATTGAAAAGGGATTTGATTGCGATCTACAATATTATGATTGTGGAACCTACCAGGGCTAGGGAATACAGACTTGAGCTCCAATGCACAGATTTTCTGGAGCTAGGAAAGAAATTAAAAAGAAGGACCTCATCTGTGGATTGCTTCCAGTGCTGTGTGTGGCTAAAAGCATGCTGCAGAATAGACAGTTTCAGATTAATGGGATATTGGAACTAGTTTTGGAGCAGGGGGCATCTACCAAAAGCTTGAAGGTTGGGAGCAATTTAGAATCCAGCAAAGGATAATAAAGAAACAGATGATAAAGAAGAAGAAAAGAGAATATTGATGCAATCTAGTGAAAAACAAAGATGGATATTGTAAAGGCATGTGGAAAGAAAAAATTAGTGAGGACAAATGCAAGCTCATTACAGGTGGATACAGCAGATTTTACAGTGGAAGATTACGTAGAAAAACTCCCAGAAACGCTGAATAACCCATGGGACTTGCGAAACTGAGGAACTGAAGAAACTAGTAATAATAAAAAGGTCATATTTGCAAAGTTTGCTGGATGGAAGAATTATTTTTTTAATCCTGTAGACCAGATGAGCTTCATCCCAGAGTATTGAAGGTGGTAACTATAGAGATAGTGAATGTATGGTAGTTACCTTTCATAATTCTACAGAATCTGTAAAGATTCTGCAGTGTAGATAAAGGGGAACCAGTGAATGTTACATACTTTTGATTTTCAGAAGGTTTTCAATGAGATCCTCCAAGGGAGTTCAGCAAAACAATATCATAGAGCTTGTGAGACGATTTGTAGCTCGGGTGCTCGTTGTTGTGGTTCTGTTCACCGAGGTGGAAATTTGTGTTGCAGACGTTTCGTCCCCTGTCTAGGTGACATCCTCAGTGCTTGGGGGCCTCCTGTGAAGCTTCACAGGAGGCTCCCAAGCACTGAGGATGTCACCTAGACAGGGGACGAAACGTCTGCAACACAAATTCCCAGCTCGGCGAACAGAACCACAACAATATCATAGAGCACATGGGATTAGAGGTAATACACTACAATGGATTGAAAATTGGTTAACCGGCAGAAAGCAGATAGTAGGAATAAACAGATTATTCTCAGGATGGAAGATTGTTACCACTGGGGTATTGCAAAGATCAGCGATAGAGCCAGAACTGTTCACAATATCCTTTAGATCTGGGTTGTAATATTGCCAAATCTGTTCTTGACACAAAACAAATTGGGAATGCAAGGTATGAGGAAGGTCCAACAAGACTGCATGCAGATTGGTGAATGGGCCAGAACATGGCAGATGTAATGTCATGTGAATAACTATTATATTATTCACTTTGGAAGGAAAAACAGAAGGGCAGAGTTTTTCTGAAATGGCTAGAGGTCACAAAATGTTGACATCCAAAAGGACACAAGTGTCACAGAGTCATTCAGCACCAGAAACAGACCCTTCAATCCAAACACTCCAAGCTGATCCAAACTAAAAAAAAGTCCCACCTACCTGCACTTGGCCCATATCCTTCCAAACATTTCTTACTCATGTAATTATCCAAATGTCTTTTAAACATAGTAATTGTACACGCATTCACCACTTCCTCCGGAAGTCGATTCCACTTATGAACCACTCTGTGTAAAAAAAAAAGTTGCCCTTCATGTGTCTCTCAAATGTTTTTCTCTTCTCACATTAAAAATATGCCCTCTCGTCTTGAAATACCCAGCCCTAGGGAAAATCCACCTGCCATGCACCTTATCTATCCTCTCATGATTTTATATACCTCTTGAAGGTCACCCTTCAATCTTGTACACTCCAGTGAAAAAAGTCTCCACCTATCCAGCCTCTGCTTATAACCCAAATCCTCATTCCTGGCAGCATCCTGGTAAATCTTTTCTGAAAAACTAACCTGCAGGTGAAGCAAGCATTTAGCAAGGCAAAGGGTCTGTCGGCCTTTAATCTACTTTCCCAATCTAGTATAGTTAACTTGCTGGTCATACCTTCATAGTTAACGTTGTTGAGATTTTGCAATCCCAATTTCAGAATGAATTTATCACATTTAAACATAATGTGAAATTCCAAATTATGGCTAATATTTCACAAAAGCTCTTGTAGTGTAAGAATATTTATTAACTGTTTTTTAACTATTATTAGAAGTAGAAATAGTAAAGCAGTCATGGAAACATAGCCTGCTGTGCTATCCCATATGACCATAGCTGATCATTGGTTCAATATCCTAATCCCACCCTCCTTCCATATTCCTCGATCCTTTTAGCCACAAGAGTTATATCTACCACCACCTTGAAAAAATACAATGTTTTGGCTTCAAACACTTTCAGTGGTGGTGAATTCCACAAGCTGTCCATTCCTTAATGAAGAAATTTCACCTCATCTCAGTCCTGAAAGGTTACCCGTTATCTTTAAATTATGACCCCTTTCTCTGGACTAAGCCATCATCCTTCCTGCATGTAACCTGTCAAGTCCTATTGGAATTGTATAGTTTTTTGAGATTCCCCTGCATTCTTCTCAGCTCCAGTACCTACGATCCTAACCAATCTCTCCCCATACGTCAGTCTTGCCATCCCAGGAATCAATTTGGTAAACCTTTGCTGCATTCCCTCTATAGCAACAACATCCTTCCTCAGATAAGGAGTCCTAAACTGCACACACTATTCTGGGTGCGGCCTAACCAATGCACTGTACAATTGCATCAAGACATCCTTGTTCCTGTACTCAAATACTCTTACTATGAAGGCCATAATGCGGTTCAGCTTCTTAACTGCTTGCTGCACCTGCGTGCATACAGCAACTGGTACATGAGGACATACGTCTCGTTGGACATATCTTTCTCTTAATTTAGAGCCATTCAGATAATAATCTGCCTTCCTATTTTTGCTACCAAAGAAATTTCACATTTATCCACATTATCCTGCATCTTGCCAGAATTCTTCTTCAGCATGTGAGAGTAATGAGGTAGTTGATCCTGAGAACAGGTTCCTGAATTTTAATAAAGGAAACTACAATTGTATGAGGCATGAGTTGGCAATGATAGATTGGGAAATGTTACTGAAAGGAATAACAATGGATAGGCAACGGCAAACATCAAAGAGCAACTGGGTGAAACACAAAAAAAAAGGATTCTTGTCTGAGGCAAGAGTAAAAGGAGAACAGTGCCCAAACCATGCCTTATGAAGGAAGAAAAAGAAGGAAATTAGATGCAAAAAAGAGGCATACAAATTGGCAAGAAAAGTCGATAGACTTGAGGATTCGGAGCAATTTAGAAGCCAGCAAAAGAGGACCAAGGGATTTATTAAGAACGGGAAAATAGAGTATGAGAGTAAGTGGAGAACATTAGAACTGATTGTGAAAGTTTCTATGGTTACATAAAAGGAAAAAATAGATGGAAACTAATGTAAGTCCCTTACGGTCAGAAATGGGCAATTTATAATCGGGAACAAAAAATTAGCTGATTAACTAAATTAATTCTTTGCTTCTGCCTTCACAAAGGTGGACATAAGTAATATACGATGAAGAAAACAGAGTTTATTAAGAGGGAGGAACAGAAGGAAATCTATATTAATAGAGAAATTAATTTGGAGAAATTGATAGGATTGAAGACATAAATCCCCAGTGCCTAATAATGTATCTCGCAGAGTATTTATGGACGTGGCCCGAGAAATTGCATATGCATTGGTGGTCATCTTCCTTGATTCTTTAGATTCGAACCGTTCCTCCAGATCTTAGGTTGGGTAATATAATCCACTCCTTAAAAATGAAGGTAGCGAGAAAATGGAATTATAGGCCAGTGAGTCAGTAGTGGAGAAGATGCTAGCGTATAATAAAGGATTTCCAAATAGGAAAATAGTGGTAGAATAAGACACAGCATGGATTAACAAAAGGGAAATCATGCTTGAGAAATCTACTGGAATTTTTCAAGATGTGGTTCACTGAGATTTTCAGAAGGCTTTTGACAAAGTCCCACATAAGAGATTAATGTGTAAAATGAAAGCACATTGGATTGGGTGTAGTGTATTGAGTTGCATAGAAAATTGCTTAACAAACAGGAAACGAAGATTCAGAATAAATAAGACCGGGCCTGTAGTTGGGAAATGGAGTTTGGATTGGAGACCAAAAATAGTGGCTTCTGACTTTCTAATATTGGAGAAAATTTCTGCTCATTAATAATGGTTGTCTGATCATCATTTCAATAATTCAGCAACAGTAAATGAGTTACGCGTGACATAAGGTTGAGCTGTTCAGTGGAATATTTAATTTGGTAATTCAGATAGCCAAATACTTTTAGCAAAAAACAGGATAACAAAATGGGTTCTGTTAATTTGGAGACATATTTGGTTAATACTTTAATATTGTTGCACTGTATGACAGTTATCATCTTGTGATCCTTTGTCGTCTTATCTTCCTCCTGCAATGAAGATTTTAAGTAACTTTAAAGTATTTTAAACCACATGTATGTTGTATACATGATATTCCCTCTTCCCCTGTATCGCTCATTCACAGTGCCTCCTGCTTATTTTTCAAGTACATTACTGACCATTCAGCTTCCGTCACTTTAGAACTCACTTTCAGCAGGGTAAAGTCAGAGGTCTTGTTGTCACCCAGGAGTTTTACAACAATCTTCTACCTAAGTTCCTAAATAAATTCTCTTAAGCTGACGTGATTATAACAACTGCTTCCAGGGAAATGGTTAATGAACTTGAGGCTGGTGCTTTCTGATCCTCTCGGATTGAAAGTTCGAAAAGCATTCAGAAATGCTGAAATCCTTTCAGAGCTTGGAGAGTTTTTGTCACTGAAATCCAGATTTTTGATATTTATTTGTTTGGAAATCTGGAGTGAGATTTCAATTCAGAAGATTTCCGTTCACTCCACATTATACTTTTTAAAGACCTAAAACGTTGTAGGTCTGGCTTCACACGCATCTGTTGGTAGCTAATGTTAGCAAGTTTGGTCCAGGAAAAGATCTGTATTTAGATAGCTATGGAAAAAAAGTCATTGTCAGCAGAACATGCTGCATTCCGTTCAATCCAACCATGAGGTTCTCCTCTCTGAATATGACTAAGCTATTTACCAAAGCTTATTACCAAGATTGATAACTTGGAATAATTTGGAATTCTAAAGTTGGAAATAAAGCACTGTGGTCCTCTTTTGCTCAGACCACAGGCTTAACATATTTAGAACATAATCAATGGTGAGAAACAAATCAGTGACCCCTCTCTTCCCACTGTCACCTCCAAGTATTTAAATTTAATACCACTTACTCCAAACTTCACTTTTTTTTAAGATTGACTTAAAGGTTGATTTTAAAGGACTGGATAATTCTGCTGACTGAAAAACTCTCCACATAACGACATAATGCACAAGAAATTAAAAAGTGATATTCAGACCTACCTTTCCTTAAAATCACGGCTAATCTGCCCTAAACCTTAATTCCTATTTAGTCCCAGTTTCTCATAGCCCTGAACTCCTCTATTTCAAAAAATCTATTTACCTCTTACTACTTTGTGATCTACCCTCCACTATTCTCTGTGGTGAAGAATTCCATTCACAACCCTCTGGGAGAAGAAGCTCCTTGATATTTCACTTTTAAATGTGTTCCCTTATTCTGTAACTGTGTGCCCTATTTCGAGATGTCCTCCACTACTGGAAAGATCTTCATAACCTGTGCCCTGTCAAACCCCTTCAAAATACCATATAATGATAAGACCACTCCCTCATTCTTCAAAAATTGAATGAATGAAGTCTCAACCTGTTCAGCTGTTCTTGATCATTCACCCTCTTCAAACACAGGAATCAACCTAGTGATTCTCTGTTGAATTGCCTGCATTGCTAATATTTTCTTAAGTACAGGATGAAAACTGTACACACTATTCTTCCCTGTTTTTAAACTCCAACTGTGTAGCAATAGAGGCCAGAATTCCATTTGTATTAATTACTTACTGCACCTACATGCTAACCTTTCATGTTCATGCGCAAGAACACCTGAACCCCTCTGTGCTGTGCTTTTCTTGGAGTCTATCTCCATTTAAATAATCTGCCTTTTGATTCTCCGACCAAACTTCTCTCTTTTCTGTATTAAACCCCATCTACCAAATTTTTGCTCATTCACTCAATCTATCTGTAACCCCTTACAGACTCATTATGCCTCATCACAACATGCCTTCCAACTTATTTTTTGAATTGTCAGCTAATTTGTCCTCTCTTCCAAATCATTAATATAAATAGGAAATAATTGAGGCCACAGGATTGATGTTCATGGCAATCCATTAGTTATGTCTTTCCAATTTAAAAAGACCTATTAATCCTGACTGTTAATCTTCTGCATGTTGATTTCTGTCCATACAAGACATTACCCCAATACCATGAATTCCTAGTAGCTTTTTATGTGGCACCTTATCTAATGTCTTCTGGGAATCCAAATACACAACATCTGACTTTCTTTTTATCAACTGTGCTTGTTTTCTCCTCAAAGAACTCGAGCAAATTTGTGAAACATGATTTCCCATTTAAAAAAAAAACGTGTTCACTCTCTGATTACATGAAGCGTTTCTAAATGTCTTGCTTTTTCTTCCTCAATACTGGAACCTAGCATCTTCCCAACAATTGATTATATGCTAATTGGTCTGTAGTTTCCTGCTTTCTGTCTCCTTGAGCAGTGGCAATTTTCCAATCTGCTGGAACCTCATGAATCCATTGAGTTTTAGAATATTTCAAACAACGCCACCACTGAGCTGTGCAGCCACTTCCTTTAAAACCTCTGGGTGCAGGCCATCAGCTTAACTGCCTTCAGTCCATTAGTTAGTCAAAATATTTTCCAAGTCCTCAAGTTTCATTTGGCTACAGATAGAATTTTAAAAACACAATGAAATGCCGCTTGTATTAGAACATAGAAAAATACAGCGCAGTACAGGCCCTTTGGCCCTCGATGTTGCGCCGATCCAAGCCCACCTAACCTACACTAGCCCACTATCCTCCATATGCCTATCCAATGCCCGTTTAAATGCCCATAAAGAGGGAGAGTCCATCACTGCTACTGGCAGGGCATTCCATGAACTCACAACTCGCTGAGTAAACCCCTAACATCTGTCCTATACCTACCACCCCTTAATTTAAAGCTATGCCCCCTCGTAATATTAGAATAATACAAAGCACTTTGCTTTGATTGAAGAGAAGCAAGCCAAACTCATCCAACATACTGGACTGCTTTTAGTCTTCACAACACAAATACTAGGTAGGGCCAGCTGTAAACTCTGAAACTGGTAAACAACCGCAGAGAGAAACTGTTGTCACCAACTGAAAGGAAGATATTGCAACAGTTATGCATTATTTAGTCAGCTCCATGGCCACAATGTTATCTAATTTGACAAGTGTGGAGAACACCTCGTTAAGATTACTACATTCAACAACTGGGCCTTGGTGAATGCTGTTGTAAACATCAGTAGTATATTTTCGGGGATCCAAGATGGCGGCGACCCAGTAAGACTGAGTCTATAGTGCTCCTCCCAAGACTTGGGCACAGTGGGTCACCTACCCCCTACCAAGCTCACCAAATCATTTATAAATCATTTATAATAGTTTAGTAACTGAATTAGTGGTGTAATATTACGTTTAAGCAACTTTATCCTAAGTTAAAATGACTAAAGGGAAGGGAGCCCGCAGCTCTCAGCAAGCAGCAACCCCTCCCCCACACTCTCCAGCTGCAGCAGAGCCGTCCACAGCCGCCCCGGGGGACTTACCTACAGTAACAAGCCTTGCAGAAATGCTTTCCAAGCTTGACTCGAAGATTGATGCCTTTATCGTCGAATCCAGGAATCGTTGGGAGTCGCTCTCGGCCGTGCTGCAGAAGCACGACCGTGAAATTGAAGAAATTCAACGCCGAGTCGGAGGGGCGGAGCTAAAGGCCGCGACCTCGGAGACAACCGCTCAATCGGCCGTGGATCAGGTCCGGACTCTCGAGCAGCGAGTCTGGACCTTGGAAAATCATATTGACGACCTCGATAATCGAGGTCGCCGAAAAAATATTCGTTTGCTGGGCCTTCCCGAGCAGGAAGAGGAAGGCCAGCTTACAGCATTCCTGGAGCAGTGGCTGCCACAACTTTTAAATCTACAAGCTGGATCAGGCCAGGTAAGGGTGGAATGGGCCTACCGGGTAGCAATACGTGGGCCTGGCTCGAACCAGCGCCCACGCCCGGTCCTGTTCCGGCTGCAGAGCTACAGGGAGAGGCAGATACCCTAGAAGCCTCTAGAAATCTTGGAAAAGACCCCCAAGCTATGATCTACAAAGGATCCAAGATCATGCTATTTCAGGACTTTTCCCCGGCTCTGGTTCGAAAGAGGAAGGCATTCCTCGAGGCAAAGAAGCGTTTAAGGGACTTAAATGTACAGTACTCCTTACGCTACCCATTCCACTCCATGTTACGCTTTAACCATGAAGGATCTGTATATAACTTTGGATCACCAGAAAAGGCTAAGGAATTCTTGGACTCTCTTAGATAAACTGTAGGACATAATGGATGTTGGTCTGCCTTCCCCCCCCGTTTTGGTTTATATCCCCTCCCTTTTTTTTTCTTACCTTATTGCTTAATATTATTATGGGGGGTGGGGAGAGGGATTTGATTTTCTCCCCCCCCCCCCCTTGGAGTTGTTTTCTGTTATTATTTTATGTATATATGAGGGGTGTATGTATATGTGTGTGTGTATGTATGTATATATATATATATATATATATGTATGTGTATGTATATATAAGCTGGGGGATTTGGTTAATGTTGGTGGGGGGAGGTGGTTACCTTATTCGATTTTACCTCTGTCTTTAGGAGCGGGGTTGTTTTTCCCTTCGTTATTTTGTATTATCATATTTAATTATTATTTGTTGAACTGGTAATTTTATAGTTATATGTTTATATATGGTATTAACATTACCAAATATACCCAGGTGTTGGTAGGGGTGGGGGTGGGGTGCTCACTGTTAACTCTAGCTTTGTATTATATTTGAATTTTCCTCACTTTATTGAGGAGTGCCTGGGTCAAGGGTGGGGCATTGGTTGGGAGAGGATATGAGGGATTTTTGGAGAGGAAGTGATGCCCCCTGGGAACAAGGGGGAAAGTCTCCACTTAGATACGTTTTATATTTTTTTTATTTAGAAATAGTTTTTTACTGTATTGTTGTGGGTGTATTAAAGAGGGTTTATTTTTGTAAATTTTACATGTTCCATGCTCGGGATGTTCTGGATAGGGTTCCCCCTCCCGAGGGGTCTCGGATTGGCCCAGAGGATTATGGTTGATCAATCGGTTAAGTGGTGCACCTGGAATGTCAAAGGGAGTAATTCGCCACTTAAAAGGAAGAAAATATTATCAAATCTTAAGAAGGAAAGAGTTGATATAGCTCTCCTACAGGAGACGCATCTGTCAGATAAAGAACACTTGAAATTACGACAGGGCGGATTTGATCAGGCCTTTTTTTCTTCTTTTAGCTCAAAAAGCAGGGGAGTTGTTATTCTTGTTCGGAAGAATTTCCCTTTCAAAATCCTAAAGCAGATAAAAGACGAATCTGGACGATATATCTTGATTAAAGCTCTCATAAATGGAGAGGAATATGGGATTTTAAATTTGTACTGCCCCCCGGCACACCCCTTTAAATTTATAACGGAAGCCTTCTCAAAATTGATGGCTTTTGATGCCCGTCATATAATTATAGGGGGAGACTTTAATTGTATTATGGATCCGGAAATAGACAGGATTCCCAAGAGTACTGCAGGAGTATCTCCCAGATCTAGACAATTGATGGATCTGAACAAAGAATTAGGATTAGTAGATGTATGGAGATGTCTTCATCCACAGGGTAGAGATTTTTCTTTCTACTCTAATCCACATAAATGTCATACCAGAATTGATATGTTTTTTGCCCCCTCAATTTTTTTAAATTCCATATCATCCTGTAAAATAGGTAATATAGCAATTTCTGACCACGCTGCTGTATATATGGAAACTAAGGCGAGGAGCAGTGGGACATCCCCTCGGCATTGGCGTATGGACCCCTTCTTAATGAAAGATAGTAAATTTGTAAAGTACTTCTCTCAAGAATTTAAAACTTTTTTAGAAATTAATTCAGGTACAGCTAGCAACCCGTCAATGATGTGGGAGACCATCAAAGCTTACACGCGAGGCTTGATAATCTCCTACTCAGCGACCCAGAAGAAATTAAAAGGAGAACAACAGCGTTTGCTTGAAGCCCGCTTAAAAGCGGCTGAAACAGCATACACTGATAGACCCTCTATTATTAAATTGCAAAGGATTACAGCTCTTAGGACAGCTCTAAATACTACACTTACTCAAACGGCTAAGAGGGAAATATTATTTGCAAAGCAAAGATTATATGAATATGGCGACAAACCGGGTAGATACTTAGCATTTCTTGCAAAGAAAAAAAAGGCCCCTCAGACTATTATGTCTATCAAGGATAGTACGGGTATTTTGACTCATGATCATAAAAAGATTAATGCGACCTTTAGAAAATTCTATTCTGAGTTATATAAATCACAGGATTGTGAAGATAGGGCGAAGAGGATGCAGTCATTTTTTAAAAATTTGACTTTTCCAGACCTAACTCCGGAACAAGTATCGGTCCTAAATGCTCCTCTTACACCCCAAGAAATAGTTGATGCAATTAGGCACCTTCAAAATGGTAAGACGCCGGGCCCAGATGGCTTTCAAGCTGAATTCTATAAAGAATTTACAGAAATACTGGTTGGTCCACTTATGGACATGTATAACTATGCATATAGTCAGGGCTGTCTCCCGCCTTCGCTGAAAGAGGCAAATATCTCTCTTATCCTCAAAAAAGGAAAGGACCCAGAAGATTGTACATCATACAGACCAATATCCTTGCTAAATGTAGATTTTAAAATCCTCTCTAAAACGTTAGCACTGAGATTAGAAAGGATACTGCCACATATTATAAAGGAGGATCAGACGGGGTTTATTAAGGGCCGTAGATCATCCAATAATGTTAGAAGGGCTCTGAATATGATTCAAGCTTGTCATCAGGGAAAGATACCAGGAGTAGTGGTTTCATTAGACGCGGAAAAGGCATTTGATAGGGTCGAATGGTCATATTTGTTTTACACATTGGAGAGGTTTGGTGTTGGACAGGTGTTTACCAAATGGATCTCAACATTGTATAGTGATCCCAAAGCAGTTGTGGTTACCAATGGATTAGGCTCGGATAGCTTCAGTGTGGGTAGGGGCTGCCGTCAGGGATGTCCCCTCTCGCCATTGTTATTCACGCTAATAATTGAACCACTAGCAGAAGCTATACGAGCTGATCCTAATATAGTGGCCCCAAGGATTGGTACAGGTAAACATAAAATTACCCTCTATGCAGATGATGTTCTTCTATTCCTCAGTAATCCTCTGATGTCCATACCTCGGTTAATCCAAGTTATTAATACATTTAGTGCATTCTCAGGCTATAAAATTAATTTTTTAAAATCGGAAGCTATGCCAATGGGTGGCCTTGCTGTGATACCCCGCTTAGCGGACGGTTCCCTTTTTCCCTTTCGCTGGTCCCTGGAGGGTTTCTTATATTTAGGCATTTTTATTACTCCAGTATTTGGTCAGTTGTATAAGGCTAATTTTGTGTATTTATTGGAAAGGATAAGGCAGGACCTCCAGCGATGGGGAGACCTGCCAATTTCCTGGCTGGGTAGAATAGCATTAATCAAAATGAATATCCTGCCCCGTCTCCTATATCCTATGAGAATGCTTCCGGTGATGCTGCCGAGGACAGCTTTATGTAAATTATACGGCTGGCTGAGTTCCTTTATCTGGAACCATAGGCGGCCCCTCATTAAGCTGAAGAAGCTACAGCTTCCACAGGCAAGGGGTGGATTGGATTTCCCAGATTTTAGGAAATATCAATTAAGTTCCCTATTAAGTTATATAGCTGATTGGGTCTTGTCTGATCCACAATCAATCTGGTTGGACATCGAGGCTTCTCAAGTAAAATACCCACTTATTAACCTTTTATTCTCAGACAAGAGGAAAATCATTACAGATCACTGTAAAAACCCTATAATACTGAATACAATCAAGGCTTGGAATATAATGCGGCAAAATGAGGGTAATTCACATAAAACATCCCCCTATGCACCGATAGTGGGAGCATGGGGATTTCAACCGGGGTTAACAGATGCCACTTTTAAACTCTGGAGAGCCAGGGGTATCTCATGTTTCGGGGATTTATTTAAAGATGGGGTCCTGATGTCTTTCGGACAGCTGCGTCAGAAATTCGGATTACCCAATGGAGACCTCTTTCGATACTTCCAAATTCGAGATTTTATACAGAAGAAGACTACGTTATTAGATAGTCTTTATAAATCCGATAGAGAATGTAGTGTCCTATGACCAGTGGGGGTATCTTCCGTCAGTAATATTTATCATTTGCTACATGATGAAGTATCGGGAGATATGGATAATCTGCTTAAAACATGGGATCAGGATCTGGGACTAGAAATCTCCACAGAAACGTGGAATGATATCTGGGAAAATGCTAGAAGAATTACTATTTGTAACAGAACCCAGGCTATCCAGCTGAAGATACTTCATAGGGCCCATATAGCACCGGTTCGATTGGCAAAATTTAAGGCAGGAGCATCTCCAATGTGTCCTAAATGCAAAATAGAGGTGGGCACTCTTGTACATTGCTTATGGACCTGTCATAAGATCCGTGGATATTGGACTAAAGTAGCAAGTACCCTGACAGAAATTTTAGGAACGGAAATAAAAGTGGACCCCGTATCTCTCCTCTTGGGCTTTTCGAACTTTCCCTCCCTGGACACGTACGGGAAGAGACTATTTTCTATTCTTTCTTTCTGTGCAAGGAAAAATATTTTGATGAACTGGGTGGCGGAGGGCCCCCCTGGACTTTCAAATTGGCACAGACTAATTATGGAATGTATTCCCCTTGACTTCCTTACAAATATGGTGCACCGAAAGACCGAATTATTTTATAAAATATGGCAGCCCTTTTTGAACTACATAAATACAGATATTTCGGCTATCCTAACAAGGGCTTTTATTTAATTGAGACTACAGATCTGGCTGGTCCGCGGCCCCTTGGGGGAGGAATCCCGCACGAATACGGGTTTTATCATATCTGATGTTAACACATTCCGAGCATGTAAGAGACTTAAATATACACCCTGGTTAGTTGTAGGTTAGATTAATAGATAGTTGAGTTTTGTCTGTTTGTTTTTTTTTGTTGTTTTTTTTCCGGTTTTTTTTGTTGTTTTGTTTTTTTTTTGTCAAATTTTGGATTGTATATTTGAGCTAATTGTATATCAATGTTTATATCTGAGAGTTTTGTTTATTTTTGTAAACTTGTAAATTTCTAATAAAAATATCTATATAAAAAAAATTTAAAAAAAAAAGTAGTATATTTTCTCTTCAGCTTAAATTTAAGAACTGCTTTAAAAAAAGTTTATTTTCCCTGGATGAACTTCACCGCCCTGGCATGAGGAACATTAAGTTGAAGAAAAAGCAATTTGCCTACTCAATACATATCATCCTGACTGATGCTTAAAGATATGCACTGAGCTGTTGCAAGCATCTCATTGGATAACAAAGTGCAGATTGTTTTATGTCTGCAGTTGCGCTTCGAATTGTTGTAATTAAGGTTTAAAATACATGATGATCATTTCGGAACTTGAGTCCTAAAGTGGGTAACAGATGTATAGTTTTAAGTTTGATTTAAATTTCTATATTGTGTGTTTATTAAGAAGGGAAACCATTATTGTAGTTCCATTTTAAATTTGTGGTGCAAAGATAGCTGAAATTTGTTGATGTGTGCATTCTTAATAAGAGTTTACAGTGTTGGAGTACAGCTTGAGGTGAACAGTTTTTAGTGCGTTAAAAACATGGGTAGAACGGAGAATAAAATTAGCTATTCCCAGCAACAAGGTGCCCATTGACACGCGGGTGTGGGTGGGGGGGTAAAGAAGGAAACAACTTCATTTTAGAAAGGCAATATGTACAAGTTCAATCAGAGTTTCAGTCTCCAGAAATGTCAAAGGTGGAGAAAGATTCCCGAGTTGCTTAGAAGAAAGCTCCAGAACAAGATAAGTGCCAGACTGTGGCAAACCCGGGTGTTTGCTTTGGCAGTGCTCAGGAGTCAATGAGAAGAAAGGTCCAGAAAACAATTAATATTGTACCAGCCGAACAAGGAACTCTGAAGTCGAGGATGACCTCGATGTTTGAGTATCTGTAAGGTGGTTGTTGAATTCAGAGTTGAATCTTTATTTGATGTTGTAGTAAACTATTTCAAATGGTTCTTGTATAGGATAAGTTGTTTATTCCTCTTGCATGAAATAAGCTTTGATATTCTTTTGTTAAAAATACATCGGCACCCTCTTGTGAATATATTAAGTGACTGACCTCCATTGTAAATAAATTGCAAAGAATCTGAGATCTGACTTGACAAGTGTTATTATCAGCTGGGATCATAACACTAATTAAACAAAGTGAGTGGGCAATAGAGTAAATGATGTTGTGTCACTGATTGGAAAAACATATTTATGGAGTACTATCCAGAGCAAGTTAATCACATAAGAGGGAGAATGCTTTTCTGTGGATCATGTTTTTATAGAAGCAAGTAAACTGTGAATGTCATAAATATTTGTTTCTGTTTCTAGTTCAGACAGTTAAGACAGAACTATTTCGCCAACAGCAGCCCGCATTGACTCACATCATGAATTCACCACCAACCAGAGACAGTGTGTCCAACCGACGACTTAATGCTTCAAGTCAACAATTGCCAAAGTCCCCATATCGATCACAAATCAGGTGAGCTACCAAACTATACCTGCATATCATGGATGCATGATTAAAATCTGAAAACAATTCTAACATGCTCTGTAAACTTGAATCTGAGGTTTTTAGCCTTGTTATCTCATGGTAGATACACTCAAATGTCTCATATTACCAGTCATGTTTGAGATCAGAATTATGATGGCTGGGAGCTTAATGGCTACACCTCCAAAATTCTGGTTTCCCACCGTTTAGGGAATACTACAATTTGACTATCTTGGGTCCAAATTGGATGGCCTCAGTTTCCCAAATTGAAATCTGTTACAGTTTGATCTGTCCACCCATTATTGTATTTTCAGAATAGAAATTAGTTTCACTCTGAGGATTATAATTGCAGTCTAGACTACTTTTATGTAGGCTCATTGTAGCCCGTGCCACCCATCACACTCATAACCAGCATCAGTGCACAACTTCACTGTGATGGTAACAAAAATAGCAATTACTGGAAAAGTTCAGCAGGTCTAGCAGCATCTGTGGAGAGAAATTAGAGTTAACAATCCAAAATGTCAACTATTTCTCTCCACAGATGTTGCCAGACCTGAGCTTTTCCAGCAATTTCTATTTTTGTGTCTAATTTCCAGCTTCTGCGGTCCTTTCAGTTTTTATTCAGGCTGATGGTGACACCTATACATCTTTTATAAATGTCAGGTCTCATTTCTCTCCTGGAGGAGGGCCCGACCAGTCGAGCCTCTCAAGCAGTCAAGACCCTGAACGTTCGCTCACTGAATATATCCAGAGACTCGAAGCGATCCAGCAGCGGCTTGGAGGTACACAACCAATTTACTGTCAATACTCTATCTGCTCAGTCACAACAGCCTGAATCCCTTGGTGTGTGAGATTTGCTTTTACAGTTTGATTTGTCTTCTCCCCTCCCCTTGTCAAGGTGGCCATTCTTCAAGAAGTTGAGTGTTGATGGCATTCACCATGAAGGGTCTCACAGCTGAGCCCAATTCTACAATTATTCAGCACCTTTATGTATATTTTCACTGATAGCAATCTAAGGCAGGAATGCTGACCTTTTTGTTTTCCCTTGCCCACACTCCCAAATTGCCCTATCAGTTAATGTATTTTAATGTGTACAGGATGTAATTTCAGAAATTACAGGTCATGCAGAACTTGCTGTGGGGACGATAGTGTTAAATTTCAAGTAACAGACTGGTTTAGTGGGAAGGTGTAGTAGACGAAATTCAATTGAGTGAGGTGCAATGATGCATTTTGCAAGGAAGACTGTTGAAGGGGTATATATTTGTAATATTTTATCCTATCAATGTTATTTTATTTTAAAATGTATTTGTCCCTTTTTTTTGTATTTGCCACTTGTGACCTTTCTCAATATTCTTTAACCATTGCTCTGTCTTTTCTAGGAACATCTCCTGGAACAGCTCGACACAGAAGTAGCCTGAAATAAGGTGGACCTAGAATGAATACAAGACTGCAAAATTCCTGCTTTCTATCTAAACATATGTTTAAAGAAGTGTGTATGTATATTGATCAGTGTTGCGATCCAGGGGTAATTATATGTTTAGGACAGCATCTGCACACTGCTTAAAGCACAGGAGAATCTTGTATTTAAAATAAACAGATGTTCTCTGTAGTGTTCACTAATACATGGGATATTTCTGTGTCACCCTACACTGGAACATTCATTATTCAATCAGGCTGGGTGAGTTTTAGATTCACCATTGGATGTGTGTGCACATAACTTAGATTATCTTTAGAAGAATGAGAGTCGATGACCTAGATTTTTATTTTAGTCCATCTCCTCCAGAGTTGTCAGGCCAGAACCTGTGTAATAGTGTTTGCATCTATATGTATCACACACAATTTTAAAGAGGTTATTTTTGTAAATGTTGGCTTTTGTTCTTTGCAGAAAATAAATAAACTTTACATAATGTGCTGTGAAAATGTGGTCGTACGTACACAATTCTACAGTTGCTTACTCAAATACCCTTTTTACCAGGGGAATCATTTACTTGCCCACCTTCTGGAATTCTTTTCCAAAAACATTTCAACTCCTTACTCCACCCCTGTTCTTCTCTGCCTATCTCTCTGGAGCCAAAGTTCCAGTTTAGAGCTTTTCCAGATGAAAGGTTATCCAGATGAGGCCTTAAGGCCCTCAATAACTAGTTGTTATGGCTTCAGCCTGGGAACATAGCTGCCTGTTCTGAGCTTGAAATGAATTGATAGCCAGTCCTGAGTCTCCCTGGCTGCTGCACTGATGTTATAATATAGAGCGGAATTCTGCACACATGAGAATAGGAGCTAGAATAGGCCAATGGGCACTTCCAAGCTGCTCCACCATTCAGTAAAATCATGGACAATTTTCTGCCTAAACTCTCTTCCTGCGTTGTCACCATTATTGTTTGGTACCACAGAACTTCAATTTTGCTGAAGTATGCACCACACAAATTAATACCCAGGACCCTGTCTTTTCAGATAGAAAGGGTATGTACATGCACTACATGAATTTCAAGTCAACAAAATAGGTAGCAGCAATTTCCTGGTTTATTTCTCAGAGCAGGATCTTGACCAATCAATCACTATGCTTTGTTTAAGATGGAAACAAAGCTTGACAATTAACTGTCATAATTTACTGTTGCATTAATGCTATCAATCAGAACCCACATACCTACCATACAGTAGGAATGTTGTTTTCCTATTTTTTTAAACATTTCTTGCAATATTACTGATGAGTGTTGGATGAAAAGCATTAACAAAATGCCTTTTTCTCATAAGTAAAATCAATAAAAATCTATCAGTTCCTGCCTTGAATTTACTCAACAACTGTACATCAGCAGCCCTCTGAGGTAGAGAACTCCCAAAGATTCACAACCCTTTGAAGAAATCTCACCTCTGGTTTCATTTGGCCAATTGGAAAATGATGAGAAACTCTAGACCTATATTGAAGATCCGTCAGACAAAAATTTCTACTCTTGCCAAACAGTAGTCATGTTTTATCCACTTACCCAACCGCCCATATCTGTGTACACAGCATTTTTGAATCATCTTAACTATTCATTTTTCATCAAGTTTGTATAATGACTGAACTTACATGCTGTACACTCTACATGCTATAACAGTGTAGATTTTATAAACAGCTAAGATCCGAGCATTGATCCTGGAGTAGTCTATTAGTTACAGGCTGCCAAATTGAAAATCTTTAATCTTATTCCATGAAGTAATCTTCAATCTCTGTTAATTTTAAGCTCAATACCTTCAGTCCTAATTTTGTGAACTAATTACTTAGTAGTACAGGACAGGAATTTTGCTGTGAAGAGAGGCATTTTCCTGATGTTTTCATCGCTTACTCATCAGGACAAATGCAAGAATGCCAAATTTCAAATCACAATTTATGCAGTGGACTGAAAAACCTGCTAATTGAACAGAGACCAATACAGCATGGGAACAGACACTTTAGTCCTGCAAGCCTGTTCTGACACCTTTTGTTCTTCAATAATAAAACTGTCTTCACTTGCAGGATCCATATTCCTCTATTCCCTTCCTATTCGTGTTTGTCCAGGTGTTTATTGAATGTTGCTACTGTGTCTGCTTCCACCACCACCACCTCTGGCAATGTGTTTCAGGCCGTTACCACTCTTTGTGTGAAAAACTTGCCTCACACATCTCTTTTGCCTCACACATGTCCCCACCCCACCCCCTTGAACCTGTGTCCTCTAGTGATTGACTACTCCTCCCCAGAAACAACCCTCATATTTTCCACTTTATGACTGCCATTCACAGTCTTCTAAACCCCTATCAGGTTACCCCTTTACCTTCTGTATTCTAGTTAATGCAACCCAATCTATCCAATCTTTCTTCATAGCTAAAATCCCCCATACCAGGCAATATCCTGGTAAGTATTTTCTGTACCCTCTCCAAAGCATTTCTTCTGGTAGTATGGTGACCAGAACTGTACGCAATGTTCCAGGTGTATCCCAACCAAAGTTCTATAAAGCTGCAGCTATTGTAATATTCAATGCCTGCATGCCATAGGCCTTTTTTTACTACTTTACCTCCGCTGCCACCTTCAGTGATCTGTGGACCTGCACACGCGGACCCCTCTGCATATCAATACTCCTAAGGGCTCTGCCATTCACTCTATAATTCTCACCTGTACCTGACCTTCCAAAGTAAATCACCTCACATTTGTCCAGATTAAACTTTGTCTACCATTTTTCTGCTCATGTCTCTCAACTGATCTATATCCTGCTGTATCCTCTGACAATCTTTCCCACCATTTCCAACTCCATGAATCTGTGCATTGTCCACAAGCATACTAAGTAGACCAGCTATGTTTTCCTTCAAATCATTTATGTAGACCACGAACAGCACTGATCCCTGTAGAACACCACTAGTTACAATCCTCCATTCCTAAAAGCATCCTAAGCCAGTTCTGTATCCATCCTGCCAGCTCACCCATGATACTATATGACTTCGCTTTTTGTACCAGTCTGCCATGAGGGACCTTGTCAAAGGCTTTAATGAAGTTAACAACATCAACTACTTTTCCCTCAATCACCTTCATCACCTTAAAAATCTCGGATCAAGTTAGTCAGGCACGACCTCCCCACACAGAACCATGATGTGTATTGTTAATAAATACATTTGCTTCTAAATGCATATAGATCTCCCTGAGAATCTTTCCAACAATTTCCCTACCACCTTGACGCTCATAGAACCGTAATTTCCTGGATTATCGCTGCTACCCTTCTATTCTCCAGTCTCTGGGACCTCACCTGTTGACAAAGATGTCTGTCAATCCTCTATAGTTTGTTCTCTTGCCTCACTCAAAATCAACCGTAATATTTTTTAGGACGCACAACACCTTCAACTTGGCCTGGAAATTCAACACGCCATTACCTGGGATCATCTTCCACCAATTCCTTCTCTTTGGTGAATATCGATACAAAATATTCATTTAGAACCTCACTTATCTCTTCTGGCTCCACAAATAGATTCCCTCCTTTGTCCTTGAGTGGGCCAACCGTTTCCCTGGTTACCCTCTTGCTTTTCACATATGGATAAAAAGCCCTGGGATTCTCCTTAATCCCCTTTGCTAGTGAAGTTTCGTGACCTCTTCTCGCTCTTCTAATTCCTAGTGAAAGGGTATGTACATGCACTACATGAGTTTCAAGTCAACAAAATAGGTAGCAGCAATTTCCTGGTTTATTTCTCAGGGCAGAATCTTGACCAATCAATCACTATACTTTGTTTAAGATGGGAACAAAGCTTGACAATTAACTGTCATAATTTACTGTTGCATTCTCCATGTTAAATGCTATCAATCAGAACCTACATACCTACCATAACCTTCCTTGTTTAAGTTCTTTCTGACTTTCCTTATCTACTTAAAGGGCTTCATCATTTCCCATCCTCCTCGACCTTACATATTTTGTTTCAGCTGCAGGAAGAGCGGGAGCATCGACCAGGGGGCTGACAGGAAAGTGAGCCACCGATGTAAAAACTTGCCTTGTGAATAGGCAGAAAGCATACTGAGCAGGAACGGACACGGGACTGCTGAATAAGTGAAGTAATATATTTGGGTGGTTGCATGATCCAAAAAACTACTCAGGTAGTGTCTCCCACCCATCCTCCTCCTCTAACCAGAAAAACATTCTGTGGGCTGGATTGGTAATGTAACTAGTTTTGTTTTGTTCTTTATTTCTCTACAGTCTCTTTGGGATTTTAAAATGGCGGTTAGGGCAGTTGAAAGTTCCTCCTGCAGAATGTCGGAGGTAAGGGTCACCACTTGTGTCCCTGCTGACTTCCTCTGCGAGAAGTGCACCCAACTCCAGCTCCTCAAACAGAGGGAGCTGGAGCTGGAGCTGGATGAACTTCGGATCATTTGGGAGGCGGAGGGCTTGTTGAGAGTAATTATCTCCAGGCTAATGCTATCATTCAGGTATAAGGAAAAGGCAGATGGGCTACAGTCAGGATGTTGGAAAGGAGCTGGCAGAAAGTGCAGGGATCCCCTGTGGCCATTCCCCTCAATAACAAGTATACTGTTTTGGATACTGTTGTGGGGGAGGGGGTGGGGTGGGGAGGTTGGGGAAATAGATGATTTATCAGGGGTAAACCCTGGGGTACAGGTCTCTGGCACACAGGCTGTCCCTGTTGCTCAGACAGGAAGGGGCAGGGTAGTGGGGAGGAGGGGAGAACAGCAGAGCATTTGTCATTGGGGACTCCATAGTTAGGGGGACAGGTTCTGTGGAAATGAGGCGTTGCCTCCCAGATGCCAGCATTCCTGATGTCTCGGATTGTGTTTTTGGGATCCTTAAGGGGGAGGAGAGCAGCCCCAAGTCTTGGTTTATATAGGCACCACCGACATTGGTAGGAAAAGGGATCTGAGGTTTTAAGGCAGAAATTCAGGAGTTAGGTTGGAGGCTTAGTGCTAGAACAAAGAGTTGTTATCTCTGGTTTATTGTCCTTGCCACGTGCTAGCGAGGCGAGGAATAAGGAGAGAGAGGAGTTGAAAACGTGGCGACAGGGGTGGTGCAGCGGGGAGAGTTTTGGATAATTGGGGCTTATTCTAGGGTAGGTGGGACCTCTACAAACAGGATGGTCTACACCTGAACCAGAGGGGTACCAATATCCTGGGGGCAAAGTTTGCTAATGCTCTTCGGGAGGGTTTAAACTAACTCAGCAGGGGGATGGGAACCTAAATTGTAGTTCCAGTATCCAGGAGGTTGAGAGTAGTCAGGTCAGAAATGAGGTTTCAAGGTCGCAAGAGTTCACTGGCAAGCAGGAAGGTGGTTTGAAGTGTGTCTACTTCAACTCTATGAGCGCCTGGAATGAGGTGGGTGAACTCGCAGAATGGATTGATAACTGGAACTTCGATGTTGTGGCCATTTCAGAGATGTGGGTAGAGCAGGGATAGGACTGGTTGTTGCAGGTTCTGGGATGTAGATTTTTCATTAAGAGCAAATAAGGTGTAAAAGAGGCGGAGGCGTGGCATTGTTAGTCAAGGACAGTATTACAGTGGCAGAAAGGACAATTGAGGACTCGTCTACTGAGGTAGAATGGGCTGAGCTTAGAAACAGGAAAGGAGAGGTCACCTTGTTGGGAGTTTTCTATAGGCCTCAATAGTTCCAGAAATGTAGAGGAAAGGATAGCAAAAATAATTCTGGATAGGAGCAAGAGTAACAGGGTAGTTGATATGGGATCTTTAACTTTCCAAATATTGACTAGAAATACTATAGTTCAAGTACTTTAGATGGATCAGTTTTTGTCTAATGTGTGCAGGATGGTTTCCTGACACAGTATGTAGACAGGCCAATAAGGGGCGGTTTATTTTAGCAACGGAAAGGGATAGAGAAAAATTAGACCCAATCAAGGATAATAGTAGGAAGTTGTGTGTGGAATCCAAGGGCATAGAGAAGCTAAATGAATATTTTTCATCAGTATTCACACTGGAAAATGACAATTTATTCGAAGAGAATACTGAGATACCGGCTATTAGACTAGACAGGATTGAGATTCACAAGGACGAGGTGTTAGCAATTCTGGAAAGTGTGAAAATGGATAAATTCCCTGGGCCGGATGGGATTTATCCTCAGATTCTCTAGGAAGCTGGGAAGGAGATTGCAGAGCCTTTGGCTTTGATCTTTCTATCATTATTGACTATAAGAATAGTGCCAGAAGACTGGAGGATAGCAAATGTTGTCCCCTTGTTCAAGAAGGGGAGTAAAGACAACCCTGGTAATAATAGACTAGTGAGCCCTTTTTTGGTGGTTGTGGTAAAGTGTTGGAAGGGATTATAAGAGGATTTATAATCATCTAGAGAGGAATAATTTGATTATGGAAAGTCAACACGGTTTTGTGAAGGGTAGGTCGTGCCTCACAAACTTTATTCAGTTCTCTGAGAAGGTGACCAAACAGGTGGATGAGAGTAAAGCAGTTGATGTGGTATGTATGAATTTCAGTAAGGCGTTTGATAAGGTACCCTACAGTGGGCAATAGACAATAGGTGCAGGAGTAGGCCAGTCTGCCCTTCGAGCCTGCACCACCATTCAATATGATCATGGCTGATCATCCTTAATCAGTATCCTGTTCCTGCCTTATCTCCATAACCCTTGATTCCACTATCCTTGAGAGCTCTATCCAACTCTTTCTTAAATGAATCCAGAGACTGGGCCTCCATTGCCCTCTGGGGCAGAGCATTCCACACAGCCACCACTCTCTGGGTGAAGAAGTTTCTCCTCATCTCTGTCCTAAATGGTCTATCCCGTATTTTTAAGCTGTGTCCTCTGGTTCGGCACTCACCCATCAGCAGAAACATGTTTCCTGCCTCCAGAGTGTCCAATCCTTTAATAAGCTTATATGTCTCAATCAGATCCCCTCTCAGTCTTCTAAACTCAAGGGTTTACAAGCCCAGTCACTCCAGTGTATGGTAGTCCTGCCATTCCAGGAATTGACCTTGTGAACCTACGCTGCACTCCCTCAATAGCCAGAATGTCTTTCCTCAAATTTGGAGACCAGAACTGCACACAGTACTCCAGGTGTGGTCTCACCAGGGCCCTGTACAGCTGCAGAAGAACCTCTTTGCTTCTATACTCAATCCCTCTTGTTATGAAGGCCAGCATGCTATTAGCCTTCTTCACTACCTGCTGTATCTGCATGCTTACCTTCATTGACTAGTGTACAAGAACTCTCTGTACTGCCCCTTTACTTAAATTGATTCCATTTAGGTAGTAATCTGCCTTCTTGTTCTTGCCACCAAAGTGGATAACCATACATTTATCCATATTAAATTGCATCTGCCATGCATCTGACCACTCACCTAACCTGTCCAGGTCACCCTGTAATCTCCTAACATCCTCATCACATTTCACCCTGCCACCCAGCTTAGTATCATCAGCAAATTTGCTAATGTTATTGCTAATACCATCTTCTATATCATTAACATATATTATGAAAAGCTGCGGTGCCAGTATTGATCCCTACGGTACCCCACTGGTCACTGCCTGCCATTCCAAAATGGAGCTGTATATCACTATTCTTTGTTTCCTATCAGCCAACCAACTTTCAATCCAAGTTAATATTTTGCCCCCAATACCATGCGTCCTAATTTTGCTGACTAACCTCCTATGTGGGACTTTATCAAAAGCTTTCTGAAAGTCCAGGTACACTACATCTACTGGATCCCTCTCGTCCATCTTCAGAGCTGAATCCTTAAAAAATTCCAGAAGATTAGTCAAGCATGATTTCCCCTTCATAAATCCATGCTGACTCTGACATATCCTGTTACTACTATCCAGATGTGTCGTAATTTCACCCTTTATAATAGACTCCAGCATCTTTCCCACCACTGAGGTCAGACTAACTGGTCTATAATTTCCTGTTTTCTCTCTCCCACCTTTCTTAAAAAGTGGTACTACATTAGCCACCAATCCGCAGGAACTGATCCCGAATCTATCGAACTCTGGAAAATAATCACCAACGCATCCACGCTTTCTCAAGCCACCTCCTTCAGTACCCTGGGATGGAGACCATCAGGCCCCGGGGACTTATCAACCTTCAGACCTAACAGTCTCTCCAACACCAATTCCTGGCAAATATAAATTCCCTTCAGTTCAGGTCCTTCAGCCACTGTTACCTCAGGGAGATTGCTTGTGTCTTCCCCAGTGAACACAGATCTGAAGTACCAATTCAATTCTTCTGCCATTTCTTTGTTCCCTGTAATATATTCCCCCGTTTCTGTCTTCAAGGGCCCAATTTTAGTCTTAACCATTTTTTTGCCTTTCACATACCTAAAAAAGCTTTTACTATCCTTCTTTATATTTTTGGCCAGTTTACCTTCGTACCTCATTTTTTCAATGCGTATTTCCTTCTTAGTAATCCTCTGTTGTTCTTAAAGTTTCCCAGTCCTCCGTTTTCCCACTTATCTTTGCTATGTTATACTTTTTCTCTTTTAACTTTATATGTTTCTTAACTTCACTCGTCAGCCACGGCCACCCATGCCTCCTCCTAGGATCTTTCTTCCTTTTTGGAATGAACTGATCCTGCAACTTCTGCATTATACACTGAAATATCCGCCATTGTTCCTCCACTGTCATCCCTGCTAAGGTATTGCACAAAATACGGAAGCATGGGATTGAGGTGATTTAGCAGTTTGGATCAGAAACTGGCTAGCTGAAAGAAGATAGAGGGTGGTGGTTGATGGGAAATGTTCATCCTGGAGCTTAGCTACTATTGTTATACCCTATCTGTTTTGAGGCCACTGCTGTTTGTCATTTTTATAAATGACCTGGATGTGGGCATAGAAGGATTGGTTAGTAAATTTGCAGATGGCACTAAAGTCGGTGAAGTTGTGGACAGTGCAGAAGGATGTTGCAGGTCACAGAGGGACACAGATAGGCTGCAGAACTGGGCTGAGAGGTGGCAAGTGGAGTTTAATGAGGATAAGCGTGAGGTGATTCACTTTGGAAGTGAATACAGAGTACTGGGATAATGGTAAGATTCTTGGTACTGTGGGTGAGCAGAGAAATCCATGTGCATAGATCCCTGAAGGTTGCCATCCAGTTTGATGGGTTATTAAGAAGGCGTACAGTGTGTTAGCTTTTATTAGTAGAGGGATTGAGTTTTGGAGCCATGTGGTCATGCTGTCGCTGTACAAATCTCTGGGGCGGCCACACTGAGAGTATTGAGTACAGTTCTGGTTGCCGCATTATGGGAATGGTGGAGAAACTTTGGAAAGGGTGCAGAGGAGATTTACCAGGGAGGGAAGACTGGTATGAGGAAAGGCTGAGAGACTTGAGGCTGTTCTCATTAGAGAGAAGAATGTTGAGAGGTAACTTAATTGAGACATATAAGATAATCAGAGGGTAAGATAGGGTGAACAGTGAGGGCCTTTTCCTCAGACGATGATGATTATCAGGAGGGAACATAGCTTTAAATTGAGAGATGATTGATATAGGACAGATGTCAGAGGTAGGTTCTTTGCTCAGAGTAGTAAAGGTGTGGAACGCCCTGCCTGCAATGGTAGTAGACTCGTCAACTTTAAGGGCATTTAAATGGTTATTGGATAAACATTTGGATGATAATGGAATAGTGTCGGTTAGATAGGCTTCGGATTGGTTCCACAGGTCTGCGCAACATTAAGGGCCGAAGGGCCTGTTCTGCGCCGTAACACACTATGTTCACAGATGCATTACAGTGATGGTTGTTGCTGCTAAAGTTCCAAAACTGGGCATGAAAAGATCTATGCAGCGAGTTGATGTGGAATGCATTGCATGATGGGATAGAGGAAGCAGATCCGAATGAGGCTTCCAAAGGGGAATTGGGTGCACAGTTCAAGTGTAAATACTTGCAGGGCTGTGAAGAAATGGACCAGGCCAATTACTCTTGCAAATATTTAAACATGTACTCAGTGGGTTGAGCAACAGAACAACCACATCTCCCTTTCCATTTAATGTTTCATAATCACAAATATTACCCTTTGTACTCTTAGTCTATTTTTGTTTACGGACATAGTGCTTTGTTCTATAGCTGAGAGACTTGCTGATTTTGAATCCTCCCCTTTTCGTGCTTTCTATTTGTTTAAATGTCGCTTACTACCAATTTTTTGATTTGCCAGGACGTGTGCCAGCTCAGTTTAAGTGGTATCTGTCACACTAAAACAGATCCTTCTTCACCATTACTGATGCAGCACATTGAGAGGTTGAAGATAAGTACCTTGAAGGATTGTACTGTTCACTTTTGAAGTTAGTTTATCAGATACAGACAGATGACGATAAATGCTTGTGATGTGTTTGAACCATCACTGAGTAACACTCTTGTATATTGTCAGGACACAGAATCATACAGCACAGAAATACAGCCTTCATTCCAACCAGTCCATGTCAATCATAATCACAATCTAAACTAGTATCACTGTCTGAGCTTGGCTCATATCCCTCCAAACATTTCTATTCATGTTACTTATGCTGTATTGTCTTTTGAATATTGTAACTGTACCCATATCACTACTTCTGCAAGTTAATTCCATACGCAAAATATTCTGTGTAAAAAGGTTGCCCCTCATGACTTTTTAAAATCTTTCTCCTCTCACCTTTAAAATATGTCCCCTAGTCTTGAACTCCCCCACCCTAGGGGAAAGACACCTGCCATTCACTTTATCTATACCCCTCAAGATTTTATGAACCTCTATAAGATCACGTCTCATCCTCCAACGCTCCAGTGAAAAATATCCCAGGCTATGCAGCCTCCCCTTATAACTGAAACCCTCCATTCCTAGTCTGGTGAATCTTTTCTGAACCTTCTGCAATTTTATAATATCCTTCCTACAACAAGGTGAACAGAACTGCACATGGTACTCCAGAAGAGGCTACACCAACATCTTACGCAACCCCAACACATTCCAATTCCTATATTCAAAGTTCTGAGCAATGAAAGCGAGCATGCTAAACCAATTCCATAAGGTTGTTTTGAAGAACATTCTAAACAGCATTTGGAGTTTCTGGATCATGATGTTCAGAATATGGTACATAGAGGGCAGTAGTACACAGTTCACAAACAAAGAATAGTATAGAAACAAAGTTAAAAATCGCACAACACCAGGTTATAGTCCAACAGGTTTCATTGGAAGCACTAGCTTTCTGAGCGCTGCTCCTTCATCAGGTGGTTGTGGAGTACTCCAGATTGTGTACTCCACAGCCACCTGATAAAGCCACCTGATAAATGCTCCGAAAGCTAGTGCTTCCAATGAAACCTGTTGGACTATAACCTGGTGTTGTGTGAGTTTTAACTTTGTACACCCCAGTCCAACACTGGCATCTCCAAGTCATGACTACTAGAGAAGCAAAAGTTAACATTCATGGTCGTGCTGGGTACAGGGTACATTCATATGGTACTGTATAGGAAGCCCCCTGGGTACTGTTTGGTACAGTCTGTTCGAAAATGCGATAGTTCTCATGCGGCCTCGTTATAGAAAATCACACAATAGAAATAATGGGGTCTATAGGAAAAACAGGGTTGGGGTAGACCATCAAAACTATCAGTAAAAATTGAAACAAAAATAGTAGCTAGCCTAACACAAACAATAGCACAGTCTAAGTAAATGTTAAAATCATATATTTGAATGAAATAATACAACAAATGTAACACTTTAGCCTGAAAAACTGGAAGGTAACTTGATGGGATTTCTGAATTTGCTGAGTTACAGTACAGAACTGTATTGGACAGATGCTGAGGGTCATCATCATCATCAATTTCAGAAGCAGTTCTGGGAGTAGGTTTATGACAAAAAAAATTAGTCCAGATGTGGATTGAAACTTGAAAGGGTTCAGAAAAGATTTACAAGGATGTTGCCAGGGTTGGAAGGTTTGAGCTATAGGGAGAGGTTGAACAGGCTGGGGCTGTTTTCCCTGGAGCATCAGAGGCTGAGGGGTGACCTTATAGAGTTTTATATAATCATGAGGGGCACGGATAGGATAAATAGACGAGGTATTTTCCCTGGGGTGGGGGAAGTCCAGAACTAGAGGGCATTAGGTTTAGGGCGAGAGGGGAAAGAAATAAAAGGGACCTAATTGACAATGTTTATACACAGAAGATGGTGCTTGTGTGGAATGAGCTGCCAGAGGAAGTGGTGGAAGCTGGTACAATTACAACATTTAAAAGGCATGTGGATGGGTATATGAATAGGATGGGCCAAGTGCTGGCAAATGGGACTAGATTAGGCTGAGATATCTGGTCGGCATGGACGAGTTGGCCTGAAGGGTCTGTTTCTGTGCTGTACATCTCTATGACTCTATGGCTCTGGTTCATTGTCCTCAGAATGTTCCAGGCTTAAACAAGGCATCTAGTTTTTGGTGCTTTTCCATCTTTCCTCTTTCACGCAGAAGCTGTTCAGAGAGTGCCAGATAAGACTTTATGCCACAAAGTGCAATCCTGCTGCATGCTGCATCGTCGTCATTTTTTTCTAAGAGGTGCAACTACTTTTCAACATCCCCCCCCCCCCAGGATAGAAGACAAAACTGGAGTGGAAAGCTCTCGTGGTACTGCATCATGGACTTCATTGTCTTAATCTCCAGCTTCAATTGTCCCTGCAGCAACAAGTTGTTGTAGATCATTTGTCTTCACAATGGGACTGAAACAGCTTCTCAACATCCACTTCTTCTTGCTTTGCAAGAATGAGACAATGTTCTTTGACGACTCAAGGCCTTTAAAATCATGAAGAAAATCTGGGAGGAACTTCTGCCAAACTGCACGGAAGCAGTCCTTACCAATATCACCCCAGGCCTCCACAATGATGTCAATGACATTCTTTATGATAAAGCTCTTCCAACATTGAAGAACATTGTTCTCATAATCCCCCTCAGTAGCTGCAATCAGCTTCCTGAAAATGCGCCTTAAATAAGAAGCTTTATAAGCTGCTATTGCACACTGGACCATGGGCTGAATGATAGAGGTTGTGTTCGGAGGTAGAAATAGCACTTTGATGTTTTCAGAAATCTCACCAGTGGTGGGAGGATGGCTTAGTGCATTGGCCAGAATGAAAGAACCTTGAAATTCCTTTTGTTTTTCCTGTAATTATTTTGAAAACATCAATAATTGATTATTCAATCAACAAGTGATTTTTTTTTCACTTGGATGCATCCTGTCAACACTCTTGCAACTTTGTCCTTCCATATGTATGGAAACAGCGAGATTTGCACAAGATAGGACTGAAAATTACTGAGTACAGCATTGTACTTTTAAGGAAGCACTTCACCATAAAGCGCGCAAGCCGATTGACCGTGAGATGTTGACACAAGTGCAGTCCTCATCCTCGACACACAGTGCCAGGGAGGGATTTGCACAATAGCCAATGGGAGTTTGTCATAGAGGCAGAGAGATGTACAGCACAGAAACAGACCCTTTGGTCCAACTTGCCGATGCTGGCCAGATATCCTAATCTAATCTTAGTCCCATTTGCCAGCACTTGGCCATATGCCTCTAAACCCTTCCTATTCATATACCCATCCAGATGCCTTTAAATATTGCAATTGTACCAGCCTCCACCACTTCCTCTGGCAGCTCATTCCATACACGCCCAACCGGATTGCAATGCACAGGTTCGGGTCGGATCTGTTCCTCCGCCCAGTCATAGAGCAACTCCAGCACTATAAAAAGATGTAGTTACTAATAGAAACCCCCAGAAGATTGGGAGGGGGTCCACAGGTCCTGGTGTATAAAGGTTCGAGAACAATCTTCTTCCAAGACTTCTCCGGGACCATAATTAAGAAGAGGAAATCCTTTGATGAAGTTAAGAAGAAGTTAAGAGTCTTGAATATTCAAATTCTCTGCCTTTCTGTTTATAATTTCAACTTGGCAGAAAAAGCAAGGGAATTTTTCAACTCCCTGAAATAAATGGCTTGGGCCGACAGGGAGGAAAAAAAGGTAATTGCGGACGATGGGGTTTTTTTTTTCCTTCTTTGTTCTTTTCCCTTTCATGGTTTTTTGGTCCTATTAGGCTTGGCATTGCTTTGGTGTAAAACTTTGTTTGTTTAATATTTTATCCGTTCGGTGATTGTCTGTTATTTCATTGCTCTCTTTTTTTTTCTGGGTGAGGGGTGGATATTTCTTTTGTGTAAAGATGTATGGGTGTTGAGGTATGGAGAGGGAGGGGAGGGCATCCATTGTTAACTTCCATGAGTGTCAATAGCATGTTCCTTTGTCTGTGCATTGATGGGTTTGGAGTGTGGCGTTAACTGGAAGGTGTCAGGACGATAGGAATGAATGCCCCCTATGGGCGAGGGGGGAGATCTCTAGTGATTTGTAGTTTATTCGGTCAAGTTAAGTTTAGATTAGATTAGATTACTTACAGTGTGGAAACAGGCCCTTCGGCGCAACAAGTCCACACCGCCCCGCCGAAGCGCAACCCACCCATACCCTTACATTTACCCCTTACCTAACACTACGGGCAATTTAGCATGGCCAATTCACCTGACCTGCACATCTTTGGATTGTGGGAGGAAACCGGAGCACCCGGAGGAAACCCACGCAGACACGGGGAGAACGCGCAAACTCCACACAGACAGGCGGGAATTGAACCCGGGTCTCTAGCGCTGTGAGGCAGCAGTGCTAGCCACTGTGCCACTGTGCCGTGCCATGGTTTTTTTTTATTTTAATACTGTTTGTGAGGATAGTTTTTAGATTCTATAAAGCCTGTGTTTTTTCCACTCGCCGCACATTAAATAAACTTCTTCCTCTTGGGAGACCACAGGCTGCGGTGGGCGGTCATGGCTAGCAATCTGTTCCGATGGTGCACCTGGAATGTAAGAGGGAGCTATTCCCCCTCCATTAAACAAAAGAAGGTGCTCTCAAAACCTTAGGAAGGAAAGGGCTGACATTGCTCTGCTGCAGGAGACACACTTAACTGATGGGGACCATTTGAAGTTACAGCAGGGGGGATATGATAGGGTTTTCTTCTCCTCCTTCAACTCTAAAAGTAGAGGAGTGGTCATACTGGTATGAAGGAACCTTCCATTTCAGGTGATAGATCAAATCAAGGATGAGCATGGACAGTTCATCATTGTCAAGGCCTTAATATATGGCGAAGAGTATGGCATCCTGAATGATTATTGTGCCCTGGCGCACCCCCTCAAATTTTTAATTGACACAATCTCTAAATTAGTGGCCCTTGAGGTGTACCGTACAATTATAGGAGGAAACTTTAATCGTCTCATGGACCCCAGGGTAGACAGAATGCCAGGGGGGTCTGTCGGGTATACCCCTGCAATCTCGACAGCTAGAGGACTTGTGTAAGGAGTTGGGGCTAGTGGATGTCTCCACCCGAATGGGAGGGATTTTACTTGTTACTCCAACCCGCACAAGTGCCACATGAGAATTGATATGTTCTTTATTCCGTCAGTTTGTTCAGACTCTGTGTTAGCCTGCAGGATTGGGAACGTAACTATTATAGACCATACAGCAGTGTACTTGGATGTCAAGATTGAAGGTAGTGGAACAGACACACTGCACTGGCACATGGATCCGTTCCTGTTGAGGGATGGCAGCTTTGTGGAGTACATTACAAGGGAGTTCAGGTCATCTGGGACATCAATTTGGGTACAGCCAGCAATCCATTGGTGCTTTGGGAGACCACCATGACGTGTTTAAGGGGTCTGATTATCTCCCATTCAATAACTAGAAAGAGCGGGGAGCAGCGGCAGATGTGTGATGCTGGGCTGGAAGCAGCCGAGTTGGCATATTATACCAGACCGTCTGTGGTTAAGTTACAGTGGGTCACGGTTCTCTGGGCTGCTCTGGTCTCAGTGTTCACACGAACGGTGAAGAGAGGGGTCTCCTTTTCAAAGCAAAGACTGTTCGAATATGGGGATAAGCCAGGTAGATACCTGACTTATCTGGCTAGGAAGAAAAGTGCTCCACAGTCCATTGTATCTATTAGGCAGAGAGCTGGTACGATCACCTGCGAGTTGAAAAAGATTAATGCCAGATTTTGGGAATTCTGTGCAGAATTATACCGATTGGAGGGCTGTGAGGACGGAGTAGCGAGAATGGAATCCTTTTTCGAGAACCTAGACATCCCCGGTATAAATGCAGAGCAGGCCTCCCTTTTAAATACACCCCTGACGATACAAGAAGCAGTAAGGCAGCTCCAAAGTGGAGAAAGTGAGGTCTGCAGACGCTGGAGATCAAAGTTGAAACTTTATTGCTGGAACAGCACAGCAGGTCAGGCAGCATCTAGGGAACAGAAGATTCGACGTTTCGGGCACATGCCCTTCTTCAGGAATGAGCTCCAAAGTGGCAAAGCACCCGTTCCAGACGGGTTCCCAAGTGAGCCACTCCTGGGATTGTACAGTCATTCGTCTAGCCAGGACTGCCTTACGCCTCTCTTAGGGAGGCCAGTATCTCCCTCATTTTAAAGAAAGGGAATGACCTCAAGGACAGCACCTTGTACAGACCTATCTCGTGGTTGAGTGTAACCTTCAATATTTTGTCAAAGATGCTGGCCCTGAGGTTGGAAAAGGTACTGCCCGTTATTATAAAAGAGGACCAGACGGGTTTTATCAAGGGCCGTAGCTCTTCCAATAATAACAGGAAGGTATTGAACGTAGTGCAAGTATGTCAGCGGAGATTGCATCCAGGAGACTGCCAAGCCCAGAATCAGAAAAGGCATTTGATCGGGTGGAGTGGTCGTATCTCTTTGGTGTTCTAGATCGTTTTGGTCTTGGGGAGAGGGGTGGGGCATCGCTAAGTGCTCAATGATCCCAAGGCAGTGGTTATTCCAAATGGGGTTAAATCGGATAATTTTATATTGCGAGAGGCAGCCGACAGGGTGTCCTCTCTCGCCGCTGCTGTTTACCTTGGTAATTGAGCCGTTGGCAGAGGCCATCCAGAAGGACCCGGAAATAACAGCACCAAAAGCAGGAGGAACAGAAAATTACTCTCTACGCTGATGATGTCCTTTTGTTTCTGGCTAACCTGGAAAAGTCCATACCCCGGCTAATACAAAACGATTAAATTCCGCAGTTTCTCAGGATACAGGATAAATTTTACAAAGTCAGAAGCCATGCCCATGGGGGGGAGTTGGTGGGAGCTGGAGGATGGAACACAGCTTGCCTTTCGGTGGTCACAGAAAGATTTTTTCTCTACCTGGGAATTTTTATCACACCCCCGTCTTTCATCAGCTGTATGGAGTTAACTTTGTGCAATTGTTTGAAAGGATAAAACAGGACCTGGAGTGGTGGGAGGGGCTACCACAATCATCGTTAGGCTAACTAGCCTTGATTAAATGCATGTTCTTCCTCTACTATTACACCCTGTGAGGATGCTCCTGTTGTTGTTACCCAGATAGGTGCTGTGGAGGTTTACCGGTTGGCCTAGGTCCTTTATTTAGTGCCGTGGGCACCCTCTTATTAAATGTATCAAGTTGCAACTTCCACAGAGTATGGTTGGCGGGGGGGTGGATCTCCCAGATCTGAAGAGATACCAATTAGGTGTCCTGTTGTCATATGTGGACGACTGGGTGCGTAAGGACCCAAGGTCAACACGGCTTGATGTCAAGGCCTCGCAGGCAAAGTGTCCCCTCGTTAATTTACTGTTTATGGACAAGATGCTGAGCATTGTAAGAGCCCAATTATCTTAAAAATGGTGAAAGCATGGAGAATAATGCAACAGGGTGAGGGCAATTTGCTTAAGACCTTGCTGTTTACCCCGTTAGTGGGATCCCCAGGATTCTGGCCGGGGTCAATGGACTTTGGCTTCAAAGCATAGGAGGGCAAGGGAATCTCCTGAATGGGAGACATATTTGAGGGAGAGGTCTTGATGTCTTTTCACCAATTAAGTCAGAAACGTGGGCTCCCTAGTAGGGACCTCTTCTGATACTTTCAGATTTGGGATTACATACAGAGGACGACCACACTCTTGGTTCAGCCCTACAAGTTGGACATAGAGAAAAGATTGCTCTGATGTGCCGGTGTTGTTTAGGTCAGTACCCTGTACCCCCTTTATTTTTAAATTGTGCCCTCTGGATTTAGACTCCCTAACTGGGGGGAAACAGTTTGCCTACATTTACCCTATCTTATCCCTTTAGTATATTATAAGTTTTGATTAAATAATCTCTCATTCTTCAAAACGCGAGAGAATACACGCCCTTTGCTCAATCTTTCTTCAGAGGACAGCCTTGTCATCCCAGGAAAAAGTCTGATGGGCCTTCATTGCATTCCTTCTATGACAATAATATCTTTCCCGAGATAAGGAGACCCAAGACTCTGTACTCCAGATGCAGTCTCACCAAACTCCTGTATAATTGAAGTAAGACTTCCCTACTCCTTTACTCAAATTCTCATGTAATAAAGGCGAACATCTCATTTGCCTACCTAACAGTTTGCTGCTTTTAGTAACTTAATTATATTTTCTCCTGTCTCTGCCCATAATGACTGAGAACATGGAAATGTACAGCACAGAACAGGCCCTTTGGCCCACGGTGTTGTGCCGAGGTTTAATCCTAATATAAAATTTAATAACCTAACCTACACACCCCTCAACTCACTGCTGTCCATGTGCATGTCCAGCAGTCACTTAAATGTTCCTAACGACTCTGCTTCCACCACCACCGCTGGCAACGCATTCCATGCATTCACAGCTCTCTGCGTAAAGAACCTAAATTCAAATTCATTTAGCCAAAGGTTTTCCTATTACGTACTTGCAGAAGCTTTAACAGTTTATGTTTTTTGCTAGATTGTATTCATATTCTCTTGTCCCTTTCCTTATCAGTTTCTTGATCCTCCTTTGTTGTTTTCTCATAACCTCGCAATCCTCAGAATTGCTACTATTTTCAGAAATGCTATTTCTTTTAATCTTATTCAATCCTTAACTTCCATTGTTACTGACAATTAACTGAAGTTTTTTGAGTCTTTGCACCTTGAAGGGTTATAAATTTGATGCAAATCACGCAAAAGCTTTTTTAAAGACTATCCATTACCTATGTACAGTCATAGAGATGTACAGCACGGAAACAGACTCTTCGGTCCAACTTGTCCATGCTAACCAGATATCCCAACCCAATCTAGTCCCACCTCCCAGCACCCGGCCCATATCCCTCCAAACCCTTCCTAGTCATGCCTTTTAATTAATTTTCCCAGGCGAAAGTGGGTACTGCAGATGCTGAACATTAGACTCAAGATTAGAGTGGAGCTGGAAAAGCACAGGAGGTCAGGCAGCATTTGAGGAGCAGGAACATTGACATTTCAGGCGAAAGCCCTTCATCAGGAATTAGTTTTCGAAATCTGCCTCAGCCAATTAGTGCCTCATCCTTTCATCCTTATTGAAATGTAACATCCTTGCTTCAGATCAAATTACCTCACTTTCAAACATCCTGTAAAATTCTATCACATTGAGTTCACTCATCCCAAAAACTACTTTTGCAACAAAATTCTTCATTAGCCCTCTTCATTACATAGTATTAGATCGAAAACAGCATGTCCTCTAGTTGGCTCCTTAACATACTATCTCAGAAAATCATCCCTAACACACTCTAGTAATTTTTTGACCACAGTCTCAATTGGTTTACCCAATCTATATGAAGGTTAAACTCGCAAAAGAACACTGTCATCTGCAAGTTCCCCTCCAAGCCACTTGCCATCCTAACTTTGAAATATATTACCATTCCTTCACTGTCACTGGGTCAAAATCCCAGAATTCCCTAACTGCGTTATGGGTCTACCTGTATCTCATTGAATGTAGTGGTTCAAGAATGCAGCTCACCACCACCTTCTCCAGAGAAACTAGGCCCAGCCAATGACATCCACATGCCATGAATGAATAATAAGAGAACCCACCTCTAATTTGTTGGAAAATGGGACTAGATTGGGTTGGGATATCTGGTTGGCATAGACAAGTTGGACTGAAAGGTCTGTTTCCGTGCTGTACATCTCTATGACTCTAACTCTGCAAACTATGATTTGGTTCTAAAATCTCTTTTCTCTGGAAACACTTTTGTTCTCTACTTCAAATCCATTAAACTTAACATTCAAGTGGTGTTTATTTGAATATCATTGTGGTTCCATTATAACAAAATATAGGAGAGAATTTTTAGTTACAACTGGTAAAGTTATTAAATTGATACATATCTGACTCATCAAGTATCAGTTAAATAAGGACATTATACAAAGCAATGAATAAGAGACTACGATAAAATGACGTGATAGATATCAAAGGATATATTAATGCAAGAATAGCAAACTATAATGTGTATGGAAGATACAGCTATTGTAGTGGTGGCGACAAAAATAGATAAATTAATGGAATTGTCAGTTGTTGGCCGTGTTTTGCATTTAATATAAATACATTGTGCATTACTGACTTAAAGATTGTCACTTGGTTTATAATATTTTGTGTATCAACTATATCCTATTCGTCTGCCATCGTCAAAAGATTTTGATTTAAACATAATAATTCATGACAAGTGGCGCTTTTATAGGAGGTTTGGCTCACTTGTGTTTGTCTAAAAGTCGTGAAATTTTTGCGATGATTTTCACAACAACCAAGAATTCCCTCCGTTCAGCACGTCAACAGCTGCTCTGAGCATGAATATTGATACTTCCTGAGTTCCACTGGGTGACATTAAGCATTAAAGTGAAAGAACTACTTAATATTCTATTAATGATTCCTGCAGGAGTGTATTATTAAACAGGCATCGCGTTTCCAGTTCCCAGTATATAACCCAGAAAAGGTAATCCTAGTATTGTGAGGTTACATGATGTTACTTGTTGGCCAAGTCCCAGAAGAATAACAGCTGGAGCATTCAATCACTGCGTCTCAAAGGCTGAGATTCAACAGTGTTCATATTAGCCACAAGGTGGCACTTAAGTAAAAAGGACATCAGTCAATCAGCATCAATTCCTCGAGACAGCCAAGACATTTATGCAGAATGTAGAATTGATTGAGAGTGAAATTAGGAAGCAGACATTTAACGGGGCAGGACTTTGAGGTTAAATTGGAGTCTTCAGTCGCAGTTATCAGGAGCCAAGGTAGCCTCCTGATTGTTCACTATGGTAAATTGCTTTCTTAATTAGAACAGTGGGCAGGTCCCCTGTGTGGCTGGTCCAACTGGGGACTGGCAGATCTCGGGGGTTTTACGACATTTTCTTGAAATGTACCTATCAATACGAGAAATGCAGCGTTTTTTAATCCACTCGTGGCACATGGGTATCACTGGCTGGGGCAGCATGTTGTTGCCCATGGTGAAAGTGGGTACTGCAGATGCTGGAGATTAGAGTCAAGATTAGTGTGGTGCTGGAAAAGCACAGCAGGTCAGGCAGCATCCGAGGAGAAGGAAAAATCGACATTTCAGGCAAAAGCATCTGTTTCCTGATGAGGGGCTTTTGTCCGAAACGTCGATTTTCCTGCTCCTCGGATGCTGCCTGACCTGCTGCGCTTTTTCAGCACCACTCTAATCTTGTTGTCCATCCCTAGTTGCTCTTGAGAAGGTAGTATTAAGTTGTCTTCTTGAATTGCTGCAATCCATAATCCTGTTTGGGAGGGAATCCCAGGATTTTGACCCAATAACATGGTAATATATTTTGTAAATATCATGTATAATATGTTTAGGACACTTGATTCCACTGTAGACTTTGAGAATATTTTCTCTTATTTGAATCTCAAATCTTTCCAATATGATTAAAGTCTTAAACCCTGAACTTAAGCAAGGCCTTTTGAGCTCAGTGCTGAATTCAAAACAAATGCCAGTTTTCCTGCAACAAACATCTTACCCCAAAATGGGGCAATTGCAAATATCTAGTGAAGTTGCAAATGCTATTGAAGAAATAGTAGAATACTCTATGGAACTGTCACATTATTTTAATAGCCAGCATTTCACGATTGAGATAAACTGTTTGCCTTTATCTATGAGGATTGAAAAATACCTGTTCTAGTAGTTTCATTAGTTGTTTGTTGACTTAAGTTCTTGTACAATCATCATCGTGTTATTAATGGTTGTCTGACTTCCATAATCTATCATTAACACAGTGATAGAAGGGGGATTATGTTCACAGCCTGACTGACAGCTCAAACAGGTTATTAAATGATTAGCTGTCTTTGATGAAGAGTTATAAAGTCTATTTTATTGAAGGTTTAAATACTTAAGGTAATTTAAATGTTTAAATGCACTTTCATGAATGGGGCTCTCCTTTTACAACATGAACTCTGTAATAGATATTTGGAACATTATTTCATCTCAGCATGGTTTCTGCAGATGCCGATGGTGGTTACTGGGTGGGTTGGCATGAACTTTGTGAGAAAAAAGGGTGTTGGCTGTGGAGTGTTTCATAAGTTGCCATTAGATTGTATGTATGAACATGTGGAGTAGGTGATGAGTAAGGGTTAGATTGCCCAATGTTTCATGCAACTGGGGCAAAGTTCTATAGAACTGAGGTAAGACTTCCAAATTGCCCCCTTGTACTTAGCAGGTCTGTATCTGGAGACAGGGGGTCTCCAATTTCATGCTGATCCCGCCATCCTGTCCCAAAACAGACGCAGTGATCTGGAAATTCTGTACCCTCTGTTGCCCATCCTGGGGAGAGAAACTCCAGGCTATCACCATAGTTACAAAGTGAGCAAACAAAGCAGCTAATTTGTGCACAGAAAGATCTCTTAAACAGCACAGAGATAATGAGTGGACAATCTGTTCTTATACAGATGGATAAGTGACAAATATTGGACAGGACCTTGTGGAAAAGCATGATTTCTCTTCCACAAATATATGCTATTGTAGGTCTATTTATAGGTCTTGGTTTCTTAAGGTGGGTGATGTCATTTCTGGTGTTTTTTCAAGGGAAGGTAAATCGATGTGTTTATTGCTGGAGATCTGGTTAGAATACCATGCCTATAAGAATTCTCATGCGTATCTTTGTTTTGCTTGTCCAAAGATGTGTGTATTGTCCCAGTCAAAGTGGTGTCCTTCTTTGTTTAAATGTATGGAAACTAGTGATAATGGGTCATGTCTTCTGGTGGCTAGTTGGTGTTCGTGTATTCTGGTGGCAAGTTTCCTACTTTGTTTGTCCGATGTAGTATTTTCTACAAGATGGTAACTTGTAAATGACGTTAGTTTTGCTGGTAGTATCTAATGGATCCTTTAGTTTCGTTAATCACTGTTTAAGTATGTTGGTAGGTTTGTGGGTTACCATGATGCTTAGAGGTCTTAGTAGTCTGAAAGTCATTTCTGATATGTCTTTGATGTAAGGTAATGTGGCTATAGTTTTTGGTTGCGTTGTGTCTGCTTGTTTAGGTTTGTTTCTAAGGAATCGGTGGATTGTTTTTATTGTGTACCCGTTTTTCTTTGTTCTCCATTACTACTTCTCCAGCTTTATTTTCCAACAGTCTAATGTCCACTCTCGTCTCTCTCTTAACATCTTAAACTCTATATTTTCTTTTATATTACTAACTAACTTGTTCTCGTATTTCATCTTCTCCCTCTTTATTGCTTTATTTCAGTTGTCCTCTGCTGCTTTTTCTTTTGCTTTTTTTTAGATATTTTTATTGAAAAAGATTTTTTATAAAATTACAATAAACCAACAACAACACTACTCAATAAAGAAGGAAAAAAAGAACAACAGTACAAACAGAACAAAATTATGCTCATGTCTCTCTCTCTCTATATATATATATATATATATATATATGTAAAGCAACAAAATAAACAAATTAATGGAAATAGTAAATAAATACATAATTCAAACAGCTCGCTGTAATACAACAATAGCTCTCGACCTTTGGCAATGTTAAATTTTACAGATTCATTTATTCGAAATTCTTCCTCTCAGGGTACCATATTTACTAAATCAAATCGTCATGGCGATACAAAAGCCCTAATTCAAGGGGCAGTCAAGTCTGCATCCAGGTGAACCAAAATGGCTGCTATGTCTTATTAAAATTTTCAGTTTTTTTGGTGCACCATATTTGTGAGAAAATCCAGAGGGATATGCTCCATGATTAGTTTACGCCACCCCGACAGACCCGGAGGGTTTTCAGACACCCAGCACATCAGAATGTTTTTCCTCACACAGAAAGTAAGGATATTAAAAAGTGTTCTTTGCCCCCATGAGATCTAAAGAATGTAAATTAGACCGGCCAAGAAGAAGAGAGACCGGGTCCATCTTAACCCAAAGACCCTCTCTATTAATCCCAGCACGGCACTCCAGTATGTACAAAGACTGTGGCAGGGCCACAGACAACGAGTGAAAGTACCCATACTTATTTTACACTTGGGGCATGCAGAGCATACTGCTGCCTTAAATTTTGAGAGGCGATCTGGGGCCAGATGGGCCCTATGAAGAATCTTTAACTGCATGGCATGGGATCAAAATCGTTCTTGCATTTTCACAAATGTCCTCTCATGTCTCAGAGGAGATTTCAACCCCCAACTCTCTCACCCATTCCTCTCAAAGCAGCTCAATCTCATCCGGGAGGCCATGTTCCAACAGATGATAAAGAGTGCTAACGGAGAGAGTGCATTTTGTATACAACACCTTCTTCTCTATATCTGATCTGTAGTAATTGGTTAAAAGTGCAGTTCCTTTTTGAATAAAATCACTAATCTGGAAAAAATGAAAAAGGTCTCTTCTAGATAATCCATACTTATGAGTTATTTGGTCAAAGGACATCATTGTTTCTCCCTCAAATAGGTTGCCCAAAAAGGAAACGCCCCTACCTGCCCAGACTTTAAACCCAGGATCCATCATCCCTAGTTTAAAACCCAGCAATCCAGTTATAAGGGTGAGAAAAGACATTTGGATAGATTGCCCTCACTCTGCCACGTTGTCCTCCATACTTTCACGGTATTAATAATTATTGGATTAAGGCAATATTCCGTAACTGTTCTCATTTTGTCTAAGAACAGCAAACTAATAAGGGGGCATTTTGACTGAGATGCCTCAATATCTAACCATGTGGACTCTGGGTCCTCTCAAGCCCAGTCACTGACAAAAGACAAAAGAGAGCTTAATGGGTATACTTTAATGTCTGGGAGGTCCACTCCCCCCAGTTTATGAGGCAGTTGCAGTTTGGATACTTTGATAAGGTTGCCGCCTGTGATGCCAGATAAAAGAGCTAAACCAGCCATTAAGTCTCCAGAATATTTGCCTAGGAAAGCATTCACATAGGGTATAACAAATGAGGAAGGGCATTCATTTTAAAAAGAGCTACTCAGTCTAACAAACTTATTGGAAGTGCCTCCCACCTTCAAAGGTTTTGTTTAATTCTGTCAAAAAAGTGGGCAAAATTAGCCTTAAGTAACTGATCAAAGACGAGAACAACAAAACTAGCTAAAAACAGAAAACCTCCCTGTGACCATTTAAAGGGAAATTGCGGTTCATCCTCCGCGTCGGGTAACCTTCCAAGACCCCCCGCCCCCCCACCCCCTGTGGGCATGGCCTCTGACTGAGAAAAATGAATCTTACAACCTGAAAAGGTGCCAAATGAATTAATACATTGTATCAGATGAGGCATCAAAACCGCAAGATTTGACAAAAATATAAGAGCACCATCTGCATACAATGTGATCTAATGTGATTTTGATCCTACTTCTGGGGCAACTATGTTGGGATCCCTACGGATAGCCTTTGCCAGTGTCTCAATCACCCATGTAAAAAGCAATGGTGAAAGGGAACAATCTTGCTGACTACCCCTACAAATATTAAAATTACTGGATCTCACACTACTGGTGAGAACCACGGCCAAAGGATCACTATAAAGGATCCTTATCCACCTAATGAAGGCTTACTTAAGGCAAATCGTTCCAGAGTATAAAAAAGATATGGCCACTCAACCCGATCAAAATTCTTCTCTGCATCCATGGCGATCACTAGTCCCTGCACACATTGTTGCTGACACACTTGGATCATATTAAGTAACCCCCTGACATTGTTGGATGATCTGCGGCCCGTTATAAAACCCATCTGGTCCTCCTTAACTATGGAAGACAAGGCAGTTTTCCAACCTCAGTGCCAGAGTCTTCGACAAGATTTTAAAATCAGAATTTAAAAGTGAAACGGGGCGGTAGGAATCGCAATCCTCCGGGGTCTTCCCTCTCAAGGATGGTGGAAGGCGGTCGTGACTGTATGAGTAAACGTACATGTTACGCATCAGCTCCGACAATAGATATAAAAAATCTTTATAGAATTCACTTGGAGGACCATCAGGGCCAGGCACCTTTCCACTCTGAAGCTGCTTCACAGCCTCCTGTATCTCCTGCATGATTAAAGGAGCGTTAAGGAAAGGCGTCTGCTCAGAGGTAACACCTGGAAGATACAGACTCTTTTAAAACAAAGACAACATCTTAGCGTGCCCATTCTTTTAATGTTTGGACTGATATAATTCAAAGCAAAAACTCCAAAATGCAGCATTGATCTTTTTAGAATCGTAGGTAAGAGTCCTGGTCCCTTCCCTGATTGAGGTAATGAATTGGGGGAGGTGCTCTTTTTTCTGACAAGATATACCTGCCTGGGCAATCACCATGCTCAAACAATCTTTGTTTTGCAAGAGCGACTTCCTTCCTAGCTCAGTGTGTGAGCATGGAGTTCAAGGTAGACTGAAGCGCTGTAACCCACTGCACCTCAGATGGTCTATCAAAACACATCTTCTCGACTGCCTTCAGCCATGCCTCGAGCAAGGATTACTGCTCTCCCGTCTGTCGCTTCTGACTGGCCGAGTAAGGAATAATTATTCCCCCTAGCATAAGTCTTAGCAGTTTCCCAGAGAATAGATGGGTCACTGGCCGTATCTGAATTAATGGCTAAGAAGACTTGAAATTCATTAGAGAAGGGTTTGGAGGGATGTGGGCCGGATGCTGGCAGGTGGGACTAGATTGGGTTGGGATATCTGGTCAGCATGGACGGGTTGGACCAAAGGGTCTGTTTCCATGCTGTACATCTCTATGACTCTATGACTCTGAATACTCCATGAACTTACTGTCCTTAAGAATAAAGGGATCCATTTGCCCGTGCTGTGAACCTGTTACATTGCCCTTTACCTTAACCACTAAGTATACTGTTGCGTGATCAGAAATGGTCATATGGCCAATTGTGCAGGATGCCACCGAATCCAAGAATGCTGTGGAGGTTAGGAAGAGATCAATCCTAGTGTAACAATTGGGCAGATTAGATAAGACCATAAAGTCTCTACCCGTGGGGTAGAGCCGCCTCCAGACATCAACCAGCACTAATCCCACACACATGTTGCTTAGATTGCAAAGCAAGTAGTTTAATCAGGAGGTTCTTATCCCCTACTCCTAGTATTAAAAGACAAGAAATACACCCGATCCAACCCACCCTTCTGCAATTTCAAATGCTCCTTATCATTAAGGTGCATCTCCTGCAATAGGGCAGTGTCCGCCCTCTCCTTTTTAAGACTAGAGAGTCCCTTTTTTCCTCTTAACTGGCGAATGAATCCCCTTAATGTTCCAGGTACACCACTGAACCACACCACTAGCTGCAACAATATTTGAACTCCCGAGAGGAAAAGTGCGACTTACCAATCGCTGAGCATCAATGAGAAAGGACTCAGAGAGCCTAAAAACTACAAAAACTAAAACTACTACAACTAACAAATTTACAAAATGTTCAAGAATTATATACACGAAAAACTAAAAAATCAAAACAAAATACAAAATACCAAAGGCACCCAATGAGGGAATTGACCCCCTGCCCACAGGGGGGTACTTATACATCCCAGAGCCTCCTTTATCACCCCTTCCAGCTTGAGCCGCACCACAAAGCAACATTAACAAAGAAGTTAGAATTAAGTACTTCACACCTCCCCAACTATACATTAACGCTGATTAATATCAGAAAAAAATCCAACAACACTTCCTTTAGGAAAAGGAAACAGAATTATTGTCCATGTACATTAAACCATCCAGCCTAGTTTAAAGTGTCCAGAAAGTTTTTTGCTTTCTGGAGTCAAATGAGGGTGCACACCCATTGTACGTAAAATGAAGCACACTTACAGAATATTGAATCCTGGGATCCCTCGGCTTCCCTTAACATCATCGAAGGACTTCCTTTTCCAAATCACCACCACAGAAAAACATAATCCTGAAGCGCTCGTAAGTTAAGGCCTGTAGATCCCTCCCCTGTGTTCTGGAGGTTTCCATCACACTCTGCTTGTCCCTGTAACTGTGGAATCGCACTAGGACCAGGCGAGGGTGCTGGTCCGAGCCTGAGGTGTGCACAGCGACCAGGTGAGCTCTCTCGATGTTCACCCGACCCCCTTCGGACTCCAAATGAAGGAATCGCAGCAGCCAGCTTTCAAAAAAACTCACTGGCTGACTGCCTTTTGCTCTCTCCGGCAGCCCAATGTTACGGACGTTCCTCCTCCTACCTCTATTTTTGAGGTTGTCAACTTGCTCTGTTAAGGTAAGGGCCTGTTTCTTTGAGTGCCAGGATCCGCACCTTTGTAGAATCGATCGTGGTCTGTGATGCTGCAGTCCGGCGTTCGACCTCCTCCGTTCTCTCTCTGTGACCTTCAAGCTGCTGCTCATGTTTCTGAAGCATGGCTGAAATTGGGTCCAACATACTGCAGAACTTCTCTTCCATCAAAGTCTCCATCATTTACCGCAGCTTCACGATCTCTGCGACCAAAACCTGGTGAATAATTGGATCCGACAAACTAGCATACTCAATATCTCTGGCAAGTGGCCCACGTGTTGGGACTTGCATGGACGTTTTCCATGTTTTGTCATCTTCAGTTGACAAAGTGGGATTAGTAAAGGTTTTAATGTTGAATTTTCTTGAAATAGTTTAAGTGGGGAAGGTTAAAGTACCACTTTGCTTGCGTTGTGATGCAGAGCTCAGCAAAGCAGACCTGTCAGATCGCTGCCATCTTGGATCCCCCCTTTCTTTTACTTTATGCTGTCCCTGACTTCACTTATCAGCCTTGTTTCTTTTTCCTTGGTTCCATGGAATGAATGCAAGCAATGCGTCTCGAATTATCCCTGAAGACTCATGCCATTGCTGCTCCACTATCCTCCTTACTGGTCTCCCCTTCCTCTCAACTCTGGCAAACTCCTCCCTCATGCCTTTGTAGTTACCTTTACTCCGTTGTAATACCATCACATCTGATTCCAGTCTCTCCCTCTCAAACTGCAGGGTGAATTTTATTGTGTTATGGCCACAGCCTCCTAGGGGGTTCCTTCATCTTAAGCTTCCTATTCAAGTTTGCCTCATTGTACATCATCAAATCTAGAATTGCTGTTTACTGGTAGGCTTTTATTTTAGATTAGATTAGATTACTTACAGTGTGGAAACAGGCCCTTCGGCCCAACAAGTCCACACCGCCCCGCCGAAGCGCAACCCTCCCATACCCCTACATTTACCCCTTAGCTAACACTACGGGCAATTTAGCATGGCCAATTCACCTGACCTGCACATCTTTGGACTGTGGGAGGAAACCGGAGCACCCGGAGGAAACCCACGCAGACACGGGAAGAACGTGCAAACTCCACACAGTCAGTCGCCTGAGGCGGGAATTGAACCCGGGTCTCTGACGCTGTGAGGCAGCAGTGCTAACCACTGTGCCACCGTGACGCCCACAAACCGCTCCAAAAAAAACTATTCAGACATTCCATCAATTCCTTCTCTTGGGATCCATGACCAACCTAATTCTCCCAGTCCACCTGCATATTGAAATCACCCACAATTATTTTAATAATTCTGGATTAGTGGTGCTGGAAGAGCACAGCAGTTCAGGCAGCATCCGAGGATTTTAATAGTGCCTGTTTTGCATGCCTTTTCTATCTCCTGATTTATTTTCCTCCCCACATCCTGATTACTGACAGGCGGCTTGTATCTAATTCCCATGAGGGTTTCTTAATTAAGCCGACACAGATTCTGTGCTTCCTTGCTATCAATTTCAATTAATTTCTTACTAACATGGCAACACTGCCCTCCCTGTCCATCTGCCTATCTTTTTGATAGGGCATATATCCTTTGATATTTAGTTCCTAGCCCTGATCCCCCTGCAGCCACGTTAATGTGATACCCACAATGTCATACCCGCCAATTTCAATCTGTGCTATTAGCTCATTTCTTATGCTGCATGCATTTAAGTGCAAAACCTTTTGTCCTGAGTTGACCAACCCCTTCTCAAAGTAGTCCCCTTATCTGCTGTGTCTGAAGTTCGATTCCTGACCCTTCCCTTACCCTGGAGGCGGCTCTACCCCACAGGTAGGGACTTTACGGTCTTATCTAATCCGCCCAATTGTTACACTAGGATTGATCTCTTCCTAACCCCCACAGCATTCTTGGATTTGGTGGCGTCCTGCACAATTGGCCATATGACCATTTCTGATCACGCAACAGTATACCTAGTGGTTAAGGTAAAGGGCAATGTAAACGGGCAAATGGATCTCTTTATTCTTAAGGACAGTAAGTTCATAGAGATGTACAGCATGGAAACAGACCCTTCGGTCCAACCCGTCCATGCCGACCAGATATCCCAACCCAATCTAATCCCACCTGCCAGCACCCGGCCCATATCCCTCCAAACCCTTCCTATTCATATACCCATCTAAATTCCTCTTAAATGTTGCAATTGTACCAGCCTCCACCAACCACCCTCTGCATGAAAACGTTGTTCTGAAAACTTTAATAACGTCTCCTGAGCCTCCCCCTTCTCCCCCTCCCCCTCCTTTAACTAGTTTAATGTTCCTGTGACTACCCTCTTCAATTTTTCCACTAGGATCCTGATCTCTGATTGGTTCAGGTGGAGCCCATCTGAGAGTTCAGTTCCCTCCCGTCCCTAAACTGATGCCAGTGGACCATGAAATAGAACCCCTCCTTTCCACACCACTCCTTTAGCCAGAGTTACTTCCTTACTCATCTTGATTTCCTGCCAATTTGCATGTGTGTCAGGTAATAACCCAAAGATTGTAACTTTTGAGGTCTTAGTTTTAATTTTGTTTTTAATTCATGGCGGCTCAGTGGTTAGCACTGCTGCCTCACAGCGCCAGGGACCCAGGTTTGATTCCAGCCTTGGGTGACTGTTTGTGTGGAGTTTGCCCATTCTCTCCATGTCTGCATGGATTTCCATCGGATGCTCCGGTTTTCTCCCACAATCAAAGATGTGCAGATTAAGTAGATTGGACATGCAAAATTGCTCCAGGATTTGCAATCTTGATGGATTAGTCATAGTAAACATGGGGTTATGGGGATAGGTTAGTGAAGGTACAGAACCAATGGGCCGAATTGTCTCTTTCCATACTGTTGGGATTCTATGATTGTGTTCTATGATCCTGTTATTCCCCAAAAGCAACCTCTTCCTTACTCTTGTCCATTGTTATTGGTGCTAATGTGGACCACAACAATTGGATCTTCGCTCCTGCCCCCACTTACCCAACTCCGCCCCAACCCCCGCCTCGACTTCTCCCGTATCCTTTTAAGTTGAGTTGAGATATCCTTCACCTTGGCACCAGGTTGGCAACGCATCATGCGGGACTCTCAATCCTGCTCATGAAGGATGCTATCTGTTCCTCTAACTGTAGAACCACCATCACTTTTCATTGTGTTTCCTCTGCTTGAATTGCTTGTTGGACCACGTGCAAAGATCTGTATGATCTTCCTCCGTGCAGGATCTTTCCTCATCCACACAGGGAACAAGTGCCTGGTGGACAAGATCAAGAACTGAGGTTCCTCAAACACAACATTCAGAATCCATCTACTGGCCTCACATGTTGTCACACCTTCCTGTTTCTGACCAGTGCTCAGATTTGAAATATTTAAGCTGTAGGTGTGTTTGCCTGGGAGACAATGTCAACATAACACTCCCTCTCCCAGATGTGCCACAATGTTTGAAGTTCTGATTCTCGTTCATCAGCTTTTGAACTGCAGACTCTTAGTGCAGGTATGGTCACTGTTGATGATGCAGGTATACATACTTAAATCTTGCATCAATAAGTCAATACACTTGTTCAACACACAAATAAGTTCTTAAGCATGATAAACACAGGCAAAGAGTTGAAAATCAAGGATGTTCTGATAAAAATTTGTAAATCACTAGTTTTCACTCAATCAGATTGTTATGCTCCGTTCTGGTTTTATCTTGGAAATAATGCCCAGCCCTTAGTTTGGGAATAGAAAAGATTCATAAGGAAATTTAGTTTTGTGGAGAAATGAGGGAAACTGTTTGGCCTTCTGACAAAAAAGTGTTGGGGTGGCACGGTGGCTCAGTCTTAGCACTGCTACCTCCCAGCGCCAGGGACCCAGGTTTGATTCCAGCCTTGGGCAACTTCTGTGTGGAGTTTGCACATTTTCCCCGTGTTTGCGCGGGTTTCCTCCGGGTGCTCCGGTTTCCTCCTAAAGTCCAAAGATGTGCAGGCCAGGTGAATTGGCCATGCTAAATTGCCCATAGTGTTAGGTGCATCATTCAGAGGGATATGGGTCTGGGTGGGTTACTCTTTGGAGGGTCAGTGTGGACTTGTTGGGCCAAAGGGCATGCTTCCACACTGTAAGGAATCTAATCTAATCTAAATTTCGGCATGGACGGGTTGAACCGAAGGGTCTGTTGCCATGCTGTGCATCTCTCTGACTCTATGACTCTATTTGTCATTGAGACATTATCCATTAAACTAAACAGATGGAGAGAATGGAGAAAAAGAGGGAAAATGTAAACTCAACAGCACAGAAATTCAGAGAGATGGGTAAAGGAAAAGAAGCCTTGCATATACTGAAACTGGGAATACACAACCCCATAGGGTACAGGATTCATATCCCTCTGAATGATGGAGTTTCTAATCTGTCTGCCCCTTACCCTCAAATATTCCCTCAGACCTGTGTGCAGTTTGTGCCGGGTTATTCAGGTTCAGGACATTGTGACTCCACCCCTTTATGATGGAGGTCAACGTATCAACATCTTGCTAATAGCCTGCTGTTTCTTCATGCCAGCTTTTAATGACTTTTGAACAAGAATTCCCAGGTCCCTTTGGACATCTACAATTTGAATATCACATAAGTTTAAAAATGGTGTACACTTCCTTTCCTTCTCCCACAGTATATTCCAGATGTCACTCACTGAGCCAGTTCAAGTCCTCTTGAAGGCTCTTTGCATCCTCCTCTCAAGTCACATTCACATTGAATTTTGTGTCATCCACAAACTTGGAAACATTGCAATTGACGACCACATTCTCACATTGATATAGATCATGAACCAGTTAGAGACAAGAAAACTGCAGATGCAGGAATCCAAAGTAGAGAAACAGGGAGCTGGAAGGACCAGCAAGCCAGGCAGCATCAGGAGGTGGAGAAATAACGTTTCTGGGATAACGTTTCTTTAGGAGTGGAAGTAGGGGTAAGGGGGGCTGCAAGTAAAGAGGCAGGGTTTGGATGAGGAGAGGGGCAGAATAGTTAAATAGTGATAGGTGAACATAGGTAGTGGGTAGAACTGGTTGGGTGGTGGGAGGAATGAATCCGTTTGGTAGCTGGAAGGAAGGGTCGGTAGGTGGAAGGGAAGGGAAGAAGCGGGGCTGAAAAGGGAGTCAGAGGATGGGTGGGAAGAGTATATGAAATTGGAGAACTCAACATTGAGTCCTGTAGGCTGCCCAGGCAGATGATAAAGTGTTGTTTCTTGTGATCTGATTTATTGCGACAATGGAGGAGGCTGAGGATGAACATATTGGAGAGGGAGTGAAGGGGAATTGAAATGGGCAGTGACCGGGTGGTTAGGCTGGCCCTGACGGATTGTGGACCAAGCACTGATCGATGTGACACCACACTGGCCACAGCCTGTCAACCTGAGAAACCATTTATTTCTACACTTTGTAGAACTACCCATTATCTAACCCTCAGTCTATACCAGCATGCTACCAGTCCATTTCTGCTGTCACACATGCTTGAATTCTGTCTTATTAACCTCTTGATTTATTTCAAAAACTTTTGTCAACAGCACAACATTTTGGAGGCTGCAAACTTCCTGTTCTTAGGACTGACTACAAACACTGCTCAAACTGAGTCCCTTTGGGCTATACTTGAGGTGAACACTAAGGGTGCAATGAGTTTCACTGTGGATCAGGCCACTCCATATCTTAATGTTTAAAATCAAGAATTCCTTCAGCACCAGCACCTCTCTGCTTGATGTCTATAAATATGCATTAATATGGTTCACTAATGTCATTTAGGGAGGGAAATCTGCCTCCAGGTGACTCCAGACCCACAACATTAACCCTGTGAAAGTTGCCCAGTCGGCCACTCAGTAATTAGGTAAGGAGAACAAACTCTGGCCCTACACACATCCCATGAAAAGGTAACAAAACTTTAAAAAATAATTAGCTTCTTTTCTCACTCAGGATACCAGCTGACAGAATTAAGTTGGTGTTGGAATAATTATTAATGAGAAGAGGTGGTTTTCCTGCATATAGTGACATTGTCAAATCCTACAAAAATGTAACTATGCTACTTTCATCGAATATTTGATATACGTAAATACTACTTAGAAACTTAACCAATCAATCAGCGCAGCCAGAGATATACATCTGGTGACAGAGCTATTAAAAGCTGGTCAAAGTTGAGAGAGAACTCACCACCTGAAAGGGCTGTGGGTTAAATTCTATAAAGATTGAACTGCTTAAACTGGAGAAAATCTGGGAACAGTCAGTGCTACAGGATATCTAAAGGCACCTTGTCCACCAGGAGAACTGAGGATACTTGAGAATGTAAGGAATGATGTGTAACATTGCCCTGACTTGAGTTCCCTTTAAAATGTGTAACAAGATAAGAACTTTCTCCTCCACTGTGTCTTTGGTTACTCAGCAGCTGTGGCTGTTCTTTATAAAGGCACATATGTCACACAAGTCAACCACGTTTCTGAAGGGCTACAAAAATTCCTTGCGTTATCAGTTGTTGCTGCTGCTCCCAATGGATTTTCAGACTTTTATTGTCCCTACCAATTCCAGCTCAATTTGTGCCATCAATGTGACTTTTATTATAGTGTATCAACATATTATAGAATGGTAAAAATCATTTATGAGAGAAACTAAGTTTTACTGTTGAGTGGCTGGCTTTCTTGTGCAGTCCATGTGTACTTCCACAGTGTTGTTAGTTGGGGGAGTTCCAGTGACACTGAAAGAACAATTATATATTTCGAAGTCAGGCTGCGAAGTGAGTTTGAGGGAAAACTGCAGGTATTGCAGCATTTGTTGCCCTTGTGAGCGTAGGTGTTAGATGTTTGAAATGTGATGTTAAAGGAGATTTTGCAAATTCTAATCCAAAGCTATTGTCCATAGCTGCCAGACTGACTTTTGCCCGAAACGTCGATTTTCCTGCTCCTCGGATGCTGCCTGACCTGCTGTGCTTTTCTAGCACCACTCTAATCTAGACTTGGTCTGCAGCAGGTGGTGAGGAACCAATAAGAGGGAAAAGTATACTTGACCTCATCCTCATCAATATGCTAGTTGCAGATAGGTCCATCAATACTGGTACGAGTGGCCACTGTATAATTCATGAGGAGACAAAGTCCCACTTTTGTATTGAGAATGCCCTCCATCATGTTGTGTGGTACAGACAAATAGGACAGACTTTGACAGATCCATAAAGCATTATGGGCTATCAGCAGCAGTAGAATTGTACTCCATTACAATTTGTGACCTCGTGCCAGGCAGAACCCCCACGCTATCATTATCATTGAACCTGCAGCAGCACCAGGCATAGCTAAAAACTGTGGCCTCAAGATCAGGTCAGAGGTTCGACACCCGACAATGAGTAATTTACCTCCTGACTCCCTAAAAACCTTCTACAAGGTACAAGTCAGGGATTTGAAGGAATATTAGGAGAAAATGAGGACTGCAGATGCTGACGATCAGAGTCGAGAGTGTGGTGCTGGAAAAGCACAGCAGGTCAGGCAGCATCCGAGGAGCAGGAGAATCAACGTTTCCTGATGAAGGGTATATGCCCGAAATGTTTATTCTCCTGCTCCTTGGATGCTGCCTGACCTGCTGTGCTTTTCTAGCACTACCCTCTCATGTGATGGAATATTTCCCAGTTGCCTGAATAAATGCAGCTCATCCGCAGTTCTAACATTCATTCTCCTTACCATGGCACACAGTGGTAGCAATGTGTACCATCTACAAGAGCCACTGCAATAATTCTCAAAGTTTTTTTTTGACAGCACCTTTTAAATCCTTAATGCTACCATCATGAGGACAAGGGTAACTGATATGTGAGGACAGCACCATCTGCAAGTCCCCCTCCAAGCCTCTCACTATCCTAATTTGGAAATACATCACTGTTCTATCGCTGTCGCTGGGTCAAAATTCTCACCCTAATGGCATTGTGGGTAAACCTACATTATGTAGACTGCAATGGTTCAAGAAGGCAGCTCACTATCACCTTAGGAGGGCAACTAGAGATGGGCAATAAATAGTGATGGCCTGATCCAGTGAATTCATTTTTTAAGAAGTTGCTATAATTTATCTTTTCAGCATTTGGATCAAACAGGAGTACATTCCATCACTCTTGATGGGCTGAATGGACTCTAAGAGAGACTGGAGTTGTTGAAGGTTTAGCAGGAGGCCAGGAATTTCCAACTTGGGTGTAAAGGCCCCAGAATCAGCCCCAAATGGGGCCTCAAGAGGCTCTGCTGAAGTAGCTTGCTGGTCCCTGAAGGTGACTCAAAATGGCTGTATCTACAGTAGGGGCGCTAATTTGGAGGGGGAAAACGGGCAGCCTTTCCCAGGTCAGAGAGGTATCCCCGCAGGCATCAGGCTCGATTTCAACCTCCCCCTCGAGGCGTGACCTATGCTGTCCGCTGTCCCTCTTTGTGAGGGGGGAATTGAGGACTCTCTCCATGAAGGTTCCCCAGCTTGCCACAGGGGGGCTCCCTCCATTAAGCTGGTATCTTCCGTCCTCAATTGCCTGCAGTTTTCTGTCTCTAAGGCACCCCCATTTAAGGACTGGAGGACATCCTGATGTGGCTCCTCCCTTAAACTCACAACTTCATTTCCACTGCGCTGAAGCTGGAGGAAATTGGCAAGGAGAGTCAATGGGGAACTAGGGTGTGGGTTCAAGGTCACGAGAGCGAGATGTGAAGGGCCTGTCGCCAGAGGCTAGAGGTTGGGTAACTGGAGAACAAGGATTTAAGAGATTTGGTCCAACATCAACATGGGAAAAATGTTTTAATGCGGAATGCACCTACCTAAAGGGCTAGGGAAGTGGATTCAACAGTAACCATTCAAAGGGGAGGGGATAAATGCTGACAAAAGTAACATATGGAGAAACTGGATGTCCCTTTAAGGAGACTGCTCAGGTATTTTGTGTGGAAAACTGCTATAAATGAGCACATCCTCCAATCACGGGTGGAGACTAATTGCGGAAGGACATTTCCATAAATTGGCTCTCTCCGTATTTTTGACTCAGATGTTTGATGTGGCATCCAGAGAGACTAGATCAAAATCTTCACAGAAATGAGACTAAATATAATTTTGCACGCTCTGTAGGTGTGTTTGTCTCTCTCTGTGTAAAGTTTAAACACATAGGATTAGGGCAACTCTTTATTTTTAACTGAAGATGGAAGATTACCATAAAGAGAAAATTAACTTGCGTAATATTTATAGAATGCATCTGCAGGCTGCGAGTTTAAATTACAGGCAAGAGTGTGACATTGATAAATAGCGCTTCACTGTCTCTGTCCAACATTCAGGTTTTTGACCGGTTACTGTGCTTCAGTTGTCGGCTCTTCAAGCTGATTACTGCTTCCATCGTCCTGTTTGCACATGGATTAATTCAGTAGCCTTTAAGTCAGGAAATTGGGAGGTTCTTATTGTAGCCCTGTGCCAATTCTGCACCATGTGATGTCAGCTTTTGTGATCATTGACCGATCAGCTTGCTTGATTAATGATAACTCCCCACACCATCTCGATTTAGCAAGTTTTCTGACAGAAAAGCACATTTATGGTACTAAGGGGTTGCCTAAATATGGTACAGAATAAAATCATCAATCTGAAGCACTCAATTGGTGTATGAGACTGATAATTCAATTTGGCACCAGGCCTGTTCAGTAACATCGAGTTAGGTGTTAATAATGCCATACGATACCATATAAAATTGCTCTGTAACTGTATAGTGAGAACAATAGAACCAGGGCCAAGTGTAGGCAATTCAGTCACTCAGGTCCGCTCTACTATTTAATAAAATTATGGTTAATCTCACCTAGGCCTCAACTTCACTTACTGCACACTCTCCAAAACCCTTCAACACAACCAATTTTTAAAAAACTGTCTGCCTCCTCCTTAAATTTGCTCAGCATCTGCCACACTCTGGGATAGTGAATTCCACAGATGCAGAAACCTTTGCGAGCTATAATTTCTCCTCATTTCTATTTTAAATCTTATGTGCCTCAGTCAGATCTCCTTTTATTCGTATAAACTTCAGACAGGAGAGGCCTAATCTGCTCGATCTCTCTTCATAAAACAGGTATCTCTGGGTTGTTGCCGATGCCACGTGACAGTGAGGCAAGGAATTGGGAGAGAGTGTAGTTGAACACGTGGCTGCAAGGATGGTGTAGGAGGGAGGGCTTCAGGTATTTGGACAATTGGACTGCATTCTGGGGAAGGTGGGACCTGTACAAGCAGGACGGGTTGCACCTGAACCAGAAGGGCACCAATATCCTGGGAGGTAGGTTTGCTAGCACTCTTCGGGGGGGTTTAAACTAATTTGGCAGGGGGATGGGATCCGGACTTGTAGTCCAGCAAGTAGGTTAGCTGTTTTTCAAGATATCCAAGAATGTAGGGAGGCTGTGGAGAAGGTAGCACTGACAGGGGATACTTGCGGACACAGAGATGGGTTCAAATGTGTATACTTCAACGCAAGGAGCATCAGAAATAAGGTGGGTGAACTTAAGGCGTGGATTGGGACTTGGGACTACGATGTTGTGGCCATCAGGGAAACGTGGATAGAAGAGGGACAGGAATGGTTGTTGGAGGTTCCTGGTTACAGATGTTTCAGTAAGATTAGAGAGGGTGGTAAAAAAGGAGGGGGTGTGGCGTGGCTAATTAGAAATAGTATCATGGCTGCAGAAAGGCAGTTCGAGGGGGATCTGCCTTTGGAGGTAGTATGGGCTGAAGTCAGAAATAGGAAAGGAGCAGTCACCTTATTGGGTGTTTACTATAGGCCCCCCCAATAGCAGCAGAGATGTGGAGAAACAGATTGGGAAACAGATTTTGGAAAGGTGCAGGAGCCACAGGGTAGTAGTCATGGGCGATTTCAACTTCCCAAATATTGATTGGAAGCTCTTTAGATCAAGTAGATTGGACAGGGCAGTGTTTGTGCAGTGTGTCCAGGAAGCTTTTCTAACTCAGTATGTAGATTGTCCGACCAGAGGGGAGGCCATATTGGATTTGGTACTCGGTAACGAACCAGGACAAGTGATGGGCTTGTTAGTGGGTGAGCATTTTGGTGAAGGTGACCACAATTCTGTGACTTTCACCTTGGTTATGGAGAGAGATAGGTGCGTGCAACAGGGCAGGTTTTACAATTGGGGGAAGGGTAAATACGGTGCTGCAAGACAGGATCTGAGGAGCATAAGTTGGGAGCATAGGCTGTCAGGGAAGGATGTCATTGAAATGTGGAACATTTTCAAGGAACAGATACGACGTGTCCTTGATATGTATGTACCTGTCAGGCAGGAAAGAGATGGTCGTGTGAGGGAACCTTGGTTGACGAGGGAGGTTGAATGTCTAGGTAAAGAGGAAGAAGGAGGCTTACAGAAGGCTGAGGAAACAAGGTTCAGACAGAGCATTGGAGGGATACAGGATAGCCAGGAGGGAGCTGAAGAAAGGGATTAGGAGAGCTAAGAGAGGGCATGAAAAATCTTTGGCGGGTAGGATCAAGGATAACCCCAAGGCATTTTATGCGTATGTGAGAAACATGAGAATGACGAGAACGAGGGTAGGTCCGATCAAGGACAGTAGTGGGAGACTGTGTATTGAGTCGGAAGAGATAGGAGAGGTCTTGAATGAGTACTTTTCTTCAGTATTTACAAATGAGAGGGACCGTATTGTTAAAGAGGAGAGTATGAAACGGACTGGTAAGCTAGAGGAGATACTTGTTAGGAAGGAAGATGTGTTGGGCATTTTGAAAAACTTGAGGATAGTCAAGTCCCCCGGGCCTGACGGGATATATCCTAGGATTATGTGGGAAGCAAGAGAGGAAATTGCAGAGCCGTTGGCAATGATCTTTTTGTCTTCACTGTCAACGGGGGTGGTACCAGGGAACTGGAGAGTAGCGAATGTTGTGCCCCTATTCAAAAAAGGGAATAGGGATAACCCTGGGAATTACAGGCCAGTTAATCTTACTTCGGTGGTATGCAAAGTAATGAAAAGGGTACTGAGGGATAGGATTTATGAGTATCTGGAAAGACACTGCTTGATTAGGGACAGCCAGCACGGATTTGTGAGGGGTAGGTCTTGTCTTACAAGTCTTATTGAATTCTTTGAGGAGGTGACCAAGCATGTGGATGAGGGTAGAGCAGTGGATATAGTGTAAATGGATTTTAGTAAGGCATTTGATAAGGTTCCCCATGGTAGGCTTATGCGGAAAGTCAGGAGGCATGGGATAGTGGGAAATTTGGCCAGTTGGATAGAGAACTGGCTAACCGGTCGAAGTCAGAGAGTGGTGGTAGATGGTAAATATTCAGCCTGGACCCCAGTTACAAGTGGAGTTCCGCAGGGATCAGTTCTGGGTCCCCTGCTGTTTGTAATTTTTATTAATGACTTGGAAGAGGGAGTCAAAGAGTGGGTCAGTAAATTTGCAGACGATACGAAGTGGAGTTGTGGATAGTGAGGAGGGCTGTTGTCGGATGCAAAGGGACTTAGATATGATGCAGAGCTGGGCTGAGGAGTGGCAGATGGAGTTCAACCCTGTCAAGTGTGAGGTTGTCCATTTTGGAAGGACAAATAAGAATGCGGAATACAGGGTTAACGGTAGGGTTCTTAGTAAGGTGGAGGAGCAGAGGGATCTTGGGGTCTATGTTCATAGCTCTTTGAAAGTTGCCACTCAGGTGGATAGAGCTTGTAAGAAGGCCTATGGTGTATTAGCGTTCATTAGCAGAGGGATTGAATTCAAGAGTCGTGAGGTGATGTTGTAGCTGTACAGGACCTTGGTAAGGCCACATTTGGAGTACTGTGTGCAGTTCTGGTCGCCTCACTTTAGGAAAGATGTGGAAGCTTTGGAGAGGGTGCACAGGAGATTTACCAGGATGTTGCCTGGAATGGAGAATAGGTTGTACGAGGATAGGTTGAGAGTGCTAGGCCTTTTCTCATTGGAATGGCGAAGGATGAGGGTGACTTGATAGAGGTTTATAAGATGATCAGGGGAATAGATAGAGTAGACAGTCAGAGACTTTTTCCCCGGGTACAACAGAGTGTTACAAGGGGACATAAATTTAAGGTGAAGGGTGGAAGGTATAGGGGGATGTCAGGGGTAGGTTCATTACCCAGAGAGTGGTGGGGGCATGGAATGCACTGCCTGTGGGAGTGGCAGAGTTAGAATCATTGGTGACCTTTAAGCGGCAATTGGATAGATACGTGCTTAAGCTAGGACAAATGTTCGGCACAACATCGTGGGCCGAAGGGCCTGTTCTGTGCTGTATTGTTCTATGTTCTATGTTCTAAGTAGAGCAAGGTAACTCTAAAACTAGCAACTTGCCCATACAACTAACACAGTTCCTTCTCTTGGAACCTACAAACAAAGAGTGGAAGGTTTACTGAAATAATCTATTTTTCTGTAGTTGTTTAGTATTTTTAAATCTAATTGACAATGTGTCAGCATGTTTTGGTGATACAGTATAAGAATGTTGTGCCCCTTTGTTTTGAAATTCACACAAATTGTCCTCATCGCTGCAAGATAAAAAGTGTTGACCTGTTTTTTCTCAGTGATATTATTTTCTCATGTTGCTCAGCTGCTATCAAGGACTTTGGGCTACAAGTTCCAATCCTTTTCGCATGCTGGATGCTCAGATCAAATATCCAGACACCTAAATACGTGTGCCCTGTTTGACATTGATCTGAGCATCACATACCACACACAGTCCAGGCTACTAACCTCCTGCCTGGAATTTAGCCTGCTGGGTGCCCCCATTGCTGCCCAACCTCTCAACCAGACTTGGAAAGGGAAAGTTGGCAGTGCCATGGGAGGAAGGTGGTTCATGTGACTAATTGGACAGCTCTTCCAAAGACACAATGGACCAATGGTTGTCATCTGTGTTGTAAGAGTAGAAGAACAAGAGATGACCTTTTTGGAACAGGTAAAATCATGCAGGGTATTGACATGGTGGCTGTGGAGACGTTCCTCCTTCTTCAGGGTGAACTTGATGCTAAGTAACGGGTGGACGATTTAGAGGGGATGTGAGGAAAATCTTTCTGACCCAGATAGAATCTGGAACTCACTGCCTGTAAGGGTAGTAGAGGCAGAAACCTTCATAACATTTAAGAAGTATTAAGGTGTGCACTTGCAATGTCAAGGCATTGCAAGGCTATGGGCCAAATGCTGGAAAGTGGGATTTGAATAGTGGTTGTTTTTGACTGGTATGATTGCAGTGTATCAATGGGCCTTTTTCTGTGCTGTAGACCTCTATGTCTCTGATGGTCACCCCCTAATATTAAGGGGCTGCCCACTTAAAACAAAAATAAGGCAAATATTTTCTCAGAGAGGGTCATGAGTCTTTGGAATTCTCTTCCTGAACAATTAGTGAAAGCAGAGTCCTTTCTAAGACAGAGATGGGCAGATTCTTTAGAGGAGCATTTTACTGCAGATGCTGGAATCCTCTCTGAAAACAACAAATGCTGGAGATCCCAACAGGTCAGACAGCATCCGTGGAGAAAGAGCAAGTTATCGAAGCTGACTTGAAACATTAGCTTGCTCTCTCTCTCTCCGTGGACAGATTCTTGTTAAGTAAGGGTGGGGGGAATATGAATTTGAGATTATAATCTTATTGAATGATACTGCAGGTTTGAGCGACTGAATGGCCTATTCCTGCTTCTAGGTCAGGAGTCATACAGCACAGAAACAGACCCTTTGGTCCATGCTGACCAGATATCCTAAATTAATCTAATCTCACTTGCCAGCACTTGGCCTATATCCCTCAAACCCTTCCTATTCATATACACATCTTCTTGCTTTTTAAATGTTGCAATTGTACCAGCCTCCACTATTTCCACTGGCAGCTCATTCCATGTGCCCTTAGGTTCCTTTGAAACCTTTCCCCTCTCACTGTAAACCTATGCCCTCTAGTTTTGGACTCCGCTATCCTGGGGAAAAAAACTCATGATTTTATAAACCTCTGTAAGGTCACCCCTCAGACTCCGATGCTCCAGGGAAAACAGCCCCAGCCTATTCAGCCTCTCCCTATAGCTCAAACCCTCCAATCTGGCAACATCCTTGTAAATCTTTGATGAATCCTTTCAAGTTTCACGATATCCACCCAACAGGAAGGAGACCAGAATTGCACACAATATTCCAAAGGTGGCCTAACCAATGTCCTTTACAGCTGCAACATGACCTCTCAACTCTTATACTCAATGCTCTGACTAATAAAGGAAAGCATAGCAAACGCCTTCTTCACTATCCTATCTATCTGTCATGCTACTTTCAAGGAACTATGAACCTCTACTCTAAGGTCTTTTTGTTCAGCAACACTCCCTAGGAAATTATCATTAAGTGTATAAGTCCTGCCCTGGCTTGCCTTTCCAAAATGCAGCACCTCACATTTATCTAAATTAAATGCTATTTGCCACTCCATGGCCCATTGGCTTTGTAAGATTCCAAGGTACTCCCCACCGATTTTGTCAGGTGTGTCCAGGAAGGATTCCTGAATCTCTATATAGATAGGCCAACTGGGGGGAGGCCATATTGGATTTGGTTCTAGGCAATGAGGCAGGCCATGTGTCAGACCTCTCAATGGGTGAGCATTTCAGTGACAGTGATCATAACCTTTACCAAAGCCATGCAGAGGGATAGGAACAGAGAGTATGGGAAGGTATTTAATTGGGGGAGGGGAATTATGCTGCTATTAGAGAAGGGCTGTGGCCTATAAATTGGGAACAATTGTTCTACGGGAAATGCACAACAGAAATGTGAAAGCTGTTTAAGGAGCACTTGTTGAGAGTGTTGGATAACTTTGTCCCACTGAGACAAGCAAAGATTGGTAAGGTGAAGGAGTCTTGGATGACTAGAGAAGAGGAGCTTCTCGTCAAGAGCAAGAAGGAAGTTTACTTAAGGTTAAGGAAGCAAGGATCTGGCACAGCTTCGGAGGATTACGGGCTGGCTAGGAAAGAACTCAAAAATGGACGGAGGAGAGCCAGGAGGGGGCACGAAAAAGCCCTGGCAGGAAGGATTAGGGAAAGCCCTAAGGCATTCTACACTTATGTGAGGAATAAGAGAATAATCAGAGGGTAGGGCTGATCAGGGATGATGGGGAGAATGTGTGCCTAGAGTCTGAAGAGGTAGGGGAGGCCCTAAATGAGTTTTTTGCTTCAGTATTCACGGGAGAGAGGGACCTTGTTGATCATGAGAACACTGTGGACCAGGTTAATAGGCTTGAACAGATTAATATTAAGGAAGTGGATGTGCTGGAAATTCTGGGAAGCATCAAGATAGATAAGCCCCCAGGGCTGGGCCAGATATATCCAAGGTTACTACGGGAAGCGAGGAATGAGATTGTCACGCCTCTGGTGATGATCTATGCATCATCCTCACTCTCCACGGGAGTAGCACCTGATGATTGGAGGGAGGCAAATGTTATTCCTCTGTTTAAGAAAGGGAATAGGGGAATCCCTGGGAGTTACAGACCAGTACTGGAAAGCATTCTGAGGTTTTATGACTATTTGGAAAACCATAGTTCGATCAAAGATAGTCAGCATGGCTTTGTGAGGGGCAGGTCATGCCTCACAAACCTTATTGAGTTCTTTGAGGATATGATGAGACAAATTGACAAAGGTCGAGCAGTGGATGTGATGTATATAGATTTCAGTAAGGCATTTGTTAAGGTTCCCCATGGTAAGCTCATTCAGCAAGTTAGGAGGTATGTGATACAGGGAAATTTGGCGGTCTCGATACAGAATTAGCTGGATGAAAAAAGACGAGTGGTAGTGGATGGAAAGTATTCTGCCTGGAGGTCAGTGACCAGTAGTGTCCCACAGGGATTTGTTCTTGGGCCTCTGCTCTTTGTAGTTTTTATAAATGGCTTGGATGAGTAAGTGGAAGGGTGGATTAGTAAGTTTGCTGATGACACAAAGGTCGGTGGTGTTGTAGATAGTGTCGAGGGCTGTTGCTGGCTACAACAAGGCATTGACAGGATGCAGAGCTGGGCTGAGAACTGGCAGATGGATTTAAAACTGGATAAATGAGAAGTGATTCATTTTGGAAGGTCGAATTTGAATGCAGATTACAGGGTTAAAGTCAGGATTCTTGGCAGTGTGGAGGAACAGTGGGATCTTGGAGTCCACATACACAGATCCCTCAAAGTTACCACCCAAGTTGATAGGGTTGTTCAGAAGGCATACAGTATTTAGGCTTTCATTAACAGTTTAAGAGCCGCGAGGTTTTGCTGCAGCTCTACAAAACCCTAGTTAGACCACACTTGAATATTGTGTCCAGTTCTGGTCGCCTCATTATAGAAAGGATATAGATGTTTTAGAAAGGGTGCAGAGGAGATTTACCAGGATGTTATCTGGATTGGAGGGCTTGTCTTATGAAGAGGTTGAGTGAGCTGGGGCTTTTCACATTGGAGAGAAGGAAGAAACAGAAGTGACTTGATAGAGGTGTACAAGGTAATGAGAGGCATAGATAGAGTAAGTAGCCAGAGACTTTTCCCCAGGGCAGAAATGGCTATCACAAGGTGTCATAAGTTGAAGGTGATTGGAGGAAAGGTATAGGGGAGATGTCAGAGGTAGGTTCTTTACACAGAATGTGGTGGGTGCGGGGAATACATTGCCAGTGGTGGTAGGAGAGTCAGAGACATTAGGGACATTTAAGTAACTGCTGGACAAGCAAATGGATGGCAGTAAATTGAGGGGTGTGTAGGTTAGTTTGATCTTAATCTAAGATAAATGTTTGACACAACATTGTGGGCCAAAGGGCCTGTACTGTGCTGTAATTTTCTGTGTTCTATGATTCTATTCAGATGCTTGAAGGTAGGATTTCAAATAAACAACTGATGAATTTAAAGATCTGGATGTTCACGCATAAGCAACTAGAATGGGAATGTGGATCATGAAGCTGGAGGAATAAAATCAACACCTTTCTCTCAAATCTCTTGCCATCAGCTATCAAAAAAAAAGGAATTTACTGATTTCAAATTCCTACTGACACAATGGAATGTTAATCATAGAAAATTACAGCTATAGGTCATTTGATTGATTGAGTCTGCACTGACCATCTAAAGACTATCCTACCCGTTCCTGCACTTACCATGGTTGATCCACCTAGCCAACACATCCCTTGACACTACAGACAATTTAGCATGGCCAATCCACCTAACCTGCATATCTTTGGACCGTGAGAGGGAAGCAGTGCAGCTGGGGGGAAACCCATACAAACATGGGGAGAATGTGCAAACTCCACACAGATGGTCACCCAAGGCTGGAATCAAATCCGAGTCCTTGGTACTATGAGGCAGCAGTGCTAACCACTGTGACACCGTGCTGCCCCTCAGTGTTAAAGAATTATTGGCAATCTTTTCATCCAGGTGAAGAACTTAACTAAATGACAACAATGAACAGAGGGATGGCTATAATGTTCTCATAGAGTGGTTTGACCAGAAATGTAACATTGCTCCATGCAGCAATTGACAGAGGTAGGGCCATAGTACTTCTTCAACACAGTCTGCTCCAGTCATCTTTCTTACAGCTCTCCAAGGCCTCTGTCCTTCTCCAATTCTGGCCTTTTGCTCATGCTGGATTTTAATCACTTGATCATTACTGAGCATGACTTTGTTGCCTTGGCTCTTAGTTGTGGAATTCCCTCATAAAATCTCACTGCCTCACTCCCTCAGTGGCTCTGTCTTAGAATTAGATTGGTAATAAAGTGCTTTAGTGGCGTCAAAGGTCCAAGTAAATAATAACTTGGTTTGATGTAGATTTTATGGACAAGTTAGGCATTTGTTAGTAATATGGCGGTGTTACCATAAGACCACAAGATATAGGAGCAGGAGTAGGCCATTCAGCCCATTGAGTCTGCTTCACCTTTCAGTAAGATCATAGCTGGTCTGATGATCTCCAACTCCACTTTCCTGCCCTTACCTTTCCTGGTTAACCATTATTGGCGTATTCACTTCTTAGAATGATTCTTCTTCACTGGAATATACCTTTGCTGTGAGCCATGAACTATTTTCTTAAACTTCTGCCATTTTCTTAAACTCACTTTGCTGTTAAATTCCTTCCCTAGTCTGCTCCAGCCAGCTCAGTCCTCAATGCTTTGTAATTACCTTTATTTAAACAAGTCAAGAGTGTGGTGCTGGAAAAGCACAGCAGGTCAGGCAGCATCCAAGGAGCAGGAGAATCGACGCTTCAGGCAAAAGCTCTTTATCAGCCTGAAGCGTCGATTCTCCTGCTCCTCGGATGCTGCCTGACCTGCTGTGCTTTTCCAGCGCCACACTCTTGACTCTGATCTCCAGCATCTGCAGTCCTCCCTTTCTCCTTTATTTAAACAATACAGTTATTTCTGACCCAAGTTCCTTCCTCTCGAAATTCAATGCTAAATTCTGACATGTTATGGTCAACTGTTTCCAAGGGGATCTTTTGCTCTGACATCATCTGTTAAAGCAATCTCATTATACATTACCAGATCCAAAATAGCCTGATCCCTGGTTGGATTCACTTCATATTATTGTGTTGACTTGACTCTATGACTTGCTTCTTGAGCAACTTGACTTCAGACATCAGTCGTCAGCAAATTAAATAGAGCATCTGAGTAAGGCAGCAGTCAACTTCCAACGGATAAATCCTTGCTGAGTCTTGTTCTGTGTCTGGGCAACAGTTGTGCCAATAAGAAAAGTCGGAGGTCATCACTTTTTATTGCTGTTGACCATTAATCATCACAAGAATTTATTGTCTGTAATCTGATTCCTCTGATTGCCATAATTTATTTGCAATATACTGAGTGATCATTTGCTCACACATTGTCCCACAATGTGACTGAAGTAATTCCATGGCGGGTAGCAGCCCTGTTTGGATATCTAACACCTGTGGCTTCAGACATCCCCAACTCTCCTTCATTGGTATCTGATAAATTCTTCAGAATGGTGAGCAGGCCATATTTAATGTAAACATTCCTGAAGAAGGGCTCATGCCTGAAACATCGATTCTTCTGCTCCTTGGATGCTGCCTGACTTGCTGCGCTTTTCCAGCAACACATTTTCAGCATATTTAATGTTCAGTCTGGGTTTCCTGGGAAGGTGGAAGGAGACTTCCCCTGCAACTGTGGTTCAAACTGTGTGACTTACTTTGAAGGCCTTCAGAAGTAATTACGTAGTAAAAGCCTCGTGTTTAATGCCAGCCATTCAAGACTAGAGGCAGCAGATCACAGAACATCAAAGCAGCATTGGATTAATAATATAATAGTATAAGTCCGTGAGACCTAAGTGCTGAAGTAATCCATTCAGCCCATTATGTCCACTGTGTCTTTCAATGAGGCCGTGGCTGATCTGATAATCCTCAGCTATTCTATGGCCTTCTGGACTGAATATTGAGTTCAACAATTTTAGGGCACCTTCTCCCATGTCCTTACTCCAACCCTCAAACATCAGGCCTTGTTATCACATGGTCTGCTATTACACACATTGTTAGCTACTAATAGTTCCCATTAGCAGCCATTCATTCTCCCAGGCTGACTGTTATCCACTCCTTTGTCTATCCAACTGTTCTTCTCTCTATCTCCACCTAATATTTACTCCTTACCCCCCTTCCCCCATCCTATCTTCTACATATGAAAACAACCATTTCCCAGTTACCATCAGTTCTGATGAAGCGTCACTGGACGCGAAACTTCAACTCCGATTTCCCTCCATAGAGGTTGCCAGACCTGCTGAAATTTTCCAGCAGTTTCTGTTTTTGACATCCAAAGTATTTTTTCCCCAAGCGTAGCACTTGAAAGGTAGAAAATACACAGTCAACTTTGCATGTAGAGAGGTAAAATAGCAATAGAACAACAACCAGAAAGCATGGTTCCTGAAGGACAGCTTGCTACTGTTGGGAAGACAGTTCTAGGATTTTGATCTAATGACAGTCAAAGAAGAGTGAAAGAATTCAAAGGCAGGATAATGCATTGCTGAAAATTTGGATTTCTCGTCATAGTTTTTTGCATTGGATGTTTGTGAAAATATGAATGTAAAAGATTACACTCCCTATAGTATGAAAACAGGCCCTTCAGCCCAACAAGTCAATACCAACCCTCAGAAGAGTAACCCACCCAGACCCATTCCCCGACCCTATATTTATCCTTAACTAATGCACCTAACATTATGGGCAATTTAGCATGGCCAATTCACCTGACCTGCACATCTTTGGAGTGTGGGAAGAAACCGGAGCAACCAGGGAAAACCCATGCAGACACGGGGAGAATGTACAAACTCCACACAGACAGTTGCCCAAGGCGGGACTCAAACCCGGGTCCCTGGCGCTGTGAAGCAGCAGTGCTAACCACTGAATCACCATGCCACCCCAAAACGAAACAACATTTTCTACTGTATGAGAAGACAGTGCTGATTGGTTGCCACACGGACATTGAACCAAATCCCTTGAAAAATGAACTAAAGAAGGGCTTGTTGTCTATTTTGTTCAATAGAAATGGATGTAGTTTGTGCATTTGTTGTTTCTGTCTGCAAAGAACAGGGTCTTGTATATTAATATGTGTAGCTTGAAGATGGTGGATGTCATGCTTAGCAAGTGAGCTGCTTTCTCCTGGATGGTGTCAAACGTCTTGAGTGTTATTCGAGCTGCACCTATCCAGGCAAGTCAGGAATATTCCATCACACTCCTGACTTGTGACGTGGAGAGGCATTAGGGAGTCGAGTAGTTTATTTACTGCAGGATTCCCAACCTCTGAACTTTTAATGCTGTTGAATAGACACTAAATCAGAATGTTCTTGGGTAAGAGAGTCCTTGACCTCTGAGTTGTTATGGTTTCCTGCCATAAAACTTGTTCTGAATGCTGAACAATTCAAGAGGAAATGAAACTTATTTTCAGTTGGAAGAGTCAGCTCACATCTCATGGCTGTTTGAAGGATCTCAGCTGTGGCAGGGGTAGCACGGTGGCTCAGTGGTTAGCACTGCTGCCTCACAGCACCATCCCTGCCTCACAGGGACCTGGGTTCGACTCCAGCCTTGGGTGATTGTGGGGAGTTTGCATATTCTCCCTGTGTCTGTGTGGGTCCCCTCCGGGTGTTCTAGTTTCCTCCCACAATCCAACGAACTGCAGGTTGGGTGAACTGGCCACGCTAAATTGCCCGTAGTGTTCAGGGATGTGTAGGTTATGTGCATCATTCAGAGGAATGGGTCTGGGTGGGTTACTCTTTGGAGGGTCGGTGTGCACTCGTTGGGCCAAATGGCCTGTTTCCACACTGTGGGGAATCTATAATTCTATGTCCTGAATTTCAGTTCATTCCTGGGACCTTAGTAATTTATGTAAAGTTATAAACTTGTAATAGTGCAATCAGAGCATTTGCGTACAATGTAACTGGCTGGAGAATATTAGGAATGTAGAGTGGGGTATGTTCATTTGCCCTTACAGACACGGGGGCGGCACGGTGGCACAATGGTTAGCACTGCTGCCTCACAGCGCCTGAGACCCGGGTTCAATTCCCGCCTCAGGCGACTAACTGTGTGGAGTTTGCACATTCTCCCTGTGTCTGCGTGGGTTTCCTCCGGGTGCTCCGGTTTCCTCCCACAAATCCAAAGATGTGCAGGTCAGGTGAATTGGCCATGCTAAATTGCCCGTAGTGTTAGGTAATGGGTAAATGTAGGGGTGTGGATGGGTTGCGCTTCGGCGGGTCGGTATGGACTTGTTGGGCCGAAGGGTCTATTTCCACACTGTAATGTAATCTAAAAAAAAAGGCCCTGCTCCATCACTCAATCAAATTGTGGCTGATCAGATGTTGGCCTCCATTCTACTTTCTGACCTGCCGTTCATAATCTAGGCTCCACTGCAGTTCAAAACTCTGTCCAAATCAGTCTTGAATATTCCAATAAGTCGACTGTCTGCTCTTCAGGATAGAGATTTCCAATAATGATCCTCTGAGAGAAGAGCATCTTCCACATCTCTGTCTTAAATGAGAGAGCCCCTACTCTGAAATTATACCCCTTTATTCCAGATTTCCTCAGGCCTTTATCTAAGCCACATTTGATCGAGGAACGGTTAAAGCTGACATTGGAATGGTGCACCAGACTGATTCCTGGGATGGCGGGACTGACATATGATGAGAGATTGGATTAGTTTAGACTATATTCACTGGAGTTTAGAAGAATGAGTGAGGAATTCATAGAAACCTATAGAATTTGAATAAGAATTCTAACTAGACTGGATAAACCCTTAAAAGATGTTCCAAAGACCAATGAGTCTAAAACCAGGGGGGTCACGGTTTAAGGATACAGGGTGGGCCTTTTAGGGCTGAGATGAGGAGACATTTCATCACCCAGAGAGTGGCGAGCCTATGGAATTTACTGTCCCAGAAAGCAATTGATGTTTTCAGGAAGGAGTTAGATAGTGCTGGGAGGTGAACCTAGTGTTAATTTAATATAGCTTTGATGGTACAGACTTGATGCACTGAAGGAGATCTTCTGTACTGTACTATGACTCTAGATATAGTACTTATGACTAAAGGGATCAAAGGGCATGGGGAGAAAATGGGAATAGGGGCTGAATTGGATGGTCAGCCATGATCATATTGAATGACAGATCAGGCTTGAAGGGTTGAATGGCCTACTCCTGCTCCTTTTCTTTATGATCTAAAAAAACTTTAAAAGGTCTACAGATCCCTGAATGTGGGAGGACTGGTAGAAGTAGTGGTAAAGAAAGCATCTAAGATGCTCTCCTTCACTGAGTTGATGAGTTCACTAAGTCACAGAAACAGACCATTCGGCCCATAGCAGGACTTATACACTTAATGGTAAGGTCCTAGGGAGTGTTGCTGAACCAAGAGACCTTGGGGTGCAGGTTCATAGCTCCTTGAAAGTGGAGTCGCAGGTAGATAGGATAGTGAAGAAGGTGTTTGGTATGCTTTCCTTTATTGGTCAGAGTATTGAGTAAAGGAGTTGGGAGGTCATGTTGCAGCTGTACAGGACATTGGGTAGTCCACTGTTGAAATATTGCGTGCAATTCTGGTCTCCTTCCTATCGGAAAGATGTTGTGAAACTTGAAAGGGTTCAGAAAAGATTTACAAGGATGTTGCCAGGGTTTGAGGATTTGAGCTATAGGGAGAGGCTGAACAGGCTGGGGCTGTTTTCCTTGGAGCGTTAGAGGCTGAGGGGTGACCTTATAGAGGTTTACAAAATTATGAGAGGCATGGATAGGGTAAATAGGCAAAGTCTTTTCCCTGGGGTCGGGGAGTCCGGAACTAGAGGGCATAGGTGTAAGGTGAGAGGGGAAAGATATAAAAGAGACCTAAGGGGCAACTTTTTCACACAGAGGGTGGTACATGTATGGAATGAGCTGCCAGAGGAAGTGGTGGAGGCTGATACAATTGCAACATTTAAGAGGCATTTGGATGGGTATATGAATAGGAAGGAGATGTGGGCCGAGTGCTGGCAGGTGGGACTAGATTAGGTTGGGATATCTGGTCGGCATGAACGGGTTGGACCGAAGGGTCTGTTTCCATGCTGTACATCTCTATCACTCTATGACCAGATTTCCTAAACTGAACTCGTCCCATTTGCCTACATTTGTCCCCTATCCCACTAAACCACTCCTATTTGTGTACCTGTACAAATATGTTTTAAATGTAATTGTATCCACTTCTACTATCACTCTCTGTGTGAAACTGTTGCTCCTCAGGTACCTTTTAAATCTTTCACCTCAAACCTATGCCCTCTAGTTTTGGATTCCCCTAATGTGGGGAAAAGACAGTGGCTATCCACCTTGCCTCTGCCCCTCATGATTTTATAAACCTCAATAAGGCCACCCTCAGCCTCCTATGCTCCAGGGGAAAAAAGTCCCAGCCTATCCAACCTCTCCTTATAACTCAAACTTTCCAGTCTCAGTAACATCCTCGTAAATACCTCTTGCACTCTTTCCAGTTTAAGAACATCCTTCCTATAGCAGGGTAACCAGAATTGTATGCAGAACGTAAGTAGGGATATGTTGCTGGAAATATGAAAAATACTGGTTAGGCCAAAACTAGAGGTTTGTGTACAATTCTGGTCACTAGGTCACAGGAAGGAAATACTTACTCCAGAGGGTGTACAGAGGAGGTTTACCAGAATGTTGCCAGGACTTGCAAATTTCGGCAGTGAGCAAAACTTGGAGAGACTAGTGTTGTTTTCCTTAGAATGGAGGAGGCTGAGGGTTGACATAAGTGAGGTGTACAAAACAATGTGGGGCTTCGTTAGAGAGGACAGCGATTACCCATTTCTCGTAACAGAGTGACTAGTTACCAGGGGACGCAGATTTAAAGGTTTAATGATTAGAGGGGACATGAGGAAAAATGTTTTCACCCAGAGTGTGGTGGGTGTCTGGAATTCACTGTCCAGTTTGGGGGTTGAGGTGGAAACCCTTGGCTCATTTACAAGGAGCCTGGATCTGAAGTGTTAGAACCTGTAAAGCTATGGACCACGTGCTAGTAAGTGGCATGAGAATATTATTCAGCCAACGCAAACAGAATAACCTCAATGGCCTCTTCCTAAACTATAATTTTTCTATGGCTCTCTGGTTATTTGAATGCTCAGTAGGCAAAGAACATCCACTTAAAAGCTGACATTTTCCATAAAAGAATTAACACTATTTCCTTAAGTGTTTCATGATGGGCCAATACACCTGGGAGAACTCCGAACTTCTCAGTAATAATGTGTGGGATCAGTTCTTGTACTTCTACCCCCCCAAAGTGAACAAAGGACTGAATATAGCCTATCCAGTGCTATCCTACTGTGTGACATACAAAGCCTGCACACTCTAATACACTGCAGCATTCTGATGGTGTTGTTGATTGCTTAATGTATTAAACAGCTCGAATCTTGCCATTAAAGATGGAGGAATTTGGATTTAATGGAAGTCTCGAATTAAGAGCCTAATGATGATCATAAAACCACAGTTGATTGTTGGAAAAGCCCATGTGGGTCACTGATGCCCTTGAGGGAAGGAAACCTTACCTGGTCTGACTTCAGACCCACAGCAATGCCCTCTGGGTAATAATACATGGACAGTAAATGCTCGCCCAGCCGGTGATGTCCAAAAACAAGATCAAAAAAGGAGAGAAGTTTAAAGTTGGGTTTTAGATCATTGGAAACCCCTCAGAATCTAGAATTTCAGGATAAAGTAGCTCAGTATGTCAATAAGTCATTGAAAAGTAACAATTTGTTTGGAAGGCTAGCCTTTATTGCAGGTGGATTTCAGCACAGGAGTAGTGAAGCCTTCATTCAGTTGTATAGGAGTTTGGTGAGACTGCATTTGGAATTTTGTGGGCAGTTTTGGTTTCTTTATCTCAGGAAAGGTATTTATGAAGGCGGATATTCCACTCCATCACAGCTCTGGTTGAGGCATAGGTGCTGCTGTTTCTGTGCTTTGCAGCCATCAGGGAGTTGGGCAAAGGTGTCATGAGCCAAGGTTACAGTGAGTAGTCCTTGTTCCTCAGTAACCTGTTAGGTAAGCACCATGGAACCCCAAACACGACAAGTACCTGAGAGTGCCCCCAGAATAGTGTGGGAGTGCTGGCAACTGACAGGAGAGAGGGCACAGACCTCCAGGAAGTGGATAACTGAGATAACAGATCAGTTGACCATTGACAGAATGGAACCCCTCTCTGTTCATGAATTCTGCAGTGTTGTGATATGGTACTTTCAGTGCACCTGCCCAGTACAGTCGATGGCACCCTGCACCTGTGGTGATCCCAACTATGTTCCAGAATCCTACTGCCTGGGCTGCAGTACTGACCTCACTCAGTGGGGCAGTGGGGGAGATGGGGGCTGAAAGAAGTGAACCTTCGACCTTGCTCAGTGTCTAACATGAATGAGGAGCAGAGCAAGTGGCAGGAAGTACATGCTCTGATTTCCTTGTCATATTTTCCAGATGTCAATCTTGTTTGGTTAATTTGATAAGAGTCTAAATATTAGTGAGATGAGTTGTGGGTAATATTTCTGGAAATGTCGTGGATTAAAGCCTGCTCTAACCGCTAGCCAACTACACAACTGAGCCTTCCATTGTTTATTGTTTCCATTGCTCCTTTTCTGACTCCTGACCCTGCAACACTCAGCCCCTCGAAGCTCTGAGTACCTGACTTCCTTCCCCATAACAAATGATACACCTTTAACAAACCTGGCAACCCCCTCCACCTTACTCCAGTGAGAAATGTAGGGTTAAATCTTCTCGGGGTCTGAGTGACATGACCTCTGTTAGAATCATAGAATCCCTACAATGTGGAAACAGGCCATTTGGCTCAAAAATTCCACAATGACTTTAGCATGGCCAATTCATCTAACCTGCACATCTTTGGACCGTGAGAGGAAACCAGAGCATCCAGGGGAAACTCACGCAGACACAGGAAGAATGTGTAAACTCCACACAAACAGCACCCCACTACCCTAACCCATAACCTTGCTTTTCCATGGCTAATCCATCTTATCAACACTTCCCTAGACATGGTGGGGCAATTTATCATGGCCAATCCACCTAACCTGAACATCTTTGGACTGGGGGAGGAAACCAGAGGACCCAGAGAATACTCACGCAGACGTGGAGAGAATATGCAACCTCACATAGACAATTGCCCAAGGCTGGAATCAAACCCAGGTCCCTAGAACTGTTGTCCACTGAGCCACAGTTTTAATCATTAACACCTAAGTCATTGCGTTGGTCTTCCCAATGCTGACTCTCTGGGCATCAGCGGGTGCTAGGGATACAACCATATGAATCAGGAGCAGGAATTCAGTCCCTTGAACCTGCTCTGCCATTCAATAAGATCATGACTATTCTGTTTGTGATCTGAATTCCACATTCCCCTCCACTCCCAGTAACTCTTGGTTCTTTGCTTGACAAGAATTCTGCACGTGATAATGGGGCCGGATCAGCCCGGTCTGTGGTGGGAGGAGCAATGTCTTGTGTCAGGAGGTCGTTCCCCTCTACAGGTGGGACACTGCCCTACTTGAGGGGGGACAGCATTGTCCAGTGCGGGTGGGAGAATACCTTGTGAGGGGATCAATGCCCTGTGGAGGAGAAGGGACATTGTTTTTTTTTGTGTGGGAGTCATTGTCCTCTGTGGATGGGACATTGTCCTGTGTGTGGGGGGAAGGATGGTCCACACTTGCAGCCATGCGCCGGCACCTAACCTCTCTACAGTCAGCCCTGCCACAGCTGAGGGCCACACTCTCTCAGAACTGCAAAGGAACCCTTGCTGCCTTGGAACACTTCAACCCCAGGGCATCAATGTGGATTTCACCAGTTTCCTCATTTCCCCTTCCCCACCTTACCCCAGTTCCAACCTTCCAGCTCAGCACCATCCCTATGACCTGTCCTACCTGCCTATCTTCCTTTCCACCTATCCACTCCACCCTCCTCTCTGACCTATCACCTCCATCCCCACCCCCATTCACCTATTAAACTCTTTGCCACTTTCTCCCCACCCCCACCCTCCTCTCATTTATCTCTCCACCCTGCAGGCTCCCTACCTCTATTCCTGATGAAGGCCTTTTGCCCAAAACGTCAATTTTCCTGCTCTTTGGATGCTGCCTGACCTGCTGTGCTTTTCTAGCACCACTCTAATCCGGACTCGGGTTTCCAACACCTGCAGTCCTCTTTTTTACCCTGTGTGGGGAGCATGGTCATTGTCATGAGGGGGCATTGTCCTGTTTTGGGGGAGGGGTTTCATTCTCTTTGCAGGGGGGCATTGTCCTGTGTTGTGGAGGGAACATTGTCCTGTGTTGAGGAAGGGCATTATCCTTTGAGTATGGGGACATTGCCATGTTTTGGGGGCATTATCCTGTATGTGTTACTCTGTGTGGAGGAACATTGTCCAATGTGAGAGGGGTATTTTCCTGTTTGGGGTGGCCACGTCTTTGTGTACAGGGACATTGCAATGGGGAGTAGGTTCAACAAGTGGGGGGCAAGGAGCATTGCCTTTTAGTTGGGCCTCTTCCTGTGGGAGGGAGAAATGCTTTGTGGAGGTTCAGAGCATTGCTGTCGGGTATGGGGAGGGGAAGACATTGCTCTGTGGGCGCAAGGATTGCACTATAGGGGAGGGCATTAATCTGTTGGGAGGAGTTGCATTGCCTAGGGAGTGCTGACTTTCGCTGACACACACAGCGGATAAACATGCTGTCGCCTGATGATTAGATGCCCTGGAATCAATGTAAAGTTTTCAGGGTAATTACAGGGTAAAGAGCACAGGGGTCAGTCACAAGGGCAATCCAGGCAAAACGAGCAAGCGTAACTTTCCACTTCCCACATACATACTGTGGATGACCTTACATCAGGAGAAAGTGAGGACTGCAGATGCTGGAGATCAGAGTCGAGAGTATGGTGCTGGAAAAGCACAGCAGGTCAGGCAGCACCCGAGGAGCAGGAGAATTGACGTTTCAGGCATAGGCCCTTCATCAGGAATGGGGATTTCCTCAGGGTTCTGAGGCACATCAGTGTCTGATTAGACTCTGAGGCGACTCCCATACCAGAGGACTGAGGTTAAGCTCTTCAGCTGCTTGTATCTGTCTCAGCAACATCCATCTCTTTTGGTGATGCAAGCCTTTGATTGGACCAGCAGCATCAGGAGTCTGTTGACCAATCTTCATTGTGAGCACCGGAACTCAGGTAGCAGGCTGCCTCTTGAGAAATGAACTCCCACTGCCGTGCTCCCAGCATGCATTGGTTCAGGACTCCGTGTGGTCCCAATGTTAAGCTCCCAAAGCCTCTGGGAAAATCTCAGGATGAGTCAGTTTGGGCAGCAACAAGGAAGAATTTCTTCACTCAGAGTATTGTGAGTCTATGGAATTCTTCATCTCTTGCAGTGCAAGACACAAAATACAGGTATGGTAATTGCATGCATGGCCCACAGCACCATTTCCAATACATCTTTGTCCCTATGTTTACAGACAGTCCCACTGAATGTCAGCCCATCATTTAGAGGCTGGCTATGCCCACTAACTCAAACACATGACATTTTAACTCAAATACTTCTTGTACTATGCTCGGTACTGTGGAAAATAACAAAAATGGAAAATAAACATGAAATAAATACAAAATGTAATAAAGAATAGAATCTTGTTGTGATACATTTTACAAGTAAGTTAAAGAATTATAAATATATATGTGTATGTGAAAATATTACATTGTATTTTGCTTGCTAACATTCAAATATTGAAAAATATGATATATTCCAATGTCATCTATGGAAGTAACAATATTCATGAAGTGGCTTTATTCATGGAGATTTTATTCTGAAACATGATGTGTGTTGCTATTGTCCATATTCTCCCAGAAGTATATACAGGACAATGTACAAAGACATGTACGGACATGAGGGCATATATGCATGTAAGGAGATGTGTATGTAAGTGACGACATATGTGATTGTACATGAGGACGTGTGTGTGTGTATGCGAGGACATATATGTCAGGATGTGTGTGTGAGTGCGTGTGTACATGAGGACATGTATCTGTGTGAGAAATGTGTGTGTATATCAGATGTGTGTATTTGTGAAGAGATATGCATATTCATGATGAGATGTGTGTGCGTGTGAGGAGATGTTTGTGTACATGAGGAGAGGTACAAGTCTGTGTTTGTGTGTGAGAACAAGCTGTGAAGCCCTCCACAATAACCACCTCACTGGCATGCAAGCCCTGCATAGTAATTTGCATAGATGGCTATGTGCCCAATGAAATTGTACTCCTGAAGGAGTTAGCAGGTTCAGAGAAATGGAGAGAGCAAAGTGAATAGGAAACTGATGTGGATGACTGCCATGAGGTCACTATAAGTTATCACATCATTGAGCAAATGGTGTATGTGAAGGAGCAAAACAGCAGGTTCATTGCCATGACAAGCCCCTGGTTGCAGATTAAATAGCAACATGTTGTAAATCTGCAACACTATCCTGTTGACTGCACAAAACAAGGTTCTTCACTTAACTCCAGGTCTTTCCCTCCCTGCACCTGTTGGCTTGTGAGATTTTATGTTCCGCTACATTTAACTTCCAAGTGGTCTTTTGGGTCTTATCTTGCATTTGTGAGATGCCTCTGTTCAAACACATGGGTCTCCAGGCAGTCTGACTGCTCAGTATTGCCAATGCAGTTCCTGACTGACCAAGATCGCGTAATATTACTGGGGTTGAGACAGTTTTCACTCATTCATGCTTTTCCACACTCGTGGGCTGAGCATTAAGGCAAGAATTCATTTCAAGCATTAACAGAAGGATACTCCAAGTGTGGAAGAATGAATTAAAAATAACACTGGATGTCAAATAATCTCGACTGTTATAATCTCGAAAGTGAAAGAGTGTTTATGCTCTGATGGAATCACAGAATCCCTATAGTGTGGAAGCAGGCCATGCAGCCTATTGAGATCACAGTGACCCTCCCACCCAGACACAGCCCTCTAAACCTGCATTTCCCATGGCTAATCAAATTTACCTACACATCCTTGGACATTACAGGGGCAATTTAGCATACCAATCCACCTAACCTGCACATCTTTGCACTTGGGGTTGGGGGGCTAAGGGAACCAGAGCACCCAAAGGAAACCCACACAGACATGGGGAGAATGTAAAATCTCCACACAGACAGTCACCTAAAAGTGGTTCCTGGTGCTAACCGCTGAACCACCATGCTGCCCGGGCCACAGATGCTAGATGTTAAACACTGTTTCTTTCTCTGAACTGATGCTCCCGAACCAGCTGAGGGGTTTTTTTTTCACAATATTTTGTTTTTTTTTAGTTAAATTCTTTCATGGGCAAGGCCAGCATTTGTTGTCCATCAATATTTTCCATTGAACTTGCTAGGCCAGGTAAAGAAGCGTCATGTAAATTTTGTGGGTCTAGACTTACACACATTGGCCAAATCAGGTAAAGATTATAGATTTCCTTGCCTAAAGGGCATTGGTGAACTAAATGTTTTTTTCTGACAATCAGTGTTAGCTTAATGGCAGCATTACAGAGACCAGCTTTATTACTGGATTAAATTCCAGCAGCTGCCACGATGGGAATTGACCCCGTAGACCCAGAGTTTTAACTTGGGACCTCTGGATTACCAGGCTAATGGCTAAGTTTTGCCTGTCACTTTTGCTATCTTCTGTTGATTACATTTCACAGCTGTGGGGTCAATCCACACTTTGTGGTCTGTGTAATCCATGGGACATCTCAATCCTTCAGACAATCTCAATTGTAATTCCATGAGCAACGATCTTTAGTAATTTGCCTGACTTATCAATGGTCACTGCTAATGCTGTCAAATGGAGGTTGTCATGCATTGTATAAAAGTGCAGTCAGAGTCATGGTGCTATCAGAGCTAAATAGGCCTCCAGTTAGTGGTTACATTGTTAGATTAATAACAAGTTCATATAGTTTGATATTTCAGTTCAGTTTAATACATTATGGATGTCCTAAATGTGAGCAAAAATAAATAAGTAGAAAATCATGGTAAAGAAAGCTATTCAAGTGGATGGAGCACAAAGGAATGTAGTGTTGGGGGTGGGGGGAGTATAATGAGGGGGATTGTCATATTGACATATTGACTGCCAGGTGCCAATGTTCAGAATATCTGCTCAGGGTTTGAGAGGAACTTGCAGTGGCCGAGGAAGGCTCTAAAGGTTATGGCCTATGTAGGTACCAATGACATCGGCAAGACAAAGAAAGGGTTGTGCATTAAGAGGATGCAAAGCTAGGCACTAAACTGAAAAAGCATTATTACCTGATCTGCGTGCAAATTGGCAGAGTCCATAAAATTAGAGAGATGAGTACAGGGCTTTAAGACTGGTGTAGGAGAAATGGGTTCTGATTAGTGGAACAATGACACCAAAACTGGGACAAATGAGGATTGTAGCTTTGGAATGATCTCTATCTGAACTATGCTGGGACTAGTATTTTGCAAACACTAAACTAAATAGTAGGGGTAAATAATCAACTGTGGAAAGATGTGATATATCAAAGAGGAGAACAGGGAGATCCAAAATGGCGGCAACCCAGCAAGTCTGAGTCTATACTGCTCCTCTCTAGACTTGGGCAAAGTGGGGCCACCTGCCTCTACCACACTTAGCAAACCATTTAAAATAGTTTTTACTTAATGTAATTCATTGCTCAGTACTAAATTTAAACAGTCTAGTCTCCTGTAAAAATGACTAGGGGGAAAGGAGCCTCAGTTCTCAGCAGGCAGGAACTCTTCTCCCACCCTCCCCAGCTGCAGCTGAGGCGTCTGCAGCCGCCCCGGGGGACTTACCTAGGGTGGTGAGCCTCACAGAAATAATCTCCAAACTTGACGCGAAGATCGACGCCTTCATCGAAGAGTCCCGGAGCAGATGGAATTCACTCTCAGCCGTGCTACAAAAGCATGACCGAGACATCAAGGAAATCGAGCACCGAGTCGAAGGGGCGGAGCTAAAGGCCGCAACCTCTGAGACCATAGCAGAATCGGCTGTGGATCGGTCCAGACTCTCGAACAGTGAGTCCGGACCTTAGAGAATCACATTGACGACCTCAAGAATCGAGGTCGTCGAAAAAATATTCATTTGCTGGGCCTTCCCGAACGGGAAGAGGAAAGCCAGCTTACAGTGTTCCTTGAGCAATGGCTTCCACAGCTTTTAAATCTGGAGGCTGGATTAGGCCAGATAAGGGTGGAATGGGCCTACCGGGTTGCAATACGCGGGCCCGGCTTGAACCAGTGCCCCCGCCCGTCCTGTTCCGGCTGCAGAGCTACAAGGAGAGGCAGATGCTCTTGGAAGCTTCCAGAAATCTTGGGAAAGATCCCCAAGCCATGATTTATAAAGGATCCAAGATTATGTTATTCCAGGACTTTTCCCCAGCTTTGGTCTGAAAGAGGAAGGCGTTTGACAAAGCGAAGAAGTGTTTAAGGGACTTAAACATTCAGTACTCCTTGCGCTACCCAGCTACGCTATGCTTCAGCCATGGAGGGTCCATGTATAACTTTGGATCACCAGAGTAGGCCAAGGAATTTTTGGACTCTCTTAGATAAATTGTAAGAGTTAATTGATGTTGTTTTGCCCTCCCCCCACCCCGGTTTACCCCTTTTTTTTCCTTTCATTACCTTACTGTTTAATATTATCTCCGGGGGGGGGGGTGGGGAGAGGGGTTTATTTATTTATTCTTCACTTAGCGATTTTCTCCCCTTTTTCTAATATATATATACGCTGGGGGTCTAGTTAATGTAGGTGGGGGGGAGGTGATTACCTTATCCTATTTTATCTCTGTCCTTAGGAGCGGGGTTGTTTTTCCCTGTATTTTGTATTACTATATTTAATTATTATTTGTTGAGACTGTAATTTTATAGTTATATATGTTCATACATGGTATTAACATGACCAAATATATCCAGGTGTTGGTGTGGGTGGGGGAGGGGGGTGGCGGGGGGGTAGGGTACTCATTGTTAACTCTAGCTCAGTAGTATATTTGAATTTTCTTTATCCTATCGTGGGGTGCCTGGGTCAAGGGTGGGGCACTGATTGGGAGAGGTTATGATGGGCTTTTGGAAAGGAAGTGATGCCCCCGGGAACAAGGGGGAAAATCTCCATTTAAATACGCTTTTTTTTAATTTAGAAATAGTTTTTTATTATAGTGATCTGAGTGTATTAAAGAGCCTTTATTTTTGTGAATTTTATATGCTCTATGCTTGGGATGTTTTGGATAGGGTTTCTTCTCCCAAGGGGTCTCGGACTTGCCTGGTGATTATGGTTAATCAGTCAATTAAATGGTGCACCTGGAATGTCACGGGGAGTAATTCACCAGTCAAAAGGAAGAAAATATTATCAAACCTCAAGAAAGAAAGGGTTGATTTAGCTCTCCTATAGGAGACACATTTATTGGATAAAGAACACCTGAAATTACGACAGGGAAGAGATTATTTTCCATTCTCTCTTTTTGTGCAAGGAAAAATATTTTGGTAAACTGGGTGGCTGAGGGCCCTCATGGACTTTCGAATTGCCACAGAATAATTATGGAATATATTCCCCCTGACTTCCTTACAAATATGGTGCACCAAAAAAACCAAATTATTCCATAAAATATGGCAGCCCTTCTTGAATTACACAAATACAGATATTTCAGTCATCCTAACAAGAGCCTTTATTTAATTGAGAGAGTGAACCTGGCTGGTCCGGGGCCCCTTAGGAGAGGAATCCCGCACGAATACAGGTTTTGTTATGATCTGATGTTAACACATTCCGAGCATGTATATCACGACTCAATTTCTGTGTTATCCGTCGGGTTTTTTTCTCTTGAATAATGTAAGAGATTTAATCATACACTCTGGTTAGTTGTAGGTTAGATGAGTAGTTAGTTGAGTTTTTTTTTCTCAGTATTTTTTTTTTCTGTTTGATAGGTTTTGGTTATTATTTATTTAAGATTTAATTGTATGTCAATGTTTATACTTTTTTTAGTTTTCTTTTGTAAACGTGTAAAAACATGTTAAACTTTCAATAAAAATATCTATTAAAAAAGAGAACAAGTGAGAGGGGAAAATAGAAACATGGGAAATGAGGGTTAGAGAACAGCAAGAAAGAAGAGATAAAAATACAAATACACCAACAATCAAGACTAGATGTCTTAAAGATAACAATAAGACAAAACTAAAGGCTCCATATTTAACTATGTGTACTCCATAAGAAAGTCAAGGACTCAATGGGATATATTGAAGTAAATGCATATGACAGATTAACCAGTACAGAGTCCTGGCTGTAGGATGCTTAAGAGGCATCTGGATAGGTGCATGAATAGGAAGGGTTGAAAGGGATATGGACCAAGTGCTGGCAAATGGGACTAGATTAATTTAGGGCATCTGATTGGCATGGATGAATTGGATCAAAGAGTCTGTTTCCATCTCTATGTCTCTATGAATCTTATATTCAGGTCCGGAATACTGGGAGGTATATGACATTCAAGACAAATAAAAGCTGGGAAAAGGTAGAGGGCTGGCACTATTAATCAATGATGGTATTGTGCAATAGCAGATAACCTTGGTTCAGGAGATAAAGATAAATAATCAGTTTGAGTTGTGATGAGGAATAATAACGAAAAGAAACAATTAGTTGGATTGGTGGACAGATCCCCCCCCCCCCCCCAACATTAACCACTGTGTAGGACTAAGTATACAAGAATAACTATTCAGTTAAAAATGAACCAAAGATCTGTGGATGCTGGACATCAGATACAAAAACAAAAATTGTTGGGATAACTCAGCACGTCTGGCAGTATCTGTGCAGAGAAAGCAGAGTTGACATTTTGGGTTCAATGACCCTTTTCAGAACTAACTTTAGCTAGGAAAGGTTTGGTATATATACTACAGATGACTGGGGAGAGGGAGGAGTAAACGATAGGTGGAGATGAAGCCCAGAGAGATTGTATAACAGTTGGACAGACAAAGGAATGAGTAAAAGTCAGCCTAGGGAATCGATAGCTGTGACCATTAGTAGCTGACAGTAGAATAGTTGTGGTAGTAGCCCATGTGATGGTAAGAGCACAGCAGTTCAGGCAGCATACTAGGAACAGTAAAATCGACGTTTCGGGCAAAAGCCCTTCATCAGGAATACAGACAGAGAGCCTGAAGCGTGCAGAGATAAGTGAGAGCAGGGTGCGGGTGGGGAGAAAGTATCATAGAGTACAATAGGTGAGTGGGGGAGGGGATGAAGGTGATAGGTCGGGGGCGGGGGGAGGGTGGAGTGGATAGGTGGAAAGGAAGATAGGCAGGTAGGACAAGTCATGGGGACAGTGCTGAGCTGGAAGTTTGGAACTGCGGTGAGGTAGGGGAAGGGGAAATGAGGAAACTGTTGAAGTCCACATTGATGCCCTGGGATTCAAGTGTTCCGAGGCGGAAGATGAGGCGTTATTCCTCCAGGCGTCTGGTGGTGAGGGAGCGGCAGTGAAGGAGGCTCAGGACCTCCATGTCCTCGGCAGAGTGGGAGGGAGAGTTGAAATGTTGGGCCACGGGGCGGTGTGGTTGATTGGTGCGGGTGTCCCGGAGATGTTCCCTGAAGTGCTCTGCTAGGAGGCGTCCAGTCTCCCCAATGTAGAGGAGACTGCATCAGGAGCAACGGATACAATATTGGTGGATGTGCAGGTAAAACTTTGATGGATGTGGAAGGCTCCTTTAGGGCCTTGGACGGAGGTGAGGGAGGAGGTGTGGGCGCAGGTTTTGCAGTTCCTACGGTGGCAGGGGAAGGTGCCAGGATGGGAGGGTGGGTTGAAGCGGGGCGTGGACCTGACCAGGTAGTCACAAATGGAATGGTCTTTGCGGAAGGTGGAAAGGGGTGGAGAGGGAAATACATCCCCTCCCCCACTCACCTATTGTACTCTATGCTTCTTTCTCCCCACCCCCACCCTGCTCTCACTTATCTCCCCATGCTTCAGGCTCTCTGATGAAGGGCTTTTGCCCGAAACGTCGATTTTACTGCTCCTCGGATGTTGCCTGCACTGCTGTGCTCTTCCAGCACCACTAATCCAGAATCTGGTTTCCAGCATCTGTAGTCATTGTTTTTACCATGTGATGGTAAGACCTCGTGTGTGGGGTTTAACATAAAGATTTGGGATTATCAAACTTGATTTCTGAAACTGACCACAGAGCAGGTTATATTAGACTTGGCATTGTCTAATGTGTCACGATTTGTTCATGAGTAAAGGCAACCCTAGGAACCAATAACTAAAACCTGATTGAATTTTATCCAGTTTGAAAAAGAGATGTCTGTGTCTAAGGGTAGTTTTTAAACATGAAATAAGGGCAAGTTGTAGACATGAAAACTGAGCCAGCCGAAGTCAACTGGTATAACCACGTAGCAGATACAAGTCATTCTGCTATAACATGTGTTTCATCAACGTGAATTCGCTATTAAGCATTTGATGAATTGATGATGTTGTTTGGATAACATAACCTTTCTACTAAATGGCTATAGCATTTTCTATTTGCAATCTTCTACAGTGTGATTTTCTATAGCGCAAGATTACAGAGGAACACAACTGTCGTGTTACGCAGAACAACCTGCAGAACAATTGAGATTGTGGCAGACATTTAGGGGGATGTTACAGAATAATTATATCCATATTATGAAGAAAATCTTTAACAAGGAGAATTATCATTGATGATTACTGAAGAAGTTAATGAAAGTATAGTGGTAGGTTGAATTATTGCATTGAATGAAAAGAATGGCAGAGACAGACTAAAAGATTAATCAGAAGGAAGAAATTGGAATATGAGAAAAATTGAGCTAGGGATGTAAAAACAGATAACAAGAATTTCTACATGCTTTTAAAAACGAATAGAGGAAGTAAAGTGAGTGTTCACCTTCTACAAAGTGTTAATAGAAAGCTATTAGTAGATAATAAGGAAATGACAGATGAAATAAACAAATATTTTGTTTCTGTCTTATACTATTGTAGACAGCTGTAAATCAGAGTGTGGAAGAAGAAAGGTAGTGGATAAAATTACAATAATGAGGGAATCAGTATGGAGCAAAATAATGCTCCTGTAGGCTGACAAGTCTCCACATTCAGGTAAAGTGCATCCTTGTGTTTTAAAAGGATTGTCATCGAGGTAGAATATGCTTTGATGTTAATTTCCCTAAATTCTCTTGATGGCAAGGTTCCATCAGGCTATAAAGCAGCTAACATATTAGAGAAGGAAGGGAGGCAGAAATCAGGAAACTATAGCTTGGCATCTGCCATGGGAAGGGTATTAGAATAGGTCATAAAGAGGGTATAGCTGGACGCTTCTAGAAATTGATTCATGGGATTGTGAGCATTGTGTGTTAGTCCGCAGTTATTGCCCATCCCTCATTGACTATAGGGCAGTTAAGTCAACCACATTTTCCTCTCTAAAGGACATTGGTTAACCAGATGGAGTTTTCTCCACCAATGGCTTCATGGTCATTGTTAGAATAGTTCTGTGGCAGGATACAACTGGGACCTTGAAACATTATCTGGTTCTCTGGCTTAACTGTCTAGCAATAATATGTTGGCTCAGTAGTTAGCACTGCTGCCTCACAGCACTAGGGACCCACATTCAATTCCAGCCTTGATTGACTGTATGCAGTTTGCACATTCTCCTAGTGTTGGTTTCCTCCGATTGCTCCAGTTTCCTCCCACAGTCCAAAGATGTGCAGGTTAGGTGGATTGGTCATGCTAAATTGCCCATACTGTGGAGGGATGTGCAGGCTAAGTGGATTAGCCTGAAGAAGGGCTCATGCCCGAAACGTCGATTCTCCTGTTCCTTGGATGCTGCCTGACCTGCTGCGCTTTTCCAGCAACACATTTTCAGCTCTGATCTCCAGCATCTTCAGTGCTCACTTTCTCCTAGCCGTGAGAAATGCAGGGTTACATGGATATTGGGTCTGGGTGAGATGCTTTTCAGAGAGTTAGTGTGGACTTGATGGACCGAATGGCCTGTTTCTCCACTGTAGGGATTCTGTGAACGCCATTAGATCATTGCTTCCGCTCATATAGCTGGTCACTTAGAAACATTCAAGGTAATCAGGACGAATCAGCATGGTTTTTAAAATCATGTTTAAACAACTTATTGGAGTTTTTGAAGGAATAAACGCACATCGTGGATAAATGGGAGCCTGTTGATATACTTTATCTGGATTTCTAGAAGACGTTTGAAAAAAGGGGCCACATCAAACGATTTTGCAGAAATTAAAACTCATGATATAATGGGGGAGCAACGTGTACAGTATACCGTTTCAATGATGGGCCGGATGACCCCGTTCTGTCCAGGAGAGGGAAAGCGGGGAAAGGCTGCTGTGGGACTGTGTGTTTCTGCCGCGGGAATAGTGTTCGGAACTATCAGGAAGCCAGCCGCAGCCGCTAAGAGGTGATCGATTCCTCGTCAATTCGGGATGCGGTTCACAAACTCGGCCGGACAGGACAGCGCGGTGCACAACTTCCCACCATGCTAATTTTAACTGCTCACTTTGGCAATTGGGGCTGGTGGGAGACATAAATAACCGTGATTGCGGGGTGAATAGAGGTAATATAGGAAGGACAGAGTGGGCAGAGCCCAAAGCTGCACCTGAATTTTCCGAGGGTTGGGGGAACTCAGGATGCAGATGATCAGGGGACTCTGCACTGTCCCTGGACAACGTGTGTGTAGGTGTGTGTGGTGTAGGTGTGTGTGTAAATGTGTATGTGGTGTAGTGAGTGTGGTGTAGGTATAGGTGTGTGTTTAAGTGTGTGTGTGGTGTAGGTGTTTGTGTAAATGTGTATGTGGTGTAGTGTGTGTGGTGTAGGTGTGTGTGTAAGTGTGTGTGTGGTGTAGGTGTATGTGTGGTGTAATTGTGTGTGCAAGTGTGTGTGTGGTGTAGGTGTGTGTGTGGTGTAGTTGTGTGTGCAAGTGTGTGTGTGGTGTAGTATGTGGTGTAGGTGTATGTGTAAGTGTGTGCGGTGTGTGTGGTGTAGGTGTGTGTGTAAATGTGTATGTGGTGTACTGAGTGTGGTGTAGGTGTAGGTGTGTGTTTAAGTGTGTGTGGTGTAGGTTTTTGTGTAAATGTGTATGTGGTGTAGTGTGTGTGGTGTAGGTGTGTGTGTGGTGTAGCTGTATGTGTATATGTGTGGTGTAGGTGTATGTGTAAGTGTGTGTGTGGTGTAGGTGTGTGTGTGGTGGAGTTGTGTGTGCAAGTGTGTGTGTGGTGTAGGTGTGGTGTAGGTGTGTGTGTAGTAGGTGTGTGTGTGGTATAGGTGTATGTATAAGTGTGTGTGTCTGTGGTGTAGGTGTGTGTTTATGTATGTGTGTGCATGCGTGGGTGTAGTTTATGTGTAAGTGCGTGTGGTATAGGTCTGTATATGTAGATGTGTAGGTGTTTGTATATGTATGTGCATGCATGTATGTGTGTACGTGTACATGTAGGGCGTTCAGTTTGGCACCCGTTGGATTGATCTACCTTGTTGTCGGAGGTAAACAGCTAGTCCCTGAGACCCTGACAGGCGATACCAAACTGCTGCTCTCCTGGGTTGAGACTGTTAAGCACAGGAGGTTGCAGATCTGCACCGTGAAGGATAGTGTAAGAGAAGCTCGGCCGATCTGTAGGGAGAGGCTGTTTATGACGATTAAATTGAGCTTTCTTTTCTCTCTCTCTCCTCCGAGAGCAGCTGGCAGATCCTGCCTGAATTTCTCCAGGTACTGATCCTTCTCTCTGTCTTGTTCATGGACAAGGACAGTGCCAGTGATCGGAACCTCGCTCCGTGGGAGAGGGGAGAATGATGAGCTACTTGTGTGGGAGCGTCTCAGTGCCTAGAGACTGTCACATGCCCGGGGGATCGATGTCGTTATCTTTTTATTTTTAACCCCCCGCCCAGATGCTGCTTGATCAACACTTTCTGCAGAAGAGGTAACCTTGGCCAAAGAGGGAGGAATTCCCGCCCATTCCCCAAATGCCAACATGAAACCGGATCAGCTCCTGGTACTGCACTGGAATGTATGGGTTCAGCAGATCCGGACTGGGGTTCAGAGGCTCCCACACTGTACACAGGAGCAGCACACTGACCCCGGAGGGATACGGCTGGGGGGGGGGGGGGGGGAGGGGGCTTTTATTCGGGACAGTACAAGACAGCATTGAGGGAGAATTCCTGCCGGTTTGGTCTAGGGTCCCGACTCCATTTATAGCCCTGCCACCTTCCTGTCCGCCGTCCAATCGAGCCGCGTCTGACAGGTTTGTGTGGTATCAGAAAGCGCCATATATACCCCCCGCTCTGAGGCACGCAGTGTCCCAGCTCCGCACCACCAACCTCTGCTTGACTCCACGCGTCCTCCACCTGCCCTCTCTCTCTCTCTCTCACACACACCCCTCTCTGTCCTAAATGGCACCCAAGAAGGATGTAAAGAAAGCAGCGCCAGCGCCAGCGCCAGCGCCAGCCGCTCCAGCTCCCCCACCCCCGGAACCAGCCAAACCCAAAGAGCCGGCCATCGACCTGTCCAAAGTCAAGGTGAGTAATTGCCTCAGTCTGAATGTGTGTGTGTGTGTGTGTGTGTGTGTGCTATTGTGTCTCAATATGTGTGAATGTGTGTGCGTACCTGCTAGTGTCTCAATATGTTTGAATGCGTGTGTGTGTGCCAGTCTGTGTATCTGTGTGTGTCTCAATGTGTGAATGTATGTCAGTGTGTGTATCTGTGAGTGTGTCTCAATATGTGAATGTATGTCAGTGTATCTGTGAGTGTGTCTCAATATGTGTGAATGTGTGTTTGCCAGTGTGTGTATCTGTGTGTCTCAATATGTACGTGTATCTGTTAGTATGTCTCAATATGTGTGAATGTGTGTGTGTATATCTGTGTGTGTCTCAATATGTATGTGTGTGTGTGTGTGCCAGTGTGTGTATCTGTATGTCTCAATATGTGTGTATGTGTGTGTGTGTATCTGTGAGTATGTCTCAATATGTGTGAATGTGTGTGTGGGCCAGTGTGTCCTCTTTTTAACACACAGCTCCACACCCTTTCGCAGATGCATGTGGCAGGGATTACGAAGTGACTAACAAGTGCCAAGCAATAAAAGGTGTGAGCTGAGTCTGCGAGCTAGCCTTTTATTGTCTGCTCCACTGAGTGTTCCCCTGAAATCAGGTTTTGGTTTTGTTTGGTTACGGTGGTCGCTCGCCCCGGATCTGCCAAGTTCTCACCTTGCAGCCCGGGGGCTTTGCTCGAATCCTTGACGGACCCCCAGCTCCCCGGCTGCTCAGTCCTCCCCTCCCCGCCCACCACAGGGCGACAAAGTGGCTGCAGGAATCGCACTAAATATGGGAAAACACTCAAGACACCGCGGCTAACGTTACCAGGGGAATGTTGCTGCTTTCTATGGCTCGTTCATGCGGCCACCCTATTCTCTTGGCACAGCAGCTGGCCATTTGTTAGCCCGTGTCCTTAGGAACTACGCCACTTTCGCACTTAACTTTCCCAAGTTTCAGTGAAAAAAAAATTCACTCGGGAACGTTTCAAGATTGTTTTTCATCCGTAGCCCTGCGACACAAACATCCCTCATCAGTTTTCCAGGGTTCCCCGCGTTTCCAACATTTGGAGGACTGACTACTGGCATGGAGCTGGACCACTCTTCATTTAGGAGCATGTCCTTACTGATGACAACCCTGGGCCCCCTGTTCCTGGGCAAAACAGGGAGGTTTTGCATTGCATTGTAAACAGATTACAGGGTATGCCCTAAGCAACTGACACTTGTGGGTCCTTGAGTGTTTCTGCCTTATCTCGCTCCAGTAAGTGGTGTTCTGATTAAACTGGTGAGCAGTCAGTCGAATGGATTGTCAGGAGGCATGGCACTGATGCACAGTAAGTCTAAATAGTGAAATGACAGACTGATAAATAATACATCCCGCAACTTCCAGTCTACAACAGGGGAAAAATGTAAAAGTAACAGGGTAGGGGATTGGTCTGGGTGGAACACTCTTTGGAGGGTCAGTGTGGACTTGTTGGGCCTAATCGCCTGTTTCCACACTGTGGAGATTCTATGAACAAATCAGAAGGTCCAGAGAGAGTAAATATGAGGGGGGCCTCAGAACGGTTAAAAGTGAGAGGGGATCGACGAGGAGAAACGTGAAAGGGGCTCAGAGAGGATAAATGCCAGAAAGGGTCTGAGAGGAAATAAATGAAGGAGGTGCAGTAAGGGCATATGTAGGTGCAGCTCAGTGAGGGTATATGTGAGAGAAGTGCTGTAATTGTATATGTAAGAGGCTCCGTCAGTCTATTTCTAAGAGAGGTCAGGGAGGGGAGATATGAGAGTGGCGCTGTGTGGATATGTATGAGGGCAACTCATGAGGTAATGTGGCTCAGTGAGGTAAATGTAGGTAAGGATCTGAGGATATATATGAGGTTACGTGTGCGAGATTCTCTGTAAAAGTGAATATGAGAAAGACTCAGGGTAGGTATGTGCAAATAGTGAAAAAAAGTACGTATAAGAAGCACACTTACTGATGAAGGGCTTACGCCCAAAATGTTGACTTTCATGCCCCTCGGATGCTGTCTGACCTGCTGTGCTTTTCCAGTGCCTCACGTTTTGACTATATTTGTGAGAGACTCAGTGAGGATATGTATTTGAAGGCTTAGTGAGGGTATATGTGTGGGAAGCTCAATGAGTGTATGTTTGAATGGTTCAGTTAGGGTATATGTGAGAGGGGTTCAGTGAGGATATATGTGAGGGACACTTACTGAAGGTGTATGTCTGAGCTGTTTAGTGCTTGTATATACGTGAGAGGTTATGTGACAAGAGATATGTGTGAGGGTTCATTGAGGGTATATGAATGAGGAGTTCAGTAAGGGTGTAGGTGGAAGGGGCCCAGTGAGGGTATGTGTGAAGGTCACTCACTGAAGGTGTATATCTGAGGCGTTTAGTGAGGATATATGTGGGGGATACTCAGTGAAGGTGAGAGAAGTTTATTGAGGGTATTTGTGTGAGAGGCTCAGTGAGGGCACTTATGTCAGGGGCTCAGAGGACATATGTGTGAGAGATTCTATGAGGGTATATGTGTCAGGTGCTAAGTGAAGATATATGTGTGGGAGAAGATCAGTAAGGATATTTTTTGAGAGGCTCAATAAAGCTATATGTAAGGAACATTTGGTGAGTGTATATGGGAGGGGCTCAGTGAAGGTTTATGTGATAGAGAAGGCTCAGTGATGGTATATGTCTAAGAGGCTCATGGAGGGAGACACTCAGTGAGAGGATATGTGTGAGAGAAGCTCATTCAGAGTAGATATATATATCAGAGGCTCAGTGAGGGCATCAATGTCAGGCATCACTTATTGAGGATATACATAAGGAGCTCAGTTAGGGTATGTGTGAGAGACACTCAGAGAGGAGCTGAGAAAGTGTGTTTATGTGATAGGCTTAATGAGGTTATATGTATGAGGTTCAATGAGGGTAAATGTGAATGAGTACCCAGTAAGTGTGCTTATGTGAGAGGCTCATTAAGGGTATACTAGTGAAGCTGAAGCAGCTGTACAGGATACTATGGAATATTATGTTCAATTCTAGTGTCCCTGCTACCGGAAGGATATTGTGAAATTTGAAAGGGTTCAGAAAAGATTTAGAAGGATGTTGCCAGGGTTGGAGTGTTTGAGCGATAGAGTGAGATTGAATAGGCTGGGGCTGTTTTCCCTGGAGAGTTGGAGGCTGAGGGGTGACCTTATAGAAGGTTATAAAATCATAAGGGGCATGGATAGCATGAATAGTCAAGGTCTTTTACCCAGGGTAGCGGAGTCCAAAACTAGAGGGCATAGTTTTAAGGTGAGAGAGAAAAGATTTAAAAGAGACTTAAAGGGCAACTTTTTCATGCAGAGGGTGGTGTGTGTATGGAATGAGCTGCCAGAGGAAGTGTTGGAGATTGGTATAATTATAATATTTAACAGGCATCTGGATAGGTATATAAATAGGCAGGGTTTAGAGGGATATGGGCCAAATGCTGTCAAATAGGACTAAATTAATTTAGGATATCTGGTTGGCATGGGCGAGTTGGATTGAAGGGTCTGTTTCTGTGCTGTACATCTCTATGACCAAATGTATGAGAGGCTCAGTGAGGATACATGTGAGGTGCTCAGTGAGGGCGTTTATGTGACTGGCTCAATGAGGATGTGTGTATGAGGTTCAATACGGTAAAGGGTCAAGGGGCTCAGTGATGTTTATGTTTCAGACCTTCAGTGAAGGTATACATGAGTGAGTATCAGTCAGTGTGTTTGTGTGAGATGGGCATGTGTTTGATAAGGGCATGTGTTTGAAACTCAATGAGGGTAGATGTGTGAGGGGCTCAGTGAGGGTGAGAAAACGTGAGAGAAAGGCTCAGGACATGCATATGCAAATAGAAATAGTGAGGTTATATTTAAGATATGACCTGTGCTGAGGCATAGCAAGGGTAGACAAAAAAATGTCAGTGATGATATGTGTGATGGAGACTCAGAGAAGATATATTCGAGAGAGACTCACTAAGGTTATGGGTAAGTTTTACTCAGTGAGGGTAAATATGCGGGAGGCTCTATGAGGGTATGTGTAAGAGAGGTGTTGGTATATGTGAGAGGCTCTGTCCGAGAAAGGCTAAGTGAACGTATACTGGAGGGTAGCTCAATGAAGGCATATTAGGGGAGGTCAGTGAGGTATATGTGAGGTGGGCTCTGTGGATATATCTAAAGGAGGCTCAGTGAGGGTATGTGTGAAGAAGGCTCAATAAAGGTATTTGTGAGAGGGTAGGTATGAGAGGGGAAATATGAGGGTATATGTGAGAGTGATTCATGAGGGTATAAATGAAGTTACTCAGTGAGTGTAATATGCAGCTAAGGATTTGTGAGGGTACATGTGAGGGACGCTCAGACTAGGTATGTGCAAATGGGAAAAGGTGAAGGTATATGTAAGACATGATCTGAGTGAGGTACAGCAAGAGCAAACACAAAATGTTAAGGGAAGGTATATGTGATGGAGGCTGAGCGATGATATATTTGAGAGTAATGGTATATGTAAGAGACAGTTAGTGAAGGTAGATGTGAAAGAAGATTCATAAGAGATTATAAGAGGCAGACTCAGTAAGGATATAGGTAATGTTTACTCTATGAGGGTAAATACGCAGGAGGCTAAATGTGAGTATTTGTAATACAGACTCAGTAAGTATATATGTGTGAGGGGCTCAGTGAGGATATATGTGTGAGATGGTCAATAAGGATATATGTGTGATAGGCTCAGAGGAGTGTACATTTGAGTGAGGCTCAGTGAGGGAATCTCAGAGTGCTGGAATATTTTCTCCACAAATTGTGATTGACCACAATCAATTTACTGGCCTTGTTTGCCCATCACTTGTCTCTGATGGGAAGGGTTGCTGTCACATGGTTCAAATCTGATAAATGGAAAATGCCCCAGTTGCAGAGTGAGAATGGTGTTTGGTGCCAATAGATGCCTCTTCTGGAAAAGGGGTGGGGCAAGCTCACTTGTGTTGTGAATGCCAGTATGGTTCCAGAATAAGAGACCCACTGAAGTGTTGAAGTGGTTGTTGGCGAAGGGCATTCTTCGTCACTTCATTCACAAGACAAATGATTAAGTCTAAACTGTCTCTCGGAGATGTGGAATAAAAGCAGGAAGTTCTTTGTGTGATAGGGTCTGGGGCCATTATTGACCATCATAGTGCCAGTACCTGCTTCACTCTGGGACTGTACTAGTCTATTTCGTGTCTCTGTAGCTGGAGGCTGGATAAGGCCATTGCTCTGGAAAACATCTGGGCGGCACGGTGGCACAGTGGTTAGCACTGCTGCCTCGCAGCGCCAGAGACCCGGGTTCAATTCCCGCCTCAGGCGACTGACTGTGTGGAGTTTGCACGTTCTCCCCGTGTCTGCGTGAGTTTCCTCCGGGTGCTCCGGTTTCCTCCCACAGTCCAAAGATGTGCAGGTCAGGTGAATTGGCCATGCTAAATTGCCCGTAGTGTTAGGTAAGGGGTAAATGTAGGGGTATGGGTGGGTTACGCTTCGGCGGGTCGGTGTGGACTTGTTGGCCCGAAGGGCCTGTTTCCACACTGTAAAGTAATCTAATCTAGCATCTGGTCTCAGACATAAGTGGATGCCTGTTGACAATCCCCTTTCCTGGCACACACCATAGCACCACAACAGCACCCCCTATCCCTTCACTGCTTGCCCATCTGTCTTATCTCAATTTGTCCAGATGAATGGCTGTGAAAATGAAATGTTTAAATTAAGACCCTGAAACGATTACCATGAGCACATGCCACTTTCAGTCCTCATGTTGCTGCTGTCTGTCCATTAATATGGGCTAGGTTGCAAACCCAGCTGTTGTTTCAAACTGTCTCATATCGTTTTACTAAATGGAAAATTGGCTTTTCCAGTGGCATTTGCAATTGCTTGGCATGCTGCTAATTTGCTTGTTGACTGCTCGTTGATATCAAAATGTGCCTGTGCTTTACTTCCTTGTCACAGAGTCTGCTGAGAATTGGAAGATGGAAACAGAACATAGCAAATGCACTGCATTCAGTGAAAGCTAAAACCACAGTAAAATCTGTTCTCCTGAACAGGAAGCCAAGAGACTTTAATAGACAGGGTGACAGTCAGGCAGACTTTGTCATCTTCATGTCAATGAGGAGTTGCTACATAACCATTCTGCAACCACATACACACTGATAAATCAATGTAGATCTCATCCTCTCACATACCTTCTGTAAACACCGTTACTATATTGAATCTTCAATTGTCTAAAATTAGTTTTTTTTTAATTTGGAGACTCCACCATGTTTGCTGAGGCACAATATAATCAAATACATTTTTTTGCTTTGGTCGCTCTATAATCTCACCAAAGCAAACTTTAGCAGGGGCGTGTTGGGATTCATTTCTTACCCAACCTCAGAAAATCATTACCTTTTAAGCAGGTGTGATCCTCAGTTCTGCACCTGCTAACATTATGCGATCCTTAGCACCCACAATGCGGCATGGTGGCACAGTGGTTAGCACTGCTGCCTCACAGCGCCTGAGACCCGGGTTCAATTCCCGCCTCAGGCGACTGACTGTGTGGAGTTTGCACGTTCTCCCCGTGTCTGTGTGGGTTTCCTCCGGGTGCTCCGGTTTCCTCCCACATCCAAAGATGTGCAGATCAGGTGAATTGGCCATGCTAAATTGCCTGTAGTGTTAGGTAAGGGGTAAATGTATGGGTGGGTTGCGCTTCGGCGGGGCGGTGTGGATTTGTTGGGCCGAAGGGCCTGTTTCCACACTGTAAGTAATCTAATCTAATCTAATGCACTAATTAAAGCTACACTTCAAGCTTGCATATTCTGATTCTGAACCTCTACACAGGGTGTCAAGGCCCCGAATGATCAAGAAACAAAGTGAAATGAACCTCCTAACTGCAAAGGTTTTCTGCTCATGTCATACTATATTAGGATGGCCCTAACAGGAGTTTCAGATTCCAATTTCCACATCCATGTTGAGTGAAATATCAGTGTAAGATTCAATGAATACTTTTGCATATCTGTTTTCTACACTCACTGAAAGTTTTGTATAAATCCAGAGAGAGTGCTGCAGAAAAGTGGATTGAGGCTTCCTGGGGGTTGGGGGCAGGGTGGGGGGTGGGGTGGGTGATATGGTGGCTCTCTGTTTGGCACCATTAAGTACACAAACAATCACTTACAAAGACACTATAGCCACGCAGTCTGGTCAACAACAAAGGTGATTCCTATACTTCAGAGGCAATATAGAACAGATTCAGGGAAATACAGACCAGTTTGCATGCACCTACAGGAGGAAAGATGTAATGGAATTTAAAATCAAAAATGTAAATAAAGGACACCTAGAAATCTACAGTAGTCAGCATAAATTACAAAAAGGATGGTTTTACTTGAGCAATCTTAATCAACTTCTAAAGTAAGTAACAGAAAGGGTAGGTAAGGGTAATATGGCAAATATAAAATGTTTAGATTTTCAAAAGGCACGTTCAATTCAGTACACCACTGTCAGCTCATGATTAACATCAGAGGATGTGGGGCCAGGAGATAGGTAACACAACTAGTAACAAGCTGGCAACAAACACTGGGAATAAAAAGTGGCACTTAAAGGTAGTTACGGACAAAAGGTGGAAAGATGTTCCACAAGGGTTTCCTCCAGGTGCTCCGGTTTCCTCCCACAGTCCAAAAATGTGCAGGTTAGGTGAATTGGCCATTCTAAATTGCCCGTAGTATTAGGTGAAGGGGTAAATGTAGGGGAATGGGTCTGGGTGGGTTGCGCTTTGGCGGGTTGGTGTGAACTTGTTGGGCCGAAGGGCCTGTTTCCATACTGTAAGTAATCTAATCTAATCTAATCTAAGGATTGATGTTAGGACCATTGTGCACCAGTCATAAAAATCACTCAGACTCAGGAATCAGCAGTGGATAAAATTACTTTTTTTACTAAATACTTTTTGAGTTGTCAGAGGAGGTGGTTTGTTTCCAGCTTCCTAACAGCAGTTTATCATCTTGGACTTGAGATGATGGATCTGAAAGGATGCTTTCCCCTGTGGGAGAGACAAGAACTAAAGAATATAGTTTAAAATTAGGGGGTCTCTGACTACGATGAAGAGGGTCTTGAGTTTTTGGAATGCTCCCCTCAGTTAGCAATGGAGTTGGAGGTCACTGAATATTTTTAAGGCAATGTTAAATAGATTCTTGCTACATATGGGGTGACAGATTATGGGAGTAGGTGGGAATGTGGGTTTGAAGTTACAATCAGATCAGTGATTATCTTATTGAATGGTGTAATAGGTTAGAGGGCAGAATGGCCAACTCCTGTGTATGTTCATATGTTGCACCTGGTCTCCATATTCCCACGCATCCCTAAATTCCTTTACTTTTACACTGACAGGATCATTATTAATTAGTCAAACTAAATTACTTTTACTACTTTTAGGATTTCAATAACCTGGACATTCTGTTTGATCCAGAGAAAAGTAGGGAAGTTATGTTAAAGCTTGTATGGACGTTTGAATAAACATGTTTAGAAAACTATCTTCAACTCTAGTTTCCACATTACAAAGAGAAACTACAGAAGCTGCAAAATGACTTACAAGCACATTTTGTTTGGTAAAAGAAAAAGGCTGAGAACAGGAAAAATACAGTAAACTGGTCTGAATACCTGAAAATGGAAGTCCAATCCATACATTTCACAGGGTTTTTTTCTGTTTTGGTTTACCGTTTTTTTTTCCCCAAAGGTGACCAAGGTCTTTAAAATTAGGAAGGTGCTTGACAAGTTACTTAGGATAGGGTTGTGTTTCTATTTGTTATCTGTTGGGGTTCAGTGATGGGGGCTGGGGGGAAAATGGGGGATGGGTTGGAGGATGTGATGGTGCAAGACCACAGACTGAAAAGGATGACACTGCTACCTCACAGTGACAAGGACCAGGGTTCGATTCTAGCTTTGGGTAACTGTATTGGGTTTGCACATTCTCGCAGTGTCTGTGTGGATTTCCTTGGGGAAACATAGTCCCACAGTCCAAAGATGTGCTGGTTAGGTAGATTGGCCATATTAATTGCCATAGTGTCCAGAGATGTGCAGGCTAGCTCAATTAGCCATGGGAAATGCAGTTTACAGGTGGGAGGGGGTGGGGGATGCTCTTCAGAGGGTCAGCGTGGAATTGATGGTTGAATGGCTTGCTTCCACATTGTAGGGAGTCCGTGATAAATGCAAAATAGTCACTAGTATTCAGGACAAACTTCCTTAAAGAGAGTGAGATTTGAATGTCAAGCTCGCCACCACGTGGAGTATTCAAGTGAATGGAATAGACTTAATTAAGGGAAGCTGGACAAATACATGGGGAGAAAGGAATAGAAGTATATGCTATTTTGATTTGATGACATACGGTGGGAACTACTGGTCTGAAACGTAGAAAACAGGCATCAGCCAATTGGACTCAATGGTCAATTGTGCTATAAATTATATGTGGTTGTGAGACTAGCATGGCGTGAGGTATTAAACCTAGGTACAACAATTGGAAGAGGTTACACAGATAGGGAGAGAAGGAGGGAAAAAGAAGTTTTTTTGAAAAGAAGAATAAGAATTTTAAAATTGAGGTATTGGCAGGATCAACAGCCAGCATAGGATAGTAAAAGAAGGAACGGTGGGAACAAGAAGTTTAGAGCAAGGCAACAGAGATTTTGATAATCACAATTATATCGTGGATGGCATACCAACTCAAGAGACCAATGAAGTAGGCTGGGCTGGAGATAGAAAGTATAACAATAAATGTTTCACACAACACCAGGTTATGGCCCAACGTATATTTGGAAGCCCTAGCTTTCAGAATGCTGCTTGTGAAGCAGAACCATAAGACACAGAATTTATATCAAAAGATTACAATGTCATGCAACTGAAATGATATATTGAACAAACTTACATTGTTGTTAAGTCTTTCATCTTTTAGAATGGGTTGCAGGTTTTGGTTCATTAATATGTAAATCCCAGAACTTCTTTTAAGTAACATTCTCAAGACTGAAGGTTGAATTAAAAAAAAAATGAAATCTCAGCTCAGACAATGCATTAAAGGTGGGAGGTTAGGGTCTGTCTGTATCTCAATCTTGAGTCAGACTGGTTCTGTTTACAAAATGGGATTTACAAAATAATACATGAATTGACTACCTGCAGGCTGTGCATTTTTTGAGCGAAAAATAATGTATCTGCAAATATAATTCTGCACATACAAATTCACCCCATACACTTATATGAGTGTGCGCATGCAGGAGAGAGTGTGTGCATGTAAGTGTGAGTGCACGTGAGTGTGTTTGTATGTGTGCAAACTTGGTAAAGTGTGTGTGTGTGAATATGATGGGTTCATGTCACACTACCAGTGACCCCACTGCACTATACACTCTCTCACACACACAAGCACACACACACACTCTTACATACTCACACACTCAAGTAGACCCTCTCTTATACACATTCTCTCTCTCACACACACACCCACACATACTCCTACACTCACACATGCACCCTCTCACAGGCTTAAACACCATCACACACACATATACACTTTACCAAGCTTACACACACATACTCTTTCACGTGCACTCATACTCACACACTCTCTCTCCTGCCTGCGCACACACATATAAGTCTATGGGATGAATTTGTATTTACAGAATTATATTTGCAGATACATTCTATTTTGCTCAAAAAATGCACAACCTCTGCAGGCAGTCAATGCAGGCAGTCAATCCATATAATATGTTGTAAATTCCAATTTGGAAATAGAACCAGTCTGACTCAATTGGGATACAGACAGACTCTAACCTCTCACCTTTAATGCATTGTCTGAGCTGAGACATTACCTATTTTTTATAAAACCTTAAGTTATCTTGAGAATGTGACTTAAGAGAAGTTCTGGAATTTACATATTAATGAACCAATGCAACCCATTCTAAAAGATGAAAGACAACAACAATCTAGGTTTGTCCAATATATCATTTCATTGAAACTGTGTTGCTGGAAAAGCGCTTTTCCAGCAACACATTTTCAGCTCTGATCTCCAGCATCTGCAGTCCTCACTTTCTCCTATATCATTTCAGTTGCATGACACTGTAATCTTTTGCTATAAATTCTGTGTCTTATGGTCCTGCTTCACAACCACCTGATGAAGGAGCAGTGCTCCTGAAGCTAGTACTTCCAAATAAACCTGTTGGACCATAACCTGGTGTTGTGCGGTTTTTAATTTGTCCGTTCCAGTCCAACACTGGCTCCTCCACATAATACATGTTTCAGCAGCAAAGAAGCTGAGGCAAACACAGAGAATGCTGTAAAAACTCAGTGGAAGGTCTGGTAGCATCTGCGGAGGTAGAAACAGAGTTAACCAATCAAGTCCAATATGACTGTTCTTCTATTCTAAAGAAGAATCATGTCTTCTATTTTCCTCTGATGAGAGGTGCTGAGGCAGGTGGAAAGTGGGTAATGTTACACACTGTAATTGGACTGACTTGATGAAGGATGTGGCCAGAACCCTTGTCTAGAATACATGGGATATTAAAACACTGACATCTAAAGTAATTGATTTTAATTACGTAATAATAGTCTCAGAGAGGAGGTAAAAGAATTTGGACATGTTATAATCCGCGTCTGTGATGGTGTGACCTATCATCCAATGCTGGGCTGTGAATTCTTCACCATACCAAGATATCTAGGAATCTGAAGTGAAAACTAATTTCATTTGTGTTTTTCAGTAACTACTTAACTTCTAACACCAAGGCAGATTTTAATCAGACCATATGTGTCGTCAAAACAGAGCTCATGTTATTAGAAAGCAAGTTTTGACATAGACAGTTGAAGAAATTTGGGATTCTTCCCCAAAGTCCTGTGAAGGCAAGGGAGTTAGAGGCAGATCTGAATAGCTTATCAGTTGAGTTTATGAGGGGTATGGCAAGAAGGCAAATGACGTGTGAAGGAAGGAGAGGAACATCTTACTCCTATTTTATGGTCTATGGAATCTTGTAACATGATATAAATAATTCCCTGTAAAAATGCTTTAAGTCCTTTTACAGAATGGACTATTTGCATATTTATCCAGTGCTTTTCACAGAGTGAGGTCCCTCCCCAATGAGTACCCAGCCAAGTGGGAGTCACTGACTGAGCTGAGGGGTCAACGTAAGGAGGAAAGTTCCAATAGAGGGTCACTGACTGAGCTGAAGTGGTCAATGTGAAGAGAAAAGTTCCAACAGGGGGATCACTGACTGAGCTGAGGTGGTCAATGTGAGGAGGAAAGTTCCAACAGAGGGTCACTGACTGAGCTGAGGTGGTCAATGTGAGGAGGAATGTTCCAGTAGGGAGGTCACTGACTGAGCTGAGGTGGTCAATGTGAGGAGGAATGTTCCAGCAGGGAGGTCACTGACTGAGCTGAGTGGTCAGTGTGGGGAGGAATGTTCCAGCAGGGAGGTCACTGACTGAGCTGAGGCTTTCCGGCCGAATGTGCTGACACGTTGCAGGCTCCTTGCTGCCTGAAAAGTCTTGGTCCCAAAATAGGGCGGTGGTGTATTTCTGGCTGCCGTCTTCGTGCCCTAAGAAAGTTGAAGCACTCGGGAGCAGGGGGAGGGTCCGGGCGGGGCCGACACCTGATGCCGCTGGCCCCAGCAACTGAGCAGCCGCATAAATATAGGGGGAGAGGCGGCTCTTCGGAGAGCACCGTCTGTGGGAAAGAAGAGTCTGTCCTCGGTGTCGCTGCTCCTGCGGATCCTCAGCCATGGTGGGTGTTCCTGCTCACTCACTCACATTCTCTCTCCTCACTAATTCATTCCACATCTCAGTGATTTTGCAATGTTTCAAAGTTCTGTTTTCTTCTTGCCTTGCAGTCATTCTCAGCAGACGAGTTGGCGGGTAAGTGTTGACCAGGAGCCCCCGGTGCTGGCTCAGCTGGCCGGGACGATGGGAGGGGAAACCAGCGCGGTGCCTGAGGGCGGTTACTTCTCCTTCAAACCCATCTTCTCCTCTTTCTATCTCTATCCCTCTTTCTTGCTCTATCTCTTTCTTTCTCTCTATCTCTTCTCTCTCTCTCTATTTCTCTTTATTTCTCTCTATCTCTTCTCTCTTTTTTTCTCTCTCTCTCTATTTCTCTCTTCTATCTCTTCTCTTTTTCTCTCTCTCTCTTCTCTTTCTCTCTCTCTCTCTCTATCTCTTTTTCTCTCTATCTCTTTTTCTCTCTCTCTCTATCTCTTTTTCTCTCTCTTTTTCTCTATCCCTCTATCTCCGTTTGGGTTTCTCTCTTTCTCTCTTTCAGATCGAGTTCAGTGCGGAGCAGCAGGAAGGTGAGCAGCAGCTCTTCACCCAACCTCCCCAGTCCCCCTTCTCTCTTCCCCCACCCACCCCTCCGAATCCCCGGACTGGTAACGGGGGGGAGGGGGCGGTGGAGTCGGGAGACATAGAGCAGGAAGATCGGCACCTGGGCACCGCTCCCGGGTGGAGGGAGGGGGTGAGAGACAGGGAGGGAATCGGTCACTCCTGGGGAAAGGTGGGTCACTCCCAGGAGGGTGGGGTTAGGTGGGTCATTCCTGGGGGGGAGGTGGGTCACTCCCGGCCGGGGTGGGGGAGGTGGCCCACTCCTCGGGGGAAGGTGGGTTACTCTGGGTGGATGGATCACTCCCAGGAAGGGGGGGGGGGGCAGTGGAAGGAGGGTGGAGGAAGTGGCTCACTCCCTGGGATGGGGGAGGTGGCTTACTCGTGGGGTGGGGGAGGTGGGAGTGTGTGTGGAGATTGGTCATTCCTGGGGAATTGGGGGGAATTAATCAGTTTCAGGGAGGTCAATTGGTCAGTTCTGAGGGTGTTGACCATGGCTGTGGATGGTGAAGCGTCTGAGGGTAGAAGTGATGGATAGTGAGTAGAAGGTAGGAGGGAATGTAGGGGTGGAGAGTGTGTGAGCCTGGGGAGTCTGGGGATGAAGAATTTTGGATGTGTGGGTGCCGTAGTTGGTAAGTTGTTTTTTATTTTCATTGTGTAGAAAGGTATAAAATGTGATTGTGTACTGACAGGGAGAATCGGGAGAAAGTGAGTACTGCAGATGCAGGAGATCAGATTTGAGAGTGTGTTGCCTGAAAAGCACAGCAGGTCAGGCAGCATCCAAGAAGCAGGAGAATCGATGTTTCAGACATAAGCTCCTTGATCCTCATTCTTCAAGAGGAGCTTATGCCCGCAACATCAATTCTCCTGCACTTCAGATGCTACCTGACTTGTGCTTTTCTAGCTCCACACTCTTCCACTCTGACCGGGAGAATCACCACATTTGGAGGGCAGAGCGGTTGTCAATTGGGCATGGTTAGGGACTGAGAGATTTCACAAACCCATTTCTGTCACAGAAAAGCCCTTGTGAATGGTTAAGGAAGTTGCCTAAGAGTAGTGTTAAACAGAAGATTTGTCCTTTGCAATTAAACTAATCAAAATATTTTTAAAAATGTTTAAAATTATTAACGGCTGGAACAACCATGCCACGCTAATAATGGCCACTGGTATCTTGGTGGCTGTGGGAGATTCCATGTTTCAGTTAGCTCCACATAGTCATTGCTCCTGTTCTGAGTGAACTGCTCAACATAGGAAATGTTAAAGGTCACAGTCTTGAAGGCTGCGTAAGTGATCTTTTGAATAGCTTTGCTTATGTTGCTAATGGACCTGGCACCAGAGGGTTTAAAAGAAAAGTAAAGTAACTAGTAAGAACAATTATCAGGGAGAAGGCGAGCAAGTAGCTGACGTGTGTTAATTTCAGCCAATCCATGCTTCATTTGCTGGATTTGCTCATAAATAAGTGTGTTATCTTTGACTGAATGATGATGAAACATTTGGATACTGTTATTCAAGGTTCTTTCCCGTTATCTACTCCCACACTGTACCTCACCAGAAGGGATCATTGGGTCATCCTTTAAAGGTTAAAACTATAGACTTGAATATGCAAATCCGAGCGAGCAGTTTGCATGTCATCCAGTATATTCACTATGACTCTTGCTTAGATTCTACAGTACTTTTATCCTTCCTGTGGCATGTATAGCCTAAGCCCTTGAATTCAATCTGAATTGTGGAGCAGTGAGACCGGATCTGTGTTTTTACTGCTGTCAGATTTTCCTTGCAAGTATTTTTTATCCATCCTGTGATGTTCGTCAGTGTTGTTTTCTCTTCCATAGATTTCAAGGAGGCATTCCTCCTGTTTGACAGGACTGGCAATTCCAAGATTACACTCAGCCAGGTTGCAGATGTCATGCGTGCTCTCGGCCAGAATCCAACCAACGCTGAAGTAAAAAAGATCCTGAACAACCCCAGCACCGAGGGTAGGTCCCTGGCTTTGGATAAATGGCCTCAGTCTGTGCTGTTTCGTTTTGTTTTTGTTAAAGACCATTGGTCTCTGAGGGAACTACCAGAACTTTGTGGCATTTACCTTTTTCTGCCTTTGTTTTAGAGATGAACAGTAAATCCATTGACTTTGACCAGTTCCTGCCCATGCTCCAGGCAATGGCAAACCACAAGGACCAGGGCTCCTATGAAGACTTTGTTGAGGGTCTGCGTGTCTTTGATAAAGAGGGCAATGGCACTGTGATGGGGGCTGAACTTCGCCACGTGCTGGCCACACTGGGTATGCAATATTTAACTACGATCATAAACCAGAAAGGCAAAACTGTCATGAGCAAAATAGAATTTGAGCATTTAGAAATGTTACTTTTGAAAAAATGACGTTTCTGGATGAGATTCTACTGTGTTTACTATCATTGTTTGAACAAGTTGTAACCAACATAATGTTTCCATTTAAGCTAAATGTTTCTAAAATTGGGATGATCCTGCTTTCCATATGAAGGAGTGGGATGAGGTTTTTTTCTTTTAATAAAAAAATTGTCAGGGCATATCCTCTATATTGGTTCAGGAGATCCAACTACTTCACAGCCAGTTTTGCACAGCAAGGTCTCAAGTTCATGGAATTGTAATGGTGCTGAAGAAGGCCCCCTTGCCAGCACATCAAATGAGCATCATTAAATAGTGCCAGTCTCCTGCTTTCTGCCCATACCCTTGCAGATTATTTTTATTCAAATGATTGCCCAGTGCCTCAATTGAACCTGCCTCCAGTACATTTTCGGGTAGTGCATTCCATGGGAAATGTGTAGGGAGAAAGCTTTTTCGTCTCTCACATCACATTAGCTCCTTTTTGCAGATCACTTTAAATCTATGCCCTCTTTTTCGTGTTCCTTTTACAAATGGGAATAACTTCTCCCTGTTCACTAGCCCATGGTTTTGAAAGTCTGTGTCAGATCTCCTTTCAGCCTCCTTCTTTAAGGAGAACAGTCCCAACTTCTTCAATCTTTCCTTATAACTAAAGTTTGTCATTCCTGGAATCATTCTTACAAATCACTTTTGCAGTCTCTTGAATGCTTTCACATTCTTCATATAATGTTGTGTCCTGCTGGGATCTTGTACAAAATCAAATCACCCCTTTCTATTGTACTGAATGGCCCTGTTAATAAAGCTGAGGAAGCTGTATACTCGTGGCCTCTCCACTCATCCTGTCATCTTCAATGATCTGTATTCATATACACCTTGATGCTGTACCTCCTTTAGAATTGTGCTCCCAATTTTATATTGTCTTTCAATGTTCGACTGAAAGCCATTTGTCTCTCTTTTCTCTATTGAACCTCACCTGCTACTGATCTAACAACTTGTCTATGTCCTCTTTAAATTCTACACTGTTCCTCCTTGTGGTTTACAATTCTTCTAAGTTTCCAGTCATCTGCAAATTTTCAAATTGTCACCTGCACACCAATACCCGGATGTTTTTATATTGGGCATAGCATGAATCCTGACACCACCGATCCCTGGGAAACTCTACTGCAAACCTTCCTCCAGTCTGGAATATACCCATTTGTTATTACTGTCTATTCCCTATCACTCTGCCTGTTTTGTATCCAGTCTGTTAATGACTGTTTCATTTCATGATCCATAACTTGCCTCAAGTCTGTTGTGTAGCACTATGTCAATGCTTTGTGGAAGTCCATGTATAGGACATCAACAGCCTTCCCCTATTAACCCTCTCTGTTACCCCTTAAAAAAGAAAGGAGATAAATATAGTGATTGCAATGAGGTCAGCCAGATGGGACTTTATAGAATGAGATCCCTAACTGGTGCTGTAAATCTGGTCCAATCAGGGAGCCCTGGCTGACATATAAACAGGAGTGTCAGACGTCCTGTTCACTCTGGGTAGCTGAATCAGTGTCAAGGACTCCCCACATCATAGAGAGACATAGAGATGTACAGCAAGGAAATAGACCCTTGGGCCCAATTTGTCCATGCTGACCAGATATCCTCACCTAATCTAATCCCATTTGCCAGCACTTGGCCCCTCAAGACACCTTTTAAATGCTGAAATTGTACCAGCCTCCACCACTTCCTCTGGCAGCTCATTCCATACACACATCACTCTCTGTATGAAAATGTTGTCCCTTGGGTCCCTTTTATATCTTTCCCCTATCACCCTAAACCTAAGCCCTCTAGTTCTGGACTCCCTGACCCCAGGAAAAAGACCTTGTTTATTTATCATATCCATGTTCCATATGATTTTATAAACCTCTATAAGGTCACCCCTCAGCCTCCGCTCCAGGGAAATCAGTCCCAGCCTATTCAGTCTCTCCCTTGAGCTCAAATCCTCCAACCCTGGCAACATCCTTGTAAATCTTTTCTGAACCCCCTTTCAAGTTTTACAACATCCTTCTGATAGGAAGGAGACCAGAATTGCAAACAATATTCCAAAAGTGGCCTAACCAATGTCTTGTACAGCCACAATATGACCTCCCACAAAGGTGACTTGGTGACAGGATACCAGACTCTTTGGATTTATTCCAATAAATTGAGGGGTGGCACAATGGCTCAGTGGTTAGCATTGCTGCCTCACAGCACCAGGGACCCAGGTTTGATTTCAGCCTCTGGCGACTGTGTGGAGTTTGTACATTCTCCCCGTGTCTGTGTGGGCTTCCTTCACGTGTTCTGGTTTCCCCCTGCAATTCAAAAATGATGTGCAGGTTAGGTGAATTGGCCATGCTAAAAAATTGCCCAGTGTGTTCAGGGATATGTAAGGTAAGTGCATTAGTTAGGGCAATGGGTCTGGGTGGGTTGATGTTCAGAGGGTCGGTGTGGACTTGTTGGGCCTAATGGCCTGTTTCAACACTGTGGGGATTCTCTGACACTTCTAAATGGCCAGTGAATCTGGCGGTGGTGTTGAGAGAAATGTTGGCAGAGACACTGAGGGAGCTCCCTACTCCTCTGGTTTGGGAATACCTAATGAAACAGGTGTTCCAATCTCTTTAACGACTTATACAGGCATTTGAGAGGTGAATGTAAGAGATTGATTGATTAGAAAATGAGAAAGACTGTGCAGGCTGTAGAAATGTATAACAGATGAGGATTAAGTGAAATGAAAATAAAAGGGAACAGAATATGCAGAGAAGAAGGGTGAATAAAGCTGATAAGTCATGATCCTATCTAATTTGTATTTCAAATAGTGTGGAGGAGGTGCCAAAGCCAGTTGGGGAAGTATTAAAGCCAGTTGGAGCAATGCAGAGTCTGTCAGAGACTGTGGGGAGGCATTGAAATGGTAGTACTTGGTTTTTATCTTTGTGTAGATTGGGAAAATCAAATGGGCAAAGGTAGTGATGAGGAAGAATTCATAAATATATTTAGGAAAGTTTCCTAGAACATTATGTTAAACGTTATTGAACCAGCGAATCAGGCTATTTTGAATCTGGTGATGTGTAATGAGATAGCTTTAATAAATGATATCTGAGTGGAAGATTTTCTCAGGAACAGTGACTTGAATAAATACTTTGCATCAATCCTCATTGTAGAAGAACTTGTAGCATTCCAAAAATATTAAATAAATCAAGGTGCTAAAGGTGGGAAGGAAACAAACATATCACTGGAGGAAAAAGTGCTAGGGAAACTAATGGTGCTAAATACCAATAATTTCCCTGCTTTTGAGGATATTAAAGTAAGTTGCTGCAAAGATGGTGGATGCACTGCTAATAATCTTCCAAGAATCCTTACATTCTGGAAAAGTCCTGGCGGAGTAGAAAACTGCCGGTATAATATCTTTTTATTCAGAAATTGAGGGAAGTAAATAAAATCTGGTGACTATAGGTCAGTTAGTTTAACATTTGTTATTAGGAAAGGTTAGTGTATTGTGAAGGATGTAATTGCAGAGCATTTAGAAATATGCAGTATGATCAACCAGTGTCAGCATGGCTTTCTGAAGGGCAAATCTTTCCTGACAAACTTATTGGAACTCTTTTGAGGAGGTAACAAATTGAATAAAGTGCAACCAGTAGGTGTAACGTATTTGAATTTTGATAATGTCCTGCATTAGGGTACTAAGAGTCCATGGTGCTGAGGGTAGTTTATTAACATGGATGGAGGATTGGCTAACAAATAGGAGATAGTTAGGCTAAAGGAAGTATTTTCATGATTGCAGCTAGTAGTATGCCACAAAGATCATTGATGGAGCCATGATTATTTACAATACATATTAATGACTTCTGTTAAGAAGGTGAATGTAAATGATGCCAGTTGATAGGATGGCTAGTGGTGATGGTTGACAAAGTATACAGAGATAAAGAGACTGGTTAAGTTAGTGGGCTAAGGCTTGGTAAATACATATAATGTGTGAAAATATGAGGTTATGCACTTTGGCTGGAGGAGTAGGGGAGCTCAGTATTACAAACCTCCCACATATTAATTCTGATCTCTAAGCACCTTCTCAGTAGCTATAAGACTGTATTCTGCACTCTGTTCTGCTACGCTGATGCATTTTGTATGGTGCAATAGCATGCAAAACAGCACTTTCTATTGTGTCACAGTATGTGACAACAATCACTCAATCAAGATGGCAGAAAGTTACAGCTTTTGAGAGAGGTTTGGGTGTCCTTGTCCATAAGGCTAGCATTCAAGTTCAGTTAACAGGGAGGACAATGGAATGTTGGCCTTCATTTAAAAGAGAATGGAATATAAAAATAGAAGTTTTGTAAAACAAGAAAGTAGTAAAACCATGGTTGCAATACTGTTAAAAGTTTTTGGCCCCTTTTTTTAAAATTTAAATAAAGATATACAGTAGCATTGCAGATTGACCAGAGAAGGCAGATATCAAGTGTAGTGTGACTCTTATAGGAAGAGTTTGTATAGGTTGGGTTTGTACTTATTGAAGTTTAGAGGTTGATGGGTGACTTCATTGAAACACAAGATTCTTAGAGGTCTTGAAAGAGTAAATGCTGAGACATTGCTTCCCCATGTGGAAGAGTCTAGGATCAGAAGGCATCATCTCAGAGTAAGTGCTGAAGATTTAACACAGATGAGGAGGAATTTTCTCTGAGGGTAGTAAATGTGAGGAATTCTTTACCACAGAGGGCTGCTGAAACTGAATCATTTAAGTACATTCAAAGCTGAGACAGTCAGACTTTAAGTCAATAAGGAGGTCAAGTGCTATGAGGAAAAGATAGGAAAGTGGAGCTGGAAATGATCATGATCTCATTGAATGGTAGAGCTGACATGATGGGCTGGGTGACCTGCTTCTGCTTCAGTGTCATAGGATGTTTACGTAACCTGATTTAGATATTGCTGTTCATGAAGTTTCACCTGCCTCCCTGCTCAGTGAGCAGATACTCTTTGCATTGTATTCTCCTGGAACTCTGGAATTTGTGTGAACTACTTGTTTTAAACACACACCTTTTATTTTCTTTGTGTGACAGTTTTCTTTAGTTGCTGAGAATTTTCTCAGTCTGTAACATAAGGCTTTTATTTTCTTGGAATAAAACAAAGGACTGTGGGTCCTGAAGATGTGAAACATCTGTGGAGAAAAACCAGAGTTAACGGAGTTCTGAGGAAGGTCACTGAACTCAACACTAACTCTCCACAGATGCTGCCAGATCTGCTGAGATTTTCCAGCAATTTCCATTTTTGTTTTATTTCCTGGCCTGTTTTGGACATTGAAATGAAACGCCTCCATTTTGCCGAGGCACTGTTTTAAAAATTTCCAGGAATGTGGAGAGTAGTCGTGAGGGTTATAATCACTGGACTGAATCTTTGTGAAGAAGAGCATTGTTTGCTTTGAGGGAGATGTTAATACAGTGATCTGTTTATATACACCAGGTGAGAGGCTGACAGAGGAGCAGGTAGAACAACTAATGGCAGGTCAAGAAGATGCCAACGGCTGCATTAACTATGAGGGTAGGTGTTTGAACAAAATTGGGCATCTCCCATAATTCTGTCATCTTTTGCAATTTGTTCAAATTTATTTTGGAATCTTTTATTTCTGTTCTGTTATTAATTTTCATTTCCTTTTGGCAGCTTTTGTCAAACACATCATGTCCATTTAAAATGGATCCCCATGGTATGCATTTTGCATGTTTTATATTAGTTGCCTGGTTAAATTTGTACAATTTCTTCTTTCCCAGTAGGATTTGTTTTACTGTGCACCAACTGATCACTGGTAGCCATTTTATTCTGCAAACCTAACTCTGAAACATTATGCTTAATATCCAGAAAGACCTGTTTGAGTGAATAAATAACCCAAATTTTACTACTTTTAAAAAAAAGTATTTGGGCATACAGAGACATGATTGGGAGGAATAAGGAGAACAAGATTTGGTCTTGGGGCAGAAAGTTGCCAGTATTCTTGTACAGTGAGTCTGTTTTAGGCTCCTGTCCAATGGCACTACATGTTTAATTGTGACAGTTTTAAATAATACCCCCCTCCACCCATCCAGTCAGCAAATATTTAAACTGCCACAATTAAACGTGATGTTTTATAGTTAATTATAAGGGTGGTGTGGTGGTTGTGTGGTTAGCACTGCCGTTACACAGCTCCAGGGACCCAGGGTTCAATCCATCCTTGGGTCAATGACTGTCTGAGTGGAGTTTGCATGTTCTCCCCATGACTGCATGGGTTCCTACCGGATGCTCAGGTTTCCTCCCACAGTTCAGATTTACAGGTTAGGTAAATTGGCTGTGCTAAATTATCCGTAATGTGCAGGCTAGGTAGATGAGCTATGTTAAGTGTAGGGTTACGGGGATAAAATGGGGCACTGGGTCTGGCTGAAATGCCCTTCAGAGAGTTGGTGTGGATGCAACAGGCCAAATGGCCTCTTTTTGCACTGTGGGGTTTCTATAACATGGATGTGTGACATTGAAACCATTCTAAATGTGAAAATTACTTGAGCAGGGTCAAGAGGCAAGATCTGTGTGAAATGTTCTTCACTGTTTTCAGGATAGGGGTGACAGGCTAAGGTCAGCATTTATTACCATCTCTAATTGTCATGCAGAAGGTGGTGATGTGCATTTTTAATGAGTTTCACAATCGGTGTGGTGAATATATCTCCCATGAACAATTAATTAGGAGTTCAGTGATTATGACTCACCGATTAGGAATGGTGATGAATCTGAGTAAAGCAGTGGTAATATCACTAGACTGGTAATCCAGAATTCTGGGCAGATGGTAAATACAAATTAGAATAAAGAGCTAGTCAAATAGTGACCACTGTTAATGATTATAAAAACTCACGTGGGTCACTAATGCCCTTCCTTTTTTAGAGAAAAAAATCTACCATCTTTACTGATCTGGTCTACATGTGATTCAAGACCACAGCAATGTGATGACTGACTTTTCTTAACTACCCACCAAAATGGCCTAGCACATAATTTGGTTCAAAGGATGGGCAATAAGTGCTGACTTTGCTGCATTTTGGAGGGAAAGTGGGATTATTATAGTTATGGTGGAAGAGCAGTGGTAGATAGGAAATTGATGCTTTTAAAGTCAAGTTTGAGTGACTGGTTCAGTACTCCACCTCATCACTCATGCTATTTGTCATTTGTTTCCAGAATTGGTGCCTGTGGTTCTAAATGGCTGAACATCTGACAGGGCCAGGACATTACATTGTGGAACTTGTGCCTTTCTGACCAATGCGAGTAATCTCCTTTTGTTTGGACTGTGCAAGAATCACTTTTTTTTTACTTGGATCCAATGGACTGTATTTCAAACAACAAAATGAGGAAGAACAGAAATAACATTGAAATTTGCAGTGACAAACCTGATGGATAGAACTACTCAGTTTGTCCATGATGTTTGACACAGTTGGAAAGTGCACGTGGCTGTCAACATCCAATAAAGTCTCAGTGGCCACTCTGTGGCTGTATATCCAGATTATACCCCACACATGACTCTCTTTCTTTATTAAGTCTGTACAGTGTACTTTTAAAAAAAAAGATACATAACATGTCAAAAAACTGCTTGTGCTTTAATTCTCATCAAGTACATGGTTGTGATGACCCTGTTCTCTGAGGAGTTTTGGAAAGACTGCTCTTTGTTAAACACCCAGCTCTGTTAATTAAAAAGATTTACCTCTCTCCTTCAGAAAAGATGAGTTCCTCAGACTTCCAGTCAATTATGTGACTACTGTATTGACCTGGTCTCATTGAGTCTCATCCAGTTGAGTTTTTAAACTTCCTGATGTTCTGCAGCAATTATTGCAGTAAAATAGATTTCAAGAAACAAGGTGTTTTTTGTTTGAGATCAGTCTCAGAATAAAATGCCAGCCATTTAAAACTGAGATGAGGAGAAATTTGTTCACTCAGGGGGTAGTGAATCTTTAGAATTCTCCATCTCAGAGTCTGCAGAATCTCAATCATTGAGTAAGTTAAAACTAGTGATTTAATAAGTTTCTAGTAATGATATCAAAGGATAAGGGAATCGATCTTTGAGGTTGACGGTCAGCCATGTTCTAATTTGGAGGAACAGGCTCCAGCCGATGAAATGTCTCCTCTTGCTCCTATGACAATAATTTACTGATCTGTACTTGATAGGATAGTATGACATTACACCCATAATGTTCTGTAACTAGTAGTAGTCCTGTAAATTGTGGATAATTCATCCTGAAGTTATGGCTAAAGTCCTTTGCTATATGCAAAGTATGGGCGATCACCTTACTTAATGGAACTTCTTAAAACAGGCATGCTTTCTCTCCGTGTCTCTAATGGATTCCATTACTGTCTGTTGGTGACTGATCTGAACGGTAAACCTCAAGTCCAAACTCATGCGAATCTAAACATTGGTGGTCAAGCAAGCCAAAAGTGACCAACTTTGAAGAAACTGAGGATTATCTTGTTCCAAAAACACCACCAGAACAGTGCAATTCCAATAAAGTGGCCCCGAGTCCTGGACACACAACCACACCCAGCCATTGCCAACAATGCAACTGACCCCCAATCCTGTCTTTGCGAGCAAAACTGAGTAAAAATCCTGTAATCACCAAAACAATTGACCTCAGTCTTGTCTTTAAATACCACTTTCAACTGGAATGTTCTTGTTCTAAATTGTTATTAAAAACCTAACTGCAGTAATGCATGTTTATGGATGTCAATAGCCATCATCAGGAGTGGCTCAGTAGCACCACTAGTGGATGATGTGTCTGAAGAATGAAGCTGCTAGCCTGGGCTAGCCTGGGTCTGTGGCAGGTGGTGAGGGAACTAAAGGGACTACTATTTGACTTCATCCTCACCAATCTGTCTGTGACAGTATTGCAGGACAAAGTTAAAAATCATTCAACACCAGGTTATAGTCTAACAGGTTTATTTGGAAGTACTAGCTTTCAAAGCGCTGCTTCTTCATCAGGTGGTTGTGAAGCAGGACATATAATTTATTACAGTTATACAATAATACATCGAACAAACCTAGATTGTTAAGTCTTTCATCTTTAGAATGGGTTTGCTGATTTTGATTCTTTAATATGTAAATCCCAGAACTTCTTTTAAGTCACGTTCCTAAGATAATTTAAGGTTTTATAACAAAAGGTGACATCTCAGCTCAGACAAAGCATTAAAGGTGTGAGGTTAGAGTGAGTTTTTATTCCAGTCTTGAGTCAGACTGGTTCTATTTCCAAAGTGGAATTTACAAAATGTTACATGGATTGACTACCTGCATTGACTGTTTGCAGGTTCTCCATTTTTTGAGCAAAATAGAATGTTTCTGCATATACAAATTCATCCCATAAGCCTATATGTGTCCAGGAGCGACAGTGTGAGTGCATGTGAGAGAGTGTGTTTGTGTGTGTGTGGTGGGGTATAAGCCTGTGAGAGGGTGTATGCGTGGGTATGAGTGTGGGAGGTATATGTGCCTGCGTATGAGAGTGATCATTGCACAGTCCTTGTGAAGATAAAGTTCGGTTTTCACATTGAGGAGTCCCTCATTGTGTGGTATGCATTGAGCTAAATGGGACAGGCTTTGAATGCATTGAGCATCTGGGGATCACTGAGGTGCTATGGACCATCAGCAGCAGAATTATATCTGTCTATAATCTGAAGCCTCATAGCCAGTATTCTCTGTCCTCTACCATTATCACCAAGCGAGGAGATAAATTCTTATTTAATGAAGAGTAAAGGAAGGCCAATTAGGAACAACACTGGGTGTGAAAATAAGGTATCATTCCACAGTCTTATGTTGTAGACATAAGACTACTTATGGGCCCAACCATGAAAGCAGCATGCAAGAGATATGGCTAAGCCATCCAACAACCCATGGATTAGATTTAATTTGTGCAGTACTGCCACATTCACTTGTGAATGATAAAAACTGAAAGAACTGCAGATGCCGGAAAGCAAAAACAAAAACATAAATTGCTGAAAAGGTTCAGCAAGTCTGGCAGCATCAGTGAAGAGAATTCAGAGTTAACATTTCGGGTCCAGTGACCCTTCCTCAGAACAATTGGGAATGGTGATGGAGTCTCAACAAATATTTCCATCCTCAACAATGTAGGAGCCTAACGCATCATGCAACAAGTGGGCGGCACGGTGGTTAGCACTGCTGCCTCACAGCGCCTGAGACCCGGGTTCAATTACCGCCTCAGGCGACTGACTGTGTGGAGTTTGCACGTTCTCCCCGTGTCTGCGTGGGTTTCCTCCCACAGTCCAAAGATGTACAGGTTAGGTGAATTGGCCATGCTAAATTGCCCGTAGTGTTAGGTAAGAGGTAAATGTAGGGGTATTGGTGGGTTGCGCTTCGGCAGGTCGGTGTGGACTTGTTGGGCCGAAGGGCCTGTTTCCACACTGTAAGTAATCTAAAAAAATGACTGAAGCATTTGCATAAATCATAACAGTGGCATCAATGTGTATAGAATGCACTGCAACAATTCACCAATGCTTCTTCCAAACCTGTGGCCTCTATCCCTTTTAAGGATAAAAGCAGCAGATGCAATAGGAAAACCAAGTTCCCCATCAAGTTTCATGCGATTCTGACTTGGAAATATATCACCATTCATTCACTGTTACTGGGTCAAAATCCTGGAACTCCCTCCCTAATAGCATCATGGGTCTCCCTACGCCCCCAGAACTGAAGCAGTTCAAGAGGCAGCTCACTGCCACCTTCTCAAGGGCAATTAGGGATAAGCAACAAATGCTGGCCCACTGAGTAATGCTTACATCCCATGAAAGCATTGAAGCAGCCTTCTATACACATCATAATCCCACGTCTTCTCCATGCTTGATTAATCCATGACAAAAAGTGTGGTGTTGGAAAAGCACAGCAGCATCCGAGGAGCAGAAGAGTTGACATTTTGGGCATAAGTCCATGACTATCGAAATATGAACCATACTGTCTGTCAGAAAGTTTTCTAATTATGTGCCCATCTCAGAGGAGAAGCTGACTGACAGCAAATTTAATTTGGTCCTTTTTATAAAATGATACCACCTTAGCAATCCCTATATCTTCAGCAATAAGCTTGTAACTAGAAAGTGTTAGAAAAAGGCACTTGTACATTTTCCAGGGCTCTGAACAGCTTTCCATTTCCTCTCTCACTTTGTTTACCCTAGTCAGTACTTCAAACTGTGTTTGCTTTTTCACTGTTCTTTGTGAAACCAGATGGAAAGTATTAAGAACCATGCCCAAGTCTTCTGTTTCACATATACGATATCTTATTTAGCCTCTAATTGGCCCTACCCTAATTGTTATTTTCTTGCTCATTTCATACTTTTTTTGAACTTATCAATATACTTTAATATTAGTCTTTGCTTCTCTTGTATCCTTTTAAATTTCACTCCGCAATTTCGATGTTCCCCTTGGCTTTCTCCAATATTGAGGTCTTGATATCTCACATAAGCTTTTTTTCAACTTATTGTACTTGGTGTCTTTATTCTTGGGTTACTGAAAGCTAGCATGCAGATGTAGCAAGCAATTAGAAAGCCAAGTGGCACATCGGTCTTTATTGCACAAGAAGTTGAGTACAGGAATAAAAAGAGGTCTTGCTTCAATGCCATAGAACACTGACGAGACTGCAGCTACAGTGTTATGTGCAGCTTTGGTCCCCTTACCTAAGGAAGGATATATTTACCATATGGGGGATGTCATGGTAGTTTATAAAACTAATTCCTGGGATGAAGGGATTGTGTTACAAGGAGAGATTGAAGAGACAGCCTGGATACTCTGGTGTTTAGAAGAATGAGAGGTGATCTCTTCACTTACAAAATTCTTATAGGGATCCAAAGGGACAGGCCATTTAGGACTGAGATGAGGATGGTGAATCTTTAGAATTATCCACCCGAAGGCTGTGGAAGCTCAATCATTGAGTTCAAGACAGAAAGGGATCTGGGGGTGGCATGAGTAAAGGCATTGAAGTAAATGATTAGCGATGACCTCAAGTGCCAGAGCAGGCTTGATGGGCTGACTAGGCTAATTCTGGTCCTATGTTTCAATTTGAAGAATGAGGTATGCAGGTTGCAATCCTGCCAGAACACACCAGTTGTCCATAGAGGACTATTGTAAGATTCAGTATTCACTATCATGCCAAAGACACCTATTTGATGCAGCACCTAAATGGGGTTTAGCAGATCATGTTAGGTAGTATTATATTGTTGTATGGTCTGTAAAGAACTGGAAATAATTAGCCAGGAGCCAAATTGTGTGCATGCATGTTGTGAGTAACATTTACAGCTGATTTTTGTTTTGCACAATATTAGCCAAAACAATTTTCCATCAAGCTGTATAGCAAGAGTTCAAGTCCCACCTGTTCCAGTGATATCTTTGAACATTAGAGATATTTTAAATGAGAATGCACCTCTCCAAGCCTAAAATGTGATGATTTCAAATATCTTGGGGTTCTCCTAGGCCCAACCATCTTGAGCTGCTTCATCAATGATCTTCCCTCCATCATAAGGTTCACTGATGATTGCATGATGTTCAGCACCATTCACGACTCCTCAAATACTGAGGCAGTCCATGTTCAAATGCAACAAGATTTGGACAAGATCCAAGCTTGGGCTGACAACTGGCAAATAACATTGGTGCTGCGCAAATGCCATGCTATGACTCACAAACAAGAGAAAGTCTAACCACAGGGCCATGACATTTAGATTTTTTTTAGATAACTTACAGTGTGGAAACAGGCCCTTCAGCCCAACAAGTCCACACCGACCCTCCGAAGAGCAACCCACCCAGACCCATTCCCCTACACCTAACACTACAGGCAATTTAGCATGGCCAATTCAGCTAAACTGCACATTTTTGGACTGTAGGAGGAAACCCATTCAGACACGGGGAGAATGGGCAAACTCCACACAGACAGTTGCCTGAGGCGAGAATTGAACCAAGGTCTCTGGCGCTGTGAGGCAGCAGTGCTAACCACTGTGCCACCCACTTAAAATTCATCACCTGGAACATATAGCTCATACTGAGACCTTCAACTGGATCTGATTAGATTACTTACAGTGTGGAAACAGGCCCTTCAGACCAACAAGTCCACACCGACCCTCCGAAGAGCAACTCACCCAGACCCATTCCCCTACACCTAACATTACAGGCAATTTAGCATGGCCAATTCACCTAACCTGCACATTTTTGGACTGTGGGAGGAAACCCACGCAAACACGGGGAGAATGTGCAAACTCCACACAGACAGTTGCCTGAGGCGGGAATTGAACCCAGGTCTCTGGCGCTGTGAGGCAGCAGTGCTAACCAAAGGGGTTACCATTTCTGAATCCACCACTATCAATATCCTGGGGGATTGCCATTTACCAGAAACTCAACTAGACTCACCACATAAACACAGTGGGTAGAAGAGCAGATCAGATGCTAGGAATACTGCAGCGAGTAATCCGTCTCCTGACTCCTCAGAGTCTGTCCATCACCTGTAAGGCACAAATGAGGAGTGTGATGGAATGGTTCCCACTGGCCTGGATGGGTGCAGCACCAGCAACACAAAAAAATTGGCACCACCCAGGTCAAAGTAGCCCACTTGATTGGCACTATAATATGAAAATCCACTGACACTGAGTAGCAGCAATATGTACTATCTACAAGATACACTTCAGAAATTCACCAAAGATCCTCAAAGAGCACCTTCCAAAATCATGACCACAATCATCTATAGGGACAAGGGCAGCAGTTACATGGGAAGACCACCATCAACACCACCCTCCAAATCACTCACCATCCTGACTTAGAAATATATTGCCGCTCCTTCACTGTTGCTGGGTCAAATTCCTGGATTAGTTGGAGCGGCAGTTAGACACAATAAGGAATTTACAAGGGCTGGGGGTGTGATGGATGGCAGTAACAGGAAGGGAGAAAAGCTGCAGATACAGTCAGGTTAACTCCAGGAAAGGTGGGTGAGGTAGGCAGGTAGTGCAGAAGACTCCTGTGATATCCTCATTTCAAACAAGTGTGCTGTTTTGGAAAATATAGAGGGTGATGGACTCTCAGGGGAATGTAGCATAACTAGCCAGGTTTTGGGTATTAAGACTGGCTCTAATGTAATGAGGGGTACTTCAGGTTCCAAGCGATTGATTCTCTAGTCAGAAGCAGACAGAAGTTTCTGCAGCCAGCAGTGAAAAATCAGAATGGTGTGTTGCCTCCCTGGTGCCAGGATCAAGGATGTCTCTCAAATGTTCTCAAAGGGGAGAGGGACTATCAGGAGGTCATTGTCCACATTACAAGCAATGACAAAGGAAGGGAAAAGGATGAGATTCTGAAGGGAAAATAGAGAAAGTTAGGCAGGAATTTTAAAAGGGTAGTAATATCTGGATTACTCCTGGTGCTATGAGCCAGTGAGGGTAGGAATAGGAGGATAGAGCAGATGAATGTGTGGCTGAGGAGCTGGTGCAGTGGAGAAGGGTTCACATTTTTGGATCATTGGAATCTTTTCTGGAGTAGAAGTGACCTGTACAAGAAGGATGGGATTTCAACTGAATTGGAAGGGGACTAATGTACTGGCAGGGAGATTTGCTTGAGTTGCTCAGAAGGATTTAAATGAGTAAGGTGGGGAGGTGGGACCCAAGGAGATAGTGTGGAAAGAGATCAGTCTGAGACTGGTACAGTTAGGAAAAGGAGCAAATCAAACAGTCAGAGAAGGCAGGAACAAAGCAGAGAACAATGTAGGACTGATAAATTAAATGCATTTATTTCAATGCAAGAGGCCTAACAGGGAAGGCAGATGAACTCAGGGCATGGTTTAGGAACATGGGACTGGGATATTATGGTGATTACAGAAACATGGCTCAGGGATGGACTGGACTGGTAGCCTAATGTTCTGTAGGAAGGATAGAAACGGAGAGAAGAGAGGAGGGGCAGTGGTGGTTTTGAAAAGAGGAAGTATTACAGCTGTACTGAGGGAGGATATTCCCAGAAATATATCCAGGGAAGTTATTTGGGTGGAACTGAGAAATAAGAAAGGGATGATCACCTTATTGGGATTGTATTATAGACCCCCAAAAGACAGCGGGAAATTGAGAAACAAATTTGTCAGGAGATTTCCGTTATCTGTAATATCTGCAATAAATTGGAAAGATGTTGTGAAACTTGAAAGGGTTCAGAAAAGATTTACAAGGATGTTGCCAGGGTTGGAGGATTTGAGTTATAGGAAGAGGCTGAACAGGCTGGGACTGTTTTCTCTGGAGCATCGGAGGCTGAGCGGTGACCTTATAGAGGTTTACAAAATAATAATGAAGGGGATGGATAGGATAAATAGACAAAGCCTTTTCCCTGGGGTGGGGGAGTCCAGAACTAGAGGGCATAGCTTTAGGGTGAAAGGGGAAGATATAAAAGAGACCTAAGGGGCAACATTTTCACACAGAGGGTGGTATGTGTATGGAATGAGCTGCCAGAAGAAGTGGTGGAGGCCATTATAATTCCAACATTTACAAGACTTTTGGAGGGGTATATGAAAAGGAAGGGTTTGGAGGGATATGGGCCGGATACTGGCAGGTGGACTAGACTGGGTTGGGATATCTGGTCGGCATGGACAGGTTGGACCGAAGGGTCTGTTTCTGTGCTGTACATCTCTATGACTCTATGACTCTAAATGCTGTTGGTTGCGAATCCTATCAGATCGAATGGATCGGTTGGAGAGACAGTTAGAGGCAATGAGGAATTTACAACAGCAAGGAGGTGTGATGGATGGCAGTTATAGGAAGGGGGAAAAGTCGCAGTGATGGGTTAACTCCAGGAAAGGTAAGAGAGGTAGGCAGTTAGTGCAGGAGTCTTCTGTGGCTCTCCCCATTTCAAACAAGTATTGCTGGTTTGGAAAATGTAGGGAGTGATGGATTCTCAGGGGAACGTAGCACCAAGAGCCAAGTTTCTGGTATGAGACTGGCTCTAAGGCAACGAGGGGTATGTTGGGTTCCAAGAGATCAATTGTGTTAGGGGACTCTCTCATCCGAGATACAGACAGACGTTTCTGCGGTCAGCAGTGAAAAATCAGAATGGGGTGTTGCTTCCCCAGTGCCAGGATCAAGGATGTCTTAGAGAGGGTGCAGAACGTTCTCAAGGGGGAGAGGGTTGAACAGGAGGTCATTGCACACATTGGAACCAATGACATAGGAAGGGAAAAGGTTGAGATTCTGAAGGGAGATTACACAGAATTAGGCAGGAATTTAAAAAGGAGGTCCTTGAGAGTATTAATATCTGGATTACTCCCAGTGCTATGAGCTCGTGAGGGCAGGAATAGGAGGATAGAGCAGATGAATGCATGGCTGAGGAACTGGTATATGGGAGAAGGATTCACATTTTTGGATCGTTGGAAGCTCTTTTGGGGTAGAAGTGATCTGTACAAGAAGGACAGTTTGCACCTAAATTGAAAGGGGGCTAATAAACTGGTAGGGAGATCTGCTAGAGCTGCTCAGGAGGAATTAAACAAGTAAGGATGAGGGGGGGGGACCCAGGGAGATAGTGAGGGAAGAGATCAATCTGAGACTGGTACAGTTGAGAACAGAAATGAGTCAAACAGTCAGGGCAGGCAGGGACAAAGCAGACAACAAGGTAGGACTGATAAATTAAACTGCATTTATTTCAATGCAAGGGGCCTAACAGGGAAGGCAGATGAACTTAGGGCATGGTTAGGAACATGGGACTGGGATATCACAGCAATTACAGAAACATGGCTCAGGGATGGACAGGTCTGGCAGCTTAATGTTCCAGGATACAATTGCTACAGGAAGGATAGAAAGGGAGGCAAGAGAGGAGGGGGAGTGGCATTTTTGATAAGGGATAGCATTACAGCTGTACTGAGGGAGAATATTCCTGGAAATACATCCAGGGATGTAGATTTGCTCGCTGAGCTGGAAGGTTCATTTCCAGATGTTTTGTCACCCTACTAGGTAACATCTTCAGTGGGCCTCCGGGCGAAGCACTGTTGATATTGCCTGGATTCTATTTATATGTTTGGGTTTCTTTGGGTTGGTGATGTCGTTTCCTGTGGTGACATCATTTCCCAAGATGTCATTTCCTGTGATGTCATTTCCGGTTATTTTTCACAGGGGGTGGTAGATGGTGTCTAACTCGATGTGTTTGTTGACAGAGTTCCAGCTGGAATGCCATGCTTCTAGGAATTCTCGTATGTGTCTCTGTTTGGCTTGTCCTAGGATGGATGTGTTGTCCCAGTCGAAGTGGTGTACTTCCATATCTGTATGTAAGGATACTAGTGACAGTGGGTCATGTCGTTTGTGGCGAGTTGATGTTTATGTATCCTAGTGGCTAGTTTTCTTCTTGTTTGTCCAATGTAGTGTTTGTTACAGCCCTTGCATGGTATTTTGTAAATAACATTAGTCTTGCTTGTTGTCTGTATAGGGTCTTTCAAGTTCATTAGCTGCTGTTTTAGCATGTTGGTGGGTTTGTGGGCTACCACAATGCCAACGGGTAGTCTGGCAGTCATTTCTGAGATCCCTATCCACCTCCACTTCCACCCCCACCCAGAGGCCCACTGAAGATGTTACCTAGTATGGTGATGAAATGTCTGGAAGTGAACCTTCCAGCTCAGTGAGCAAACCTACATCCAGAACCTCAACCTGAGCTACAAATCTTCTCAAAACTCACTAATACATCTTGGGAAGTTATTTGGGTTGAACTGAGAAATAAGAAAGGGATCATCACCTTATTGGGATTGTATTATAGACCCCCTAATACTTAGAGGGAAATTGAGAAACAAATTTGTAAGGAGATCTCAGTTATCTGGGCGGCACGGTGGCACAGTGGTTAGCACTGCTGCCTCACAGCGCCAGAGATCCGGGTTCAATTCCCGCCTCCGGCGACTGACTGTGTGGAGTTTGCACGTTCTCCCCGTGTCTGCGTGGGTTTCCTCCGGGTGCTCCGGTTTCCTCCCACAATCCAAAGATGTGCAGGTCAGGTGAATTGGCCATGCTAAATTGCCCGTAGTGTTAGGTAAGGGGTAAATGTAGGGGTATGGGTGGGTTGCGCTTCGGCGGGTCGGTGTGGACTTGTTGGGCCGAAGGGCCTGTTTCCACACTGTAAGTAATCTAATCTAATCTAATCTAATCTAATCTGTAGGAATAATAGGGTGGTTATGGTCAGGGATTTTAATTTTCCAAACATAGACTGGGACTGCCATAGTGTTAAGGGTTGAGATGGAGAAAAATTTGTTAAGTGTGTTCAAGAACATTTTCTGATTCAATATGTGGATGTACCTACAGGTGCAAAACCTGACCTACTCTTGAGATATAAGGCAGGGCAGGTGACTGAGGTGTCAGTGGGGGAGCACTTTGGAGTCAGCGACCATAATTTTATTAGTTTTAAAATAGTGATGGAACAGGATAGACCATATCTAAAAGTTCTAAATTGGAGAAAGGCCAATTTTGACGGTATTAGGCAAGAACTTTTGAAAGCTGATTGGGGGCAGATGTTCGCAGGTAAAGGGACGGCTGGAAAATGGGAAGCCTTCAGAAATGAGATAATGAGAGTCTAGTGAAAGTATATTTCCATTAGGATGAAAGGAAAGGCTGGTAGGTATAGGGAATGCTGGATGACTAAAGAAATTGAGGGTTTGATTAAGGAAAAGAAGGTATAGACAGGATAGATCGAGTGAATCCTAAGAAGAGTATAAAGGCAGTAGGAGTATACTTAAGAGGGAAATCAGGAGGGCAAAAAAGTGACATGAGATACCTTTGGCAAATAGAGTTAAGGAGAATCCAAAGGGTTTTTACAAATACATTAAGGACAAAAGGGTAACTAGGGAGCGAATAGGCCACCTCAAAGATCATCAAGGCGGCCTTTGTGTGGCTCCTCAGGAGATGGGGAAATACTAAATGAGTATTTTGCATCAGTATTCACTGTGGAAAAAGACATGGAAGATATAGAATGTAGGGAAATAGATGGTGACACCTTGAAAAATGTCCATATTACAGAGGAGGAAGTGCTGGATGTCTTGAAATGCATAAAAGTGGATAAGTCCCCAGGACCTGTTCTGGTGTACCCTAGAACTCTGCAGGAAGCTAGGGAAGTGATTGCTGGGCTTCTTACTGAGATATTTGTATCATCGATAGTCACAGGTGAGGTGCTGGAAGACTGGAGTTTGGCTAACATCGTGCCACTGTTTAAAAAGGTGATAAGGACAAACCAGTGAACTATAGACCAGTGAGCCTCATGTCAGTGGTGGGCAAGTTGTTGGAGGGAATCCTGAGGGACAGCATGTACATATATTTGGAAAGGCAAGGACTGATTAGGGATAGTCAACATGGCTTTGTGCGTGGGAAATCATGTCTCACAAACTTGATTGAGTTTTTTGAAGTAATAAAGAGGATTGATGAAGGCAGAACGGTAGATGTGATCTATATGGACTTCAGTAAGGCGTTCGACAAGGTTCCCCATGGGAGACTGGTTAGCAGGGTTAGATCACATGGAATACAGGGAGAACTAGCCATTTGGATACAGAACTGGCTCAAAGGTAGAAGACAGAGGATGGTGGTGGAGGTTTGTTTTTCAGACTGGAGGCCTATGACCAGTGGAGTGCCACAAGGATCGGTGCTGGGTCCACTACTTTTCGTCATTTATATAAATGATTTGGATGGGAGCATAAGAGGTATAGATAGTAAGTTTACAGATGACACCAAAATTAAAGGTGTAGTGGACAGCGAAGAAGGTTACCTCAGATTCCAATGGAATCCTGATCAGATGGGCCAATGGGCTGAGAAGTGGCAGATGGAGTTTAATTCAGATAAATGCGAGGTCCTGCATTTTGGGATAGCAAATCTTAGCAGGACTTATAGACTTAATGGTATGATCCTAGGGAATGTTGCTGAACAAAGAGACCTTGGAGTGCAGTTTCATAGCCCCTTGAAAGTGCAGGTAGATTTGATAGTGAAGAAGACGTTTGGTATGCTTGTCTTTATTGGTCAGAGTATTGAGTACAGGAGTTGGGAGGTTGTGTTGTGGTTGTATAGGGCATTAGTTAGGCACTTTTAGAATATTACGTGCAATTCTGGTCTTCTTCCAATCGGAAAGATATTGTGAAACTTGACATGGTTCAGAAAGGATTTACAAGGATGTTGCCAGGGTTGGAGAATTTGAGCTATAGGGACAGGTTGAATGGGCTGGGGGGTGTTTTCCCTGGAGCATCAGAGGCTGAGGGGTGACCTTACAGAGACTTATAAAATCATGAGGGGCATGGATAGTATAAATAAATAAAGTCTCTTCCCTGGGGTGAGGGAGTCCAGAACCAGAGGGCATAGGTTTAGGGTGAGAAGGGAAAGATATAAAAGAGACCTAAGGGGCAACATTTTCACACAGAGGGTGGTACAGGTATGGAATGAGCTACCAGAGGAAATAGTGGAAGCTGGTACAATTGCAACATTTAAAAGGCATCTGGATGGGTATATGAATAGGAAGGGTTTGGAGGGATAGGGGCCAGGTGCTCGCTGGTGGGACTAGATTGGATTGGGATATCTGGTTGGCATAAACGAGTTGGACCAAAGGGTCTCTTTCCGTGCTTGACATCTTTGTGACTCTATGACTCTATTAGACCTTTCAGAACCAAATACCTTATGCAACAGTATGTGGTGTCGACCCTGATGGGGAGAGAACGCTGATAATCAAGCATCATTATTTTACAAGCTGCCATAAGTGTATAAATAAACAACTGCATCACAAAGACAGTTAATTGACCTGACTTTGATTGCTGTCCAGGACAAAACAAATTCCCACCAAGTTTAATTGATCAAACAAGAAAACAAAATGTATTTATTATAAATAAGCTTATCCTTTGACAAGTGGAAAAACAGACTATTAACTACACAAACTTGAACTATAACCCTTTAAATCCAAACATTGATACACTCATTCATAAACAGGACAATCAGGACCGTTCTGCTGAAATATAATGGGTGGAAGCATAGATAAAAAGGAAAAAAAATCCATGTAAGTAGAGTCCGAACAACAAGGATGGAATGACATGGCTTTTTCACAGTCTTCTTGGTTTGTGGTGATGATATCACACCGTTATTGATCGCAGAAGATCCTCAATTCAGTGTCTGGTCAGTTGGACATAGGCCTTTGCGTAAGTTAGAAGTTCTTCCTTTTGGGGTCTTTATGTGCTAGTTTTCCTCCACTCTCAGAGGGAGAGAGATAGCAACCTGTGTTGGCTTGCAGATTTTCTGGAGATCTGAGTGAAACTGCTCCCTCTCAGTTCTGTGACAAACTGCAACTTATCTATCCAAAAGTTGTTGCCAGGTTGTTTTTCAGCCCAATAATGCTTGGTGCTGCCACGAGTCCCAGAAGTATCAAATCCAGCTTCTCCAATAAGTGAACATCACGTAGATTCACTTTTGACATGAGTTGTTTTTAAAAAAACGGATTCATCCCCTGCAACATAGTTGTGTCAAAATTTCCATTTTTTTCCCTCAGTTTATATTCTGAACACATATATATAGTCCTTAGGTGGTCATATTAGTTGTATGTAAAATCACTGGGCTCATAATCCAACAGTGAACATGGGTTTAATCACACCATGTCAGCTGGTGAAGTTTAAAATTGAATAGATAATTCTGGAATATAAAGATTCTCCCAATAATGCTACCCATGAAAACATTGTTGGTTGTTATAAAAAAACCAAACAGGGACGGAAACTTGCCATCCTGACCTGCTCTGACATACATATGACTCCAGACCTAGAGCGATGTGGTTGATTCTTAACTTCCTCTGAAATGGCCTATCAAGACATTCAGTTTGTTAAACCTCAACAAAGTATAAAATGTTTGAAATGGAACAGATCACCCAGCCTCAACCTAGGGACTGGAAATAACAAAGACAGAGCTAGTCATACAGACCCTGTAAAGTCCTCCTTATTAACATATTCAGGGCTACAGTCTAGATGAGGAACTACCTGACATCATATTCGTGGAATCACACTTTACAGACAATGTCCTAAACAACACCAGTAGATTAGGATTATTTTCATTGGCAATAAGGACATTGAGGGGGGACATGATTGAGGTCTACAAAATCATGAGAGGTGGAGACAGGGTGGATAGCAAGAAACTTTTTCCCCAGAGTGGAGGACTCAATTATTAGGGGTCATGAGTTCAAAGTAAGAGAGGAAAAGTTTAACGGAGATATTCATGGAAAGTTCTTTATGTAGAGGGTGCTGGATGCTTGGAACGCGCTGCCAGCAGAGGTGGTAATGGTAGGAACGATAGCATCATTTAAGATGTATCTAGACAGATACATGAATGGCTGGAGAGCAAAGGGATACAGATTTTTAGAAAATAGGCGACATGTTTAGATTGAGGATCTGGATCAGCACAGGCTTGGAGGGCTGAAGGGCCTGTTTCTGTGCTGTTAATGTTCTTTGTTGGTATCTACCACCATCATTCTTGGGTATATCATATTCCAATGGCAGCACAGTGGTATACAGTCAGAAAGGAGTTGACCTGGGAGCCCTTGACATTGAATCTGGACTCTATGAATGTAAAGTCTTATGTTATCTAGTCAAACATGGCCAAGAAAGCTTTTTCTTACTTCATTTGTGTGATGTGACCACTGTGAGGATTACACATACTTTTTCAGAATATAAATTGGAAAAAAACTCAGAAGTTTTGACACTGCTGTGTTGCAGAGAATGAACCAGTTGTTTTTTTTAAACAACTCAAATGTTGAAAATGAATCTACGTGATGTTCACTTGGTTACATGTTTGGAGAAGCTGGATTTGATACTTCCAGGAATCAAGGCGGCACCAAGTGCTTTTGGGCTGAAAAACAACCTAGCAACAACTTTTGGATAGATAAGTTGCAGTTTGTCAGCAGCTGAAGATGATTGGGCCTAGGACACTACCCTGAGGACTTCCTCTAGAGATGTCCTGGAGCTGAGATGACTGACCTCCAACAACCACGACCGTTTTCCTATATGCTAGGTATGACTCCAAAACCGAAAGTTTTCCCCTGACCTTCTGCAATTATTACCTACTTGTCCCCTTCAATGGATGAACCTGTGCTCCGTCATGTTAAGCACCAACTGGAGAAAGCACTGAGGATAGAATGTGCACATAATGTATTTTGAATGGAAGACTTCAATGTTCGTTTAGTATCACGACTACTGATTGAGCTAGTTGAATCTTAAAGGATATAGCTGCTCAACTCAGTCTGTTGAGGAAACCGACTAGAGGGAAAAACATTCCATATCATGTACTTCTATTCTGCCTGTTCTCAATCCGTCTGTCTACAATAGGTATTGGCGGTCTTGACCACTCCATTCTCCGTTTGAGGAGAAATTACGTTTTCACATTGAGGGTCAGAGTATGTGGCACTTCCATTGTGTTGACAGATTTTGAGCAGATATGGCCACTCAAAACTGGCCATTTGTGAGATCATCAGCAGCAGAAGCAGCAAATTGTTCAGAAGTACTTCTGTCCCCCACTCAACATTAATTCAGGGAATCACCCTAGTTCAACAATGAGTGCAGGAGGTTTTCCCAGAAAGCAACACCGGATATTCCTAAAAATGAGGTGTTAATCTAGTGAAGCAACAACACAGGATTATTTCGCGCCAAACTGTGAAAGCAGCATGCACTAGACAGAGCAAAGTAATATGGATAAGATCTGAGCTCTGCATTCCTACCATCTGCAGTCATGAACGTCATGGACATTTTTATTTATTCACCGGATGTGTGTGTGTCTGTGTGTTGTTGGTTAGGTCAGCGTTAATAGTCAATCCATAATTGCCCTTTAGAACTTGATGAGTTGCCTTTTTGAATTGCTGCAATCATGTGGGTGAAGGTTTAGGGCATTGTTAATCACCCACAGTGCTGTTAGCAAAGGATTTCCAGAATTTTGACCTAGCAACAGTGTAGGAACAATGTTATATTTCCAAATCAGGATGGTTTGTAGCTTGGAGGGGATCTCACATACAGGGTGTTGCCGGGATTGGAGGGTTTGAAGTATAGGGAGAGGCTGAATAAGCTGAGCCTTTTTTTCACCTGGAGTGTTGGAGGCTGAGGGGTGACTCGATAGAGATTTTTAAAATCACGAGGGGCATGGATAGGGTGAATAACGAAGGATTTTTTCCCCTGGGGTAGGGGTATCCAAAACTAGATGACGTAAGTGAGAGGGGAAAGATTTAAAAGAGATCTGAGGGGCAACTTTTTCATGCAGAGAATGGTACTTGTATGGAAGCGGTAGAAGCTGGTACAATTACAACATTTACAGGGCATCTGGATGGGTCAATGAATAGGAAGGGTTAATAGGAATATGGGCCAAATTACTGAGAAAGGAGACTAGATACGTTTAGGATATCTGGTCAGTGCAGATGAGTTTGATCAAAGGATCTGTTTCCATTCTGTATAACTCTATGACTCTAGGTGGTAGAGTTTCCACATGTTTCTATAGAGTTTCCATCCTTTTAGATTATAGACATTGGGGGTTGGATGTTACTGTGAAACAAGCCTTGGTGTATTGCTCCAGTACAATTTGTAGATGATGCACACTATGTGATGTGTTGTTGTGGTGGGAATGACTGTTGAATGTAGTGGGTGGTGTGTCAGCCTTCTTTGTCCTAGATGGTCTCAAGCTTCTTGCATGTTGTTGGAATTGTATCATCCATTTGGAGTCACGAAGAATCACTTGGAGATTATTCCATCACACATTTAACTTGTGCCTTCTAGATGGTGAACAGAAATATATCTTTTAGCAGGCAGGAGATAAATTACTTGCCATTTCAAACCATCTGACTTCTTCTGGCCACAGTATCTGTATATCTGGTCAATTCATTTTCTGATAAATAAACCCAGTGCAGGTTCACTGATTGGCACATACATTTTACATACATTAATATATGTTAAAGGACAAGGATTTGAATCTCGCTTTTGGAGATGTTCATTCACTGATATTCATGGTGCAAATGTAATTAACAGCACAAACCTGAATGTTGTCCAGATTTTGCTGCTTCATTATCTGATGAGTTGCAAATGGCGCTGAGTATTGTGCAAACACCAGGAAACATCCTTCAAGTCTTAGGATGGAGGGAAAGGTCTTTGATGAAGCAGCTGAAGATGGCTGGGGATAGAACACTCCCTTGAAGAACTCCTGCAGATTTGTCCTGGAGCTGAGATTTTTGACCACTAACGACCACAACTGTCTTCCTTTGCGATGAGCTTTCCTCCTTATTCTCATTAACTCTAGCTTTACTACACTGCCTGTAAAGATGTTAGAGGTAGAAATCCTCATAACAGTTAAGAAGTATTTAGATGTGTACTTGCAATGCCAAGGCTATGGGCTACCAAGTGTTGGCAGATGGGATAAGAAGGCTTAGGTGGTTGATTTTGACTGGCATGAACGCAATGGTAAAGACAAGGGCTGCAGATGCTGGAAACCAGAGTCGAGATTAGAGTGGTGCTGGAAAAGCACAGCAGGTCAGGTAGCATCCAAGAAGCAGGAAAATTGACGTTTCGGGCAAAAGCCCTTCATCAGGAAGAAGGGCTTTTGCCCGAAACATCGATGTATCTGCTCCTCGGATGCTGCCTGACCTGCTGTGCTTTTCCAGCACCACTCTAATCATGGACGCAAAGTGCCTTTTACCATGTCGTAGATCTCTAAAAATCTAGGTGCACAAGTCACAATAAAGGGAGCAGCCTTGAAACTGAGGTTGCTTCCAAATAGCATTAGTTGGATGAGATAAAGTACTGCAGTACCTTAAACAAAGTTAATATGAATGTTTCCACACTGAACAAAATTTAAGGTCATTTGCAATGTTAATGCAAAACAATGGCAAAAGAGCAATGCAAATGCAGTTTCTCCATGCCTGCATGCTAAGTAAACTGCAGACAACATACAGAGCTTTGATGAAGGGCTTATGCCCGAAATGTCGATTCTCCTGCTCCTCGACTGAGAGCTGTGTGATCCTACAACTAATTGATCAAGGTTAAGATGGATGCCCTTTCTTACAAGGGGACTGGGATATGAGAATAACACAGCTTTGCCACAATTATACAAGGGCTTTGTGAGACCACATTTTAAGTATAGAACATAGAACATAGAAGAATACAGCGCAGTACAGGCCCTTTGGCCCTCGATGTTGCGCCGATCCAAGCCCACCTAACCTATACTAACCCACTATCCTCCATATACCTATCCAATGCCCGCTTAAATGCCCATAAAGAGGGAGAGTCCACCACTGCTACTGGCAGGGCATTCCATGAACTTACGACTCGCTGAGTGAAGAACCTACCCCTAACTTCAGTCCTATATCTACCCCCCCTTAATTTAAAGCTATGCCCCCTTGTAATACCCGACTCCATACGCGGGAAAAGGTTCACACTGTCAACCCTATCTAACCCCCTAATCATCTTGTACACCTCAATCAAGTCACCCCTAAACCTTCTTTTCTCTAATGAAAACAGCCCCAAGTGTCTCAGTCTTTCCTCATACGATCTTCCTTCCATACCAGGCAACATCCTGGTAAACCTCCTCTGCACCCGTTCCAGTGCCTCCACATCCTTCCTATAGTATGGCGACCAAAACTGCACACAATATTCCAGATGCGGCCGCACCAGAGTCTTATACAACTGCATCATGACCTCAGGACTCCGGAACTCAATTCCTCTACCAATAAAAGCCAGTACGCCATATGCCTTCCTCACCGCACTATTTACCTGGGTGGCAACTTTCAGAGATCTGTGTACATGGACACCAAGATCCCTCTGCTCATCCACACTACCAAGTATCCGACCATTAGCCCAGTACCCCATCTTTTTGTTATTCTTCCCAAAGTGAATCACCTCACACTTAGCTACATTGAATTCCATTTGCCACCTTTCTGCCCAGCTCTGCAGCTTCTCTATATCCTGCTGTAACCTGCCACATCCTTCCTCACTGTCAACAACTCCTCCGACTTTCGTATCATCCGCAAACTTGCTCACCCAACCTTCTAACCCCTCTTCCAGGTCATTTATAAAAATGACAAACAGCAATGGTCCCAAAACAGATCCTTGCGGAACACCGCTAGTGACGGCACTCCATGAGGAAACTTTGCCATCAACTACTACCCTCTGTCTTCTTCCATCCAGCCAATTCCTAATCCAAACCTCCAACTCACCCTCAATGCCATATCTCCGTATTTTCTGCAGTATGTGATCGTCTTTGCATTGGAGGCAGCACAACAGGGATCTGATAGGAGTGCCATCTGGAGGAGATCACAGAATTGAGTGAGAATGTGGAGCGATGGAGAATTTTAGAAATGGAGAGTTGTCAGACCAGGAGCTAGTGTAGGTCATTACGGAATTTGAAAGGGGAAATTGTGTTTAACTGACTTGCTGGAGTTTCTTGAAGTAGTAACAGAAAGTTTTAATGATAGTGACATTATTTATGTGATATGCACATGGATTTCCAGAAGATGTTTAATACACTGCCACACCATAGATCATGGTATAAAAGGGACAGTATTTTAAGTATTAAGTGATAGAGATTAATAGTCAACTAATATTTTTCAGGATGGCAGAAGGTAATTAGTAGAGTCCCCCAGGGAGGAGAAAGTGAGGACTGCAGATGCTGGAGCTCAGAGTTGAGAGTGTAGTGCTAGAAAAGCACAGCTTGTCAGGCAGCATCCAAGGAGCAGGAGAATCAATGTTTCGAGCATAAGCCCTTCCTGATGAAAGGTTTAATTGGCATTCATTCTGATTAATTTAAAATCTATACAAAGTGAAATCTTCTTGATAATTACTTTATTTATGTGTCATTCATTAAATTTGTTCATTTTAACTTATGTTCCCCTTCCCCTTGCACCGCCTCCCCAAAGCTGGAAATGTGTTGCTGGAAAAGTGCAGCAGGTCAGGCAGCATCCAGGAAACAGGAGAATCGACGTTTCGGGCATAAGCCCTTCCCCTTGCACCGCCTCCCCAAAACAAATCTTAACAATTGTTAAATATTTTTTTAAAAATCGACAAAACTTCATAAAAGGAGGAAATGTTTTTGGAGAATTTTGAGTATGTGAGAATAAATATTTTAACTAGAAAAGTTTAAGACAAAAAAATCTGATGGGGCAAATGGTATCTAACAGGAAGGAAATCTGAGGTGCATGACATGCTTGCAGCGACACCTCCTCTTCCTTGCAGTCACGGCAAAAGCAAATGTTTTGGTAGTTCACAAAAAAATCAAGTCAAATCTGGCCAAGCGAATACAATGCTTTGATGGAAGAAAATCTAAAATGTACGCATATTACACCAGTTTCAAGTCATAATCTACTTTAGACTGTTGTTTTTACCCAAAGTATTGAGGGTAAAATGCTGGGACAGCACTCCAATAAATAATATTTAAAAGTTACATGTTTAAACAGAGAGGCCTCTCATATCTTGTTACTATGGAACTATTGAGAGCTTTTAGTGTCTCAAGGTCATACTATCTAAATGGTTTCCTGCAGTAACCTTTATCGAGCTTCTCTATCTAATAGCTATATTTTTTGTGCTGCAGTGATTGAGAAAAGAAGGCTGATAAATTGAAGTTTTAAAAATATTTGTCAGTAATGTAGAATTAAATAGCTGGGAACATGTATGGGAGCAGCCAGCCATCATTCTGGGCGGCACGGTGGCACAGTGGTTAGCACTGCTGCCTCACTGCGCCAGAGACCCGGGTTCAATTCCCGACTCAGGCGACTGACTGTGTGGAGTTTGCACATTCTCCCCGTGTCTGCGTGGGTTTCCTCCCACAGTCCAAAGATGTGCAGGTGAATTGGCCATGCTAAATTGCCCGTAGTGTTAGGTTAAAGGGGTAAATGTAGGAGTATGGGTGGGTTGCGCTTCGGTGGGTCGGTGTGGACTTGTTGGGCCGAAGGGCCTGTTTCCACACTGTAAGTAATCTAATCTAATCATTCTAAACTAATTTCATAATCTTACATCAGTTTCATCATCCTTAATGTCAGCTCTGTATCTCCTCTGGTTCAGCAGTTTGTTTGGCTTTTGTTTTAGTTAAAGCACTCACTGTGTTTATAGAAATGGAATAAAATAAAATGTAGGCAAAATATTGTTAGTCAGAATTTCTTCACAGTTTGATACTTTTTAAATGGCTTCTTACGGTGCGAGCATTCAGGAGTTTGTTGTGAGCTGCTTTCTTTGCAGTTTCCTACTTTATTTTGCTTTTAAGATGTGGGTTATTGGCACTGGAGAATGCAACAATTTTGGTTTAAGCATTGATTAACATCTAGTATTGCCATCTCCAGTTTAACAAGACACACCCACAATAAAGCTCTTCACTCTCACTGAAATCTTTGAAAGTGACATTTTCAGAGGGGTCATTGATTTTAGTGGTAATGAATGTCACATCAGAGATAGTGTTGTGCTATGCTATGTGAGAACTTGGAACAGAATTCAGCTGTCCAAAATAACTTGTTTTGTGTAGTTAGCTTATATTTAATTGATTGTGCAGATCAGTGCTGTATAAACTATTATTAAACTATGTGAAACTGAATGTGAGGAAGTGGCAAGTTCTGTGTTCATCAGCCACAAGACAAGTCCACCTCCTGAACTGTTTGCTGTAATATGTAGTTAGATGACTAATCATATATAAAATGCTTCAGCATCTTGCTCAAATGAGGAAGCAATATGGGAATATTTTTCTGGAATTACTTTTTTTTAATTACTAAAATGTTGATTGATTGGCAAATTGACTCTGATTGGTGAGGTAATGTCCATGGAGAAAGCAACAGCTAATTATTTAAAATCATCCACTAAATTGCATGAAGAGAAATCCATGGACCACGTCTTAAAAATTGACTAGCCAGTACCATGTAGTTTTAAAGAAAGTTCAACACAAGAAAGCATTTCATTAGACTGTACAGAAGCTTTTTTTGTCAGAGAAATTTTACATATTGCTCTTCTCTGCCCCTCAATTTTTCCTCTTTCTGTTTTCTATCTCCTTCATTTTATTACAAACCATAAAGTCAGCTAGATAATTTGCTCTTGAGACTTTCATATTTTGCACTGCCTTGCCTGTCCTAATCAGAACTTGCTTCAGGAAATTGATTTTGATTATATACTTTTATCCTTTACTCATCATTGTCTTCCTGTTGCTTAAAAGCAATTTCTAAAAACTTTGCATCTACAAACATGAATTTTAAAAATTGAATATTTATTTATTTAGTTCATTCACAGGATGAGGGTGTTGCTAGCTGGCCAACATTTATTGCCCATTTCTAATTGCCCAGAAGGCAGATAAGAATCAACCACTTTGTTGTGAATCTGGAGTTACATGAAGGCCAGACTGGGTAAGGATGGCAGTTAGTTTCCCTGAAGGACATTCATGAATCAGATGGGTGTTTCTGAGAAGTGACAATAGAATTGTGGTCATCATTAGACTCTGAATTCCAGATATTCCATTGAATTCAAATTCCACTATCTGCCATGGCAAGATTTGAACCAGGTCCCGAAACATTAGCTGATTCTCTGGATGAACAGTCCAGTGATAATACCACTAGGCTGTTGCTTCCCCTAAGAAAATCCACTTTGACAAGACCTGGAATTCAATATGGGCCCACAAGAACATAGGAGCAGGCACATTAAGCCTGCAATGCCATTTACCAGTATTGTGGCTGATCCTTACCTCAACACTATCCCCATATCCTTTGATACCTTTGATATCTATAACATGATAAGTCTCTTTGTTGAACCAACTCAATGACTGATCCTCCAAAGTCCTGTCTGTCGAGTATTCCAAAAGTTCATCACCCTCTGAGTGAAGAAAGTCTTTCTTAATTCTGACATAAATGGCCTATTTTGTATTCTGTGTTCTCTGGTTTTAGACACCCAGCAAAGGGAAAAGATCCTTCTTGCAAATCCCACATTGAATGTTTTAGAATTTTGTATGTCTCAGTGAGGTCACTTCTCATTTTTCCCAACTCTACAAAATTCAGGCTGTCTCTCAATCTCTTCTTATTGGGTAATCCAGCCATCTCAAGAATCAGTCTGATGAACATTCATTCCACCCCCTCCATGGCAGGTTTATCCTTCCCTTGGTAAGAGACCAAAACTCTGCATAATGCTTAGATAAGTTCTTAGTAAGGTTCAAATCCATTGCAACAAGACTTCTTTCCTCCTGTACTCAAATCCTCTTGCAAATGCCATCATGTCATCTTCCTTCCTAATTGCTTTCTGTACCAGTATATTAACTTTCAGTGGCGCATGAACAAGGATACCCAAGTCCCTTTGCACACCAGCACTTCCCAATCTTTCACCATTTAGGAAATTATTTGCATTTTTATTTTTTCTCTAAGGCTGAGGATCTGGTCAAGAGATAAGGTTGAGATTGACAGCTATATGAATGGTACCTCCAAATTTTAAAGATTTATACATATCCCTGATAAGGGAGACATGTTGCTGCAGTTTTTCATCTTGCACTCATCTGGACAAATACAAGGATGCAAAATTTTAAACAATTTCAACAATTTATGTTACAAGGTAAAAAGATGCTGATTGGTAAGCAAGTTGACTCTGATGAGGTAATGCCATGGAGAAAACAACAGCTAACTATAGGCCCATATCCCTCCAAACTCTGCCTATTCATACACCCATCCAGATGCCTTTTAAATGTTGTGTGTGTACCAGCTTCCACCACTTCCTCTGGCAGCCCATTCCACACACGCACCACCTCTGCATGAAAATGTTGCCCCTTAGGTGTCTTTTATTTCTTTGCCATCTCACCCTAAAGTTATGCTCCCTGTTCTGGACTCCCCACCCCAGGAAACAGACTTTGTCTATTTACCCTATCCATGCCCCTCATGATTTTATAAACCTCTATAAGGTCACCCCTCAGCCTCCGACGCTCCAGGGAAAACTGCCCAAGCCTAATCAGCCTTTCCCTATAGCTCCAATCCTCCAACCCTGGCAACATCCTTGTAAATCTTTTCTGAACCCTTCAAGTTTCCTTCTGATAGGAAGGAGACCAGAATTGCATGCAATATTCCAAAAGTGGCCTAACCAATGTCCTGTACAGCCGCAACATGACCTTCCAACTCCTATACTCAATACTCTGACCAATAAAGGAAAGGACACCAAACACCTTCTTCACTATCCTATCTACCTGTGACTCTACTTTCAAGGAGCGATGAACCTGTACTCCAAGGTCTCTTTGTTCAGCAACACTCCCTAGTACCTTACCATTAAGTGTATAAGTCCTGCTAAGATTTGCTTTCCCAAAATGCAGCACCTCACATTCATCTAAATTAAACTCCATCTGCCATTCCTCAGCCCACTGGCCCATCTTTTATCCACTTTTATGTGTTTCAAGACATTCAGCACTTCCTCCTCTGGAATATGGACAATTTTCAAGATACCACCATCTATTTCCCTATACTCTATATCTTCCATGTTCTCCTCACAGTAAACACTGATGCAAAAAACTCATTTAGTATCTCCCCCATTTCCTGTGGCTCCCTTTTGTCCTGAATATCTTTGAATTCTCCTTAATTCTATTTGCTAAAGCTATCCCCTTTTTGCCCTCTTGATTTCCCTCTTAAGTATACTCCTACTGCCTTTATACTCATCTAAGAATTCACTTGATCTATCTTGTCTATACCTATCTTGTCTATCCTTCTTTTTCTTAACCAAATCCTCAATTTCTTTAGTCATCTAGCATTCCCTATACCTACCAGCCATTCCTTTCACTCTAACAGGAATATGCTGTCTCTCCACTCCACTCTTGTTATTTCATTTCTGAAGGCTTCCCATTTTCCAGCCGTCCCTTTACCTGCAAACATCTGCCCCCAATCAGCTTTTGAAAGTTCTTGCTAAATATCGTCAAAATTGGCCTTTCCTGAATTTAGAACTTCAACATTTAGATCTGGTGTATCTATTTCCATCACTATTTTAAAACTAATACTCAACTGATTGAACTGTAATAGATTTAAATATTAGTACTCAAAATGTGGCAGAGATTATTGATTTTAAACCATGCAGCATAACATTATTTAGCTCAGTGTAATATTTGAATTGAAACGAGTACTTACTGATATAATCATGCATTGAGTAAATATGCCATTCATGTAGACTGCTGAAATCTCAAAGTTCCCAATAGCTAACTTGAGGTATCAGGTAAGTTCTTAGAATGTGTCTTACTGGTTATCATGTTTACCATCCAATCTGTACCTCTTATCCAAGAGGGAGCAATCCGCCACTGTTCTTGCTCCTATTTGCCGTCCAGTGACTTTTGCTGGAAAGTATGTTTGTGTATGAATTCTACTCCATATTGTACCTTGCATATTTTTTTTGACTGACAATGTCTAGGCTCAGACATGAAGAATGGACCTGTGAGTGAGTTACTGAATGGAGAACAGCTTCTGGAGAACTGCAGCAAATTGACAAAAAAAATGTAATTTTCCAAAATGCTAATGGTTCTTTAGACAGAATGGGATACATTTGTTCCCAGAAATAGATGAATTACAGCATGGTTAAAGTCTCATGCCAGGGTCTTTATTTTTCATTTCTAGCTGTTGTAGCCGCTTTCTATTTGTGTGTTTGGGTTTCCTTGGAAAACCCAAACTTATAAACAGAAAGTGGGCTACACTACTAGTGCTTCATTCGGAGGCTCACTGAAGATGTTACCTAGTATGGTGACGAAACATCTGAAACAAACCTTCCAGCTCAGCAAGCAAAAGGAATGGAGACACTCAAGTCTATATAGGATTCTAGATTTTAAAAAAGTTTCCAAGTTGAGACTCTGAAGGTTCTGGTTATCCAACATGAATTTGTGTGATTAAACGCATAAAAGAGAAGTTTAAAAGTGGCCCTATAACCTACTTTAAATTACTACTTACTAATCAAGAATCTATCTGTCTGTGTCTTAAATATACTCAATATACACAGAGTTTTGCAGCAATGAGTTCCACAGATTAACTATCCTTTGGCTGAAGAAATTTCTAGGAGAAAGTGAAGACTGCAGATGCTGGAGATCAGAGCTGAAAATGTGTTGCTGGAAAAGCGCAGCAGGTCAGGCAGCATCCAAGGAGCAGGAGAATCGACGTTTCGGGCATGAGCCCTTCTTCAGGATTCCACAAGAAGGGCTCATGCCTGAAATGTCGATTCTCCTGCTCCTTGGATGCTGCCTGACCTGCTGCGCTTTTCCAGCAACACATTTTCAGCTCTGAAGAAATTTCTCTTCATCTCAGTTCTAAAGGGTCGTCCTTTCTCTCTGAGGCCATGTTCTTGTGTCCTAGTCTCTCTCAACAGTAGAAACATCTTCTCCATATCCACTCTATCCAGATGTGTGAGTGTTCTGTCACTTTCAATGACATCTTCCCTCATCATTCTAATCTCTGTCGTGTACAGACTCCGAGTCCTCAGATCCTCATCATTTGGAAAGCTGCTCATCCCAGTTCAAGCCATTCTTGTGAACCTCCCCCGAACCCCCTCCCGAGGCCAGCACATCCTTACTTAGATATGGGGCCCAAAACTGCTTACAATATTCCAAATACAATCTGATCAGAACCTGATACAGTCTCGGTAGTACATACCTCCTCTTGTATTCTAGCCATCTTGAAATTAATGTTAATTGCATTTGTCTTCCTAACTTCCAACTGAACCTCTATATGAACCTTAAAAGAATCCTGAACCAGGACTTTTAAGCCCCTGTGTGCTTCTGATTTCTGAAACCTTTGTGATGATCTTACTGGCCAACATGAACCAGACCCAGGAGCGGATCCACAAAGACAGAGGGGTGGGATGCTCTTTGAAGGGTCTATGTGGACTCAATGGGCTGAATAGCCTGCTTCCACACTATAGGGATTCTGTAAAATAGACTGCCATCTTAACAGCATCAGCAAAAGCCAGAGTTTCAGCAGCAAATGTGCTCTGTTGAGTAAAGAGACAAAAAGGGGACATGAATATAGCTTTGGCAAACAGGGTTAAGGGGAAGCCAAAGAGATTCTACAAATAATTTAAGGGCAAAAGAGTTACTAGGTACAGAATAGGGCCCCTTAAAGATCAACAAAGCGGGCTATGAGTTGAACCGTAGGAGATGAGTGAGATACTAAATGAGTATTTCGCGTGCATATTAAAGAGAAGATGCTGGATTTAAAAAATTACATAAAGGTCGATAAATCCCTGAGACCTGATCAGGCGTATCCAAACTTTGTGGGAAGCCAGGGAAGAGGTTGCTTGGCCCCTTGCTGAGACAGTTTTATCATTGATAGCCACAGGTGAGGTGCTGGAAGATTGGCGTGTTGTTCATGTGACGGTAAGGTGGTAAGGAAAAGCCAGGGGACTATAGTTTGGTGAGTGTCAATGGTGGGTAAGTTCTTGGAGGGGATTCTAAAGGACAGTATTTTAAGGTATTTGGAAAGGCAAGGACTGATTAGGGATAGTCAACATGGCTTTGTGCTTGGGAAATTGTGTCTCAACAACTTATATAACATAGAACAGGCCTTTTAGGTCACAATGTTGTGCCAAATGAAACTAATCTCCTCTGCCTGCCCTTGGTCCATAGCCCTCCATTCCTTGCATATTCATGTGCTTATCTAAAAGTTCCTTAAATGCCTTTACCATATCTGCCTCTGCTACTACCCCTGGCAGTGCGTTCCAGAATCCTACCATTTTCTATGTAAAAAACTTGCCCCTCATGTCTGCTTTGAACAGACCCTTTGGCCCAGGACACTGTGCTGAACATGATGCTAAGGTAATCCCTTCTGCCTTTCCTTGGTCCAATTCACACCATTGTTGCATATTCATATGCTTATCTAAAAATCCCTTAAACACCCCTATCATAACTGCCTCCACCATCACCACTGCCCCGACAGCGCATTATAGACTCCTACCACTGGATAAAAAAAAGTGCCATTCACATTTCTTTTGAACTTTCCCCCTCTCACCTTAAATGCATGTCCCTAGTATGAGACATTTCGACTCTGGGAAAAAAATTCTGACAGTCAAACCTATCTAAGCATCTCATAACTTTATAGACTTCTGTCAACTTTCCTCTCAGGCTCCACCACACAAAAGAAAACAAGCCAAGTTTTTCTAGCCTCACCCTAGCTCATACCCTCTAATCTAGGCAGCATCCTGGTAAGCGTCTTCTGCCCCCTCTCCAAAGCCTCCGCATCTTTCCTGTACTGTGGCAACCAGAATTGAACACAACACTCTTAAGTGTGACTTAACCAAAGTCTTATAAAGCTGCAATATAAGATCCTGACTCTTGTTCTCAATTCCCCAACCAATAAAGTCAAGCATGCCATCTGCTTCCTTTACCACCAATTTCTGGGAGTTATGGACTTGAACCCCAAGATCCCTCTGTACATCAATGCTGTTCAGAGACCTGCCATTTTCCTAAATAATTGATCTTCCAAAGTGCAGCACCTCACACTTATTCACATTAAAGTCCATCTGCCATTTCTGCGCCCATATCTACAACCAATCTATATCTTGCTGAATCCTTGATAACCTTCTACACTATCCACAACTCCACTGATCTTTGTATCATCTGCAAACTTACTAACTCACCCATCTACATTTTCATCCAAGTCATTTATATGTATTACAAACAGCAGACGTCCCAGTACAGATCTCTGCGGAATACCACTAGTCATGGACTTCCAGCCTGCAAAACACACTTCCACCACTACCCTCTGTCTTCCATGGGCAAGCCGATTCTGAATTCACCTAACTAAATCACTGTCGATCTATGCATCCTAATCTTCTGGATGACCCTACCATGAGGGACCTTGAAGAAAGCTTTACTAGAATCCATGTAGACAACTTCCCCTGCTCTAACCTCATCGATCACCTTTGTCACCTCATTGAAAAATTCAACCAAGTTAATAAGATATGATTTGCCCTGCACAAAGCTATGCTGACTGTCCCTAATTAGGTCATGATTTTTTAAATGCGCGTAAATCATGTCCCTAAGAATTCTCTCCAATAGCTTCCCAATCACCAACATGATACTCACCGGTCTATAGTTTCCTGGATTATCTCTATTTCACTTCTTCAATAGAGGAACATTAGCAACTCACTGGTTCTCTGGGACCTCCCCAGTGGCCAATGAGGATACAAAGATCTTGGTGAAGGCCCCAGCAATCTCCTCTCTTGCCCCTCTCAATAACCTGGGATAGGTGACATTGGGCCCTGAGGACTTATCCACTTTAATGCTATTCAAACTTGATTGAGTTTTTTGAAGAACTGACAAAGAAAGTTGATAAAGGAAGAGTGGTGGATATTGTGTCTATGGACATCAGCAAGGTGTTTGATAATATTCTGCATGGGAGACTGCTTAGCAAGGTTAGAGGACATGGTATCCAGGAAGAGCTAGCCATTTGATACAAAATTTATTGGAGGTTAGAAGAGAGTGGAGGGGTGGTGGAAGGTTGTTTTATGGCTGGAGGCCTGTGACTAGCAGTCTGCCACAAAGATCGGTGCTGGGTCTGCTGCTTTTTGTCATTTATATAAATGATTTGAATCTGAATGTGGAAGGAATGGTTAGTAAGTTTGCAGATGATTCCAAAATTAGTGGTGTGGTGGACAATGAAGAAAGTTATCTCAGAAAACAACAGGAGTAGTAGATGGAGTTCAATTTAGTGTGATATATTGCATTTTGGGAAGACAAATTGGAGCAGGACTTAAACACAGCACCATCTTCTGTGCTATACAACACTTTGACTCTATGACTCTAATTACCCTTCCTGAAAAATGCCATATTTGGAATTATGTAATAATGCAATTTCTAATGCTCTCCCTCTATTATTCTGGGGAAGGAGGTTTCACATGATAAAGGAGCAGTGTTCTGAAAACTTGTGATTTGAAATAATGGTAGGGCCTGAGAATGTTGCTGAACAAAGAGACTTTGGGGTGCAAGCTTATAGTTCCTTGAAAGTGGATTTGCAGTTTAACAGGGTAGTGAAGAAGGCGTTTGATATGCTTGCCTTTATTAGACAGTATAGAAATTAAGATATCATGTTGGGATTGTACAGAATATTGGTTAGGTCTGCAATTCAATTCTGACCTACCTGGAATGGGAAAGATGTTGTTAAACTTGAAAGGGTGCAGAAAAGATTTACAAGGATGTTGCCGGGGTTGAAGGTTTTTTAGTTATAGGGCGAGGTTGAATAGGCTGGGTCTATTTTCCCTGGAGCATCAGAGGCTGACAGGTGACCATTTAGAGGTTTACAAAATCATGAGGGGACTGGATAGAGTGAATAGCCAAGGTCTATTTCCCAGGATAGAGGAGCCTAAAACTAGAGGGCATAGGTTTAAGGAGAGAGGGAAAAGATTTAAAAGAGAGCTAAGGGATAACTTTTTTTACACTGAGTGTGATGCACGTATGGAATGAACTGCCAGAGGAAATGGTGGAGGCCTGTACAATTATAACATTTAAAAGGCATCTGGATGGGTGCATGAGTAGGAAAGGTTTAGAAGGATATGGGGCAAATACTGGCAAATGGAATTGGATTAACTTAGGGTGTCTGGTTGGCATGGATGAGTTGGATTGAACGATCTATTTCAGTGGACCGAACTATCTGTAATGTACAACTCTTTAACTCTATGACTCTAACTACCCTTCCTGAAAAATTCCATTATTGAAACTATCTAATGATGCAATTTCTAATGCTCTCCCTCTATTATTTTGGGGAAGGAGGTTTCACATGATGAAGGAACAGTACTCTGAAAACTTGTGATTTGAAATAAACCTGTTGGATAATAACCTATTGTCATGAGACTTCTGACTTTGTCCACCCCAGTCCAACACTGGCATATCCACAATATATTTGGAAATTGATAATAGAGGCCTGTGCCTACCCACTTTTCTAGGACTTTGTCCGCTATAGTGTTTATTGTTTATTGACATGGGCATAGAATCATACAGGAGGAAGTGAGGACTGCAGATGCTGGAGATCAGAGCTGAAAAATGTGTTGCTGGAAAAGCGCAGCAGGTCAGGCAGCATCCAAGGAGCAGGAGAATCGACGTTTCGGGCATAAGCCCTTCTTCAGGATTCCTGAAGAAGGGCTTATGACCGAAACGTCGATTCTCCTGCTCCTTGGATGCTGCCTGACCTGCTGTGTTTTTCCAGCAACATATTTTTAAGATAGAATCATACAATACTGAGAGGCTCTTCGGTCCATCTCATTCACATCACCAACAATGCACTAGATCTACACTACTCCCACATTCCAGCACTAGGCTTATAGCCCATAGTCAAAATGTTTCTCAATACCAAACCTAGTCACCATAGCTATAAAACGTAGGACATAGATATTCCAAACTTTGTCCCATATCTTCAGATCCATGGCTGCTAGTACATTAAGTTCTGGAGCTAAAAGAACACTACAACCAGGTGTGATGTTGTTTTTCAGTATTTAAAACATGTATCAGAATACAACGTGATCTGCTCGACAAGGGATTTATATTCTTTATCCATAACTATGACATTCTCTTACAACCACTTTAACTTTTGTGAAGATAGATGAGCACAGTGTTCATGCAATTTTCATATAATCTTCTTTTTATCAACCAGTCTCTTGTCTGCAGAAATCAACAACACTTCTTGGTTCTCTTCATGCCAAACTCAACAGAAGACAATAATGTCTGTATCCAGTGAATTGCAAGTTTACCACTTTATCTTACAAACTTTATCATTACTTTGACATTTTCCATATGCAACTGATTTTTGGATTGCTTTTTACATTGAAGACTTACTCAGTAATAACAGTGTCTCATGCTGGATGACAGTAGTGCTTATGAAATGACGGTGTCCTGCACTTTCACAGGAAAGGCCACTCTCTTTTAAAGATGGTAACAAATTATCACCCCTAAATCTAAAACATGAGTAGAGCTTTCATATACTTTGACCTTGTTTTTGTCTGCTTTGCCTAGCATTTTCAAATAAACATTCAGCCAATTGTTGCCAGCCACTACCTAGTATGTCAAAATTAAATAAATCAACAACCAAGATACTTGTAGTCTCACTTGAGTCTTTGGCTACTAACACAGTATTTTCTTGCTGTCTATCCTTCTCAAATGACTATCAGAACCATCTGTTTCATGAGTTGCTTCAAATACTTGACTCCTTAACTTTGGATAATTCTTGACACTGATATTTACAGTCACACTGGAGATATCTATTAACTATCCCCCGTTGAATACTGAGATTCATTTTATTGTCAGCTACCAACCTAATTATGCATATTCCTTCAGTCTCCCTATTCCCTCCAGTGGCTTTCAGCAATTCCATTGTTACAAAGGTACCTGTGACTGGGTTCTCTTAGACTTTGGAAGTAGAGTATTCAATTTCATGTAACACTGAGGAGCTGTCAACATGTCTTGCAAAGCTAGTTAGAATGATTATCTCCCTAACAAAAATAAGACAGCTACTATTTGTTTACAAGAGGGATTACTACCATGAAAATGAACACCTTTCAAAATCAAAAGTCTGTCCATAAATCTCTCTCATTCGAGAACAACACTAGTATTTCAAGATTAAATTTCTTTAGCCTTTTATATAACATCTCAAACTCTTTTAGTCCGTGGACTAATTGCCCATCTTATTAAATTTAGCAAAAAAAATGGGCACACCACATAGGCTTCCAACAGTCATTCTTTTGGTAAATTCTGAACATAAATTGTATTAGAATCTCCAATCACTTTTTGATATCCAGGCAGGTTAGATCCAGTTTTGAAAACACTTTGAATTTCACTCCTCCCTGGTAAGGATGAAACCAAACCCATACCTTGGTTCTTGGTTAAAGAAATGACCTGAGTCCATATCTCTACCTTCTTATTCCACTGCTCATATGGCTGCAACTCCAAAAACATCAGTGGGCAGTTATAATTCATGATCCTGACGTGTGACTTAGATATTTCACTATAAAAACAAACACCAGGAGTTGTGGTTCTGTCAGAATCATGAATTACCTTCTGCCTTTTTTAATGTTCATACTTGAAGAGATTGAGGTTAATCCTCTGCTACCATGTTACATATATCAGTAGCTGTATGTTGAGTTAGACAGCCAACGACTTATTTACGAGGGTTTAATTGTAAATTTATAATTTAGGTGCAGTTTCCACCTTTTACTTTAGACCTTTTCCCTGTCCAGAAGCCAATCCCGGTGGGGAGTAACTCCATTCCTTTTTCTAAAATAAAGCAAATGAATGAAATTACAAAATCACCCACCAGGGGCACTATATCATTACCCCAAAACCAAATACACTACTGGGGGAAAAATAGAACAAAATGGTGTTGGAGAGGGAGATAATGCACTCTAGTCCCTGCAAGAACTCCATTCTTATAGTTATTTTAATCAATCTGTTCAGAGATGTTATTACACACCTTTGGAGCAGGTGAGACTTGATCCCAGACCACCTGACCCAGAGGCAGGGACACTACCACTGTACCATGACAGCCTTTGAGAACTCAGCTCATTTTTTTTAAGTAGACTATTGAGTCTAAACTATTAACAAATTATAAGCACTATGTACCAGGTGCAGTGCAATAATAACCAAAGGGAAGGAGGAAGGGTACTAAATAAAAATGGAATTGGAGGTGGGGGAGAGCTCTTGTTTTTAATAAACATTCACCATATCACTAATTAAACAAACTACAGGCACTGCCCACCAAGGGCAATGCAATAACCAGCAAATGGATAGGGAAGAGGAAAGGAATTAATTTAAAATGGAGTTGGTTGGGGAAATAATGCACTCCAACTCCCACAGTGCCCACTGCTGTCTCAAGGCTTTCAGAACTCAGTTCTTCAGTACAAAATCCAAGACAATCACAATAAAATCTAACTTTAATTAACTCTGGAAATGAACTGTTTGAGTCTTGGGGATCTATACTGTACTTCTAACAGTGAACAATACTGGAGAAAGTGGAGGCTATACCATTGGGACACTCAATACCTGAACCATACTGGGACCAATGTTTTAGTGAGCTGCATAATGATGGAAATAGAGAGGGTTGTAAAACTTAATAGTGAATGGATGAGATTAAATTTCAGAAGACATGGTCAAACAAAGAGTAGAGACAAGGTTTGGGGGGGAGTAGTGGATGTGGGTGTAGGATGCACACCATCGTTCATTAACTAGGAGGTTTAAAGATAATGCAGCATCCAGGGAACAGGAGAATCGATGTTTCGGGCATAAGCCCTTCTTCAGGAGGGCTTATGCCCGAAACGTCGATTCTCCTGTTCCCTGGATGCTGCCTGACCTGCTGCGCTTTTCCAGCAACACATTTCCAGCTCTGATCTCCAGCATCTGCAGACCTCACTTTCTCCTCAAAGGTTTAAAGATAATACCAACCTTAGAGTATGTTTAAAAAAAATTGGTTAAGAATACAAGAATAATAAGAGTTTCTAGAGGAACTTAAAAATGAGAAGTCTTAATAAAGTGAATGTTGGCCCTTTAGGAAATGAGTCTGAAGAATTACATTATTAATGGAAAGTTAGGAAATGGTAGTGAATTCAACAGGTGTTTCGTATCAGACTTCACTATGTAGGATTCAAGTAATATTTCTAAAATAACTTTAAATCAAGAAATGGTTGGGAAGGAGGAACTCAAGAAAATTATCATTATCAGGAAATATCTCAAAGTAAATTGTTGGAGCTGTGGGCTGACAAGTACCCGTACCCTAATGGGCTTCATCTGAAAGCCTTAAAAGAAGTGGATAGTAAGGTAGTTGATGCATTGGTTTCAATTTTCCAAGATTGCCTAGATTCAGGGAAGGTTCCATTTGATTGCAATGTAAGTCTCTTGTTAAAAAATGGGAGAGAAAGAGAAAACAAGAGATTACAGGCGAATTACTTAACATGTAACATGGGAAAATTTTAGGAACTATTATTGAAGACATTTGGATTTTTTAAAGACAGTTTGGACATTTGAAGACACTTGCGAATTGGAAGGGGTCTAATATACTGGCAAGGAGATTTGCTAGAGCTACTCGGAGGATATAAACTAGTAAGGGGTTGTGGGGGAGGTTCCCAAGGAAATAGTGAGGAAAGAAGTCAGTCTGAGGCTGGTACACTTGGGAAAAAGAGTAAGTCAAACAAACTAGAGAGCGAGGTAGGGCTGATAAATTAAACTGCATTTATTTCAAAGCAAAGGTAAGGCAGATGAACTCAGGGCATGATAAGAAGATGGGACTGGGATATCATAGCTATTACAAAGACATGGCTCAGGACTGAACAGAACTAGGCAGCTTAATGTTCCAGGATATAGAACAATAATATATATAAGAAAGATTGAAAGGAATGCAAGAGAGGAGAGATGGTGTTTTTGATTAGGGATAACATTATGGGTGTATTTAGGGAGGATATTCCTGGGAATATGTACAGGGAAGTTATTTGGGTGGAATTGAGAAATAAGAGAGGGATGATCATCTTATTGGGATTATACTATGGGAAATTGAGAAACAAATTTGTGAGGAGATAATAGGGTGGTTATGGTGGTGATATAGACTGGCACTGCCACAGTGTTAGGGCTTGGATGGAGAAGAATCTGTTAAATGTGTACAAGAAAATGTTCTGATTCAGTATGTGGATGGACCTACTAGAGAAGGTGTAAACTTTGACATACTCTTGGGAAATAAGGCAGGGTGCGTGACTGAGATGTCAGTGGGGGAACACTTTAGAACATAGAACATTGAACAATACATCGCAGTACAGGCCCTTTGGCCCTTGATGTTGCGCCCACTGTGAAACTGATCTGAACCCATCTAACCTACACTATTCAATTATAATCCATGTATCTATCCAATGACCATTTAAATGCCTGAAAGTTGGCGAGTCTACTACTATTGCAGGCAGGGCATTCCATGTCCCTACTACTCTCTGAGTAAAGAACTTACCTATGATATCTGTCTTATGTATAATTTGTTCCTCAATTTAAAGCTCTGTCCCCTCGTGCTAGCCACTACAATATAAGGCTGGCCTGTAGAAGACAGAAGGTGGTAGTAGATGGACAGTATTCAGCCTGGAGTTTAGTGACTAGTGGTGTTCTGCAGGGATCTATTTTGGGACCTTGGCTCTTTGTGATTATTATAAATTATTTGGATGAGGAAGTGGAAGGGTGGGTTAGTAAATTTGCTGATGACATGAAGATTGGAGGAATGGTGGACAGTGTGGAGGGCTTATCGATTGGAACAGGACATTGACAGGATGGAGACTTGGTAACAGGCTGATAAGTGACAGATGGAGTTCAACCTGGAAAAGTGTGAAGTGATTCATTTTGGAAAGTCAAATTTGTATGCAGCATACAGGATTAAAGGCAGGATTCTTGGCATTGTGAAGGAACAGAGGGATTGTGGGATACATGTCCATAGATCCCTCAAAGTTGCCAACCAAGTTGATAGGTTTGTTAAGAAAATGTATCATGTGTTGGCATTCATTAGCAGGGAGATTGAGTTTAAGCCGTGAGCTTATGCTGCAGCTCTATAGAGCTCTGGTTAGACCACACTTGGAATATTGTGTTCTGTTCTGATCACCTCATTATAGGATGGATGCAGAGGAGATTTACCAGGATTCTGCCTGGACTGGAGGGCATGTCTTATGAAGAAAGGTTGAAGGAGCTAGTGCTTTTCTCATTGGAAAGAAGAAGGGTTAGAGGCGACTTGATAGAGGTGTACAAGATGATGAGAGGCATAGATAGATTGGATAACCAGAGACTATTCCCCAGGGCAGAAATGGCTATCACAAGGGGAGTAATTTTAAGATGATTGGGGGAAGGCTCAGGGGAGATGTCAGAGGTAGGTTCCTGACACAGAGAGTGGTGGGTGCTTGGAATGCACTGCCAGCAGTGGTAGAGTCAGATACATTTAGGGGCCTTTAAGCAACTCTTGGATAGGCACATGGATGATAGTAAATTGAAGTACTGTAGGTTAGTTTGATCTTAGAGTAGGATAAAAGATTGGCGCAATATCAATGAGCTGTGAGAGGAAGTGGTGGAGGCTGGTACAATTATAACATTTAAAAGACATCTGGATGGGTATATGATTAGGAAAGGTTTAGAGAGATATGGGCCAAGTGTTGGCAAATGGGATGACATTAATTTATGTCATTGATATTGCGCCAATATCAAGGGCTCAAGGGCCTGTACTGTGCTGCTCTGTTCTATGTTCTAAAGGGACCTTGGAGTGCAGGTTCACAGTTTCTTGAAAGTGGAATCACAGTTAGATAGATAGTGAAGAAGGCATTTGGTATGCTTGCCTTTATTGGTCAGTACATCGAGTACGGGAGTAGGGAGGATATCTTGCGGGTGTACAGGACATTGGTTAGACCACTATTGGAATACTGCATGCAAGTCTGGCCTCCATACTACAGGAAGCATGTTGTGAAATTTGAAAGGTTCAGAAATGATTTACAAGCATGTTGCCAAGGTCAGAGGTTTTGAGCTATAGGGAGAGGCTGAAGAGGCTGGGACTATTTTCCCTGGAGCACCGGAAGCTGAGGGGTGACCTTACAGAGGTTTAGAAAATCACAATGGGCATGGATAGGGTAAATAGACAAGTTCTTTTCTCTGGGTTGGGCAAGTCCGAAACTAAAGAGCATAGGTTTAAGGTGAGAGGAGAAAGATTTAAAAGGGACCTGAGGGGCAACTTTTTTTACGCAGAGGGGTGTGTGTATGGAATGAGCTGTGAGAGGAAGTGGTGGAGGCTGGTACAATTATAACATTTAAAAGACATCTGGATGGGTATATGATTAGGAAAGGTTTAGAGAGATATGGGCCAAGTGTTGGCAAATGGGATGACATTAATTTATGATATCTGGTTGGCATGGACGGGTTGCACTGAAGGGTCTGTTTCCGTGCTGTATATGTCTGACTCTGATATTACAGAAGAGCACATAGAAACATTTGAGGTAATCGATCAGCATCAGTATGGTTTTGTAAAAGTGAAGAAGTATTGTGTTCTGTTGGCAAAGGGGAACTGGTAGACGTACTGGTAGATTTCCAGAAGGCATTTGATAAGGTCAAATGTTATTACATGAAATAAAAGCACATGGTGTGGGTGCTAATACATTGACATGGATAGAGAATTGGCTTACTATCATTAAACAAAGTAGGCATAAATGGCCAGTTTCTATTGGCAAGATGCAGCGAATGGTATACCATAGGACTCTGTCCTGGAGTCTCAACATTTTACAATTTATATAAATGGATGAAAGGATCGTAGGTATAGTTGGCATATTTGCTGATGACAAAAAGATTGTTTGGATAGGAAGTTGTGAAGAAGACATGAGGAGGTTAAAAAGGGCTGGGTTGTGTGTGGGCAAAGATGTCGAAAATGGATTATAATATGCTAAAATATTAAATTGTACATTTAGGTGGCACAACGACAAGCATGGGAAATCATATCTCATTAACTTGATTGAGTTTTTTGAAGAAGTAGCGAAGAGGATTGATGAGGGCAGAGCAGTGGATGTGATCTGTATGGATATCAGTAAGGTGTTCGACAAGGTTGAAAAACGTGGTGCTGGAAAAGCATAGCAGGTCAGGCAGCAATGAAGGCATTCGGCAAGGTTCCTCATCGTAGACTGATTAGCAAGGTTAGATCACATGGAATACAGGGAGAACTAGCCATTTGGATACAGAACTGGCTCAAAGATAGAAGACAGAGGGTGGTGGTAGAGTGTTGCATTTCAGATTGGAAGCCTGTGACCAGTGGTGTGCCACAAGGATCGGTGCTGGGTCCACTGCTATTTGTCATTCATATTAATGATTTGGATGTGAACATAGCAGGTATAGTTAGGAAGTTTGTAGATGACACCAAAATTGGAGGTGTAGTGGACAGTGAAGAAGGTTACCTCAGATTACAATGAGATCTTGATTAGATGGGCCAATGGGCTGAGGAGTGGCAGACAGAGTTTAATTTAGATAAATGTAAGGTGCTGAATTTTGGAAGGGCAAATCAAGGCAGGACTTATACATTTAATGGTAAAGTCCTGGGGAGTGTTGGTGAACAGAGACCTTGGAGTGCAGACTTATAGCACCTTGAAAGTCGAGTCTCAGGTAGTGAAGAAGGCATTTAGTTGTTGGTCAGAGCATTGAGTATAGGAGTCAGAAGGTCATGTTGCAGTTGTTCAGGACATTGGTTAGGCCAGTTTTGGAATATTGTGTGCAATTCAAGTCTCCCTCCAATAGGAAGGATGTTATGAAACTTGAAAGCGTTCAGAAAAGATTTACAAGGATGTTGCTACACTGGAGGGTTTGAGCTATAGAGAGAGGCTGAATAGCTGGGGCTATTTTCCCTGGAGCATCGGAAGCTGAGAGGTGACCTTATAGAGATTTATAAATCATGAGGGGCATGGATAGGGTAAGTAGACAAGGCCTTTTCCCTGGGTTGGGGGAGTCCAGAACTAAAGGCCATAAGTTTACCGTGAGGGGGGAAAGATTTAAAAGGAAGCTAAGGGCCAACATTTTCACACAAAGGGTGGTGCACATATGGAATGAGCTGCCAGAACAAGTGGTGGAGACTGGTATAATGACAATATTTAAAAAGCACCTCGATGGGTACATGAATAGGAAGGGTTTAGAGAGATAGGGGCAAGTGTGGGTAAATGAGACTAGCTTAATTTAGGATGTCTGGTTGGCATGGACCAATTGGACTGAAGGGTCTGTTTCCGTGCTGTACATCTCTATGACTGTAAGTGTACTATCTAACTGGAAGTGGTTACAGAGCTCTGAGGTGAGAATGCAGAATTCCATATGGATAGTATGAAGGTACAGCAAGTAATTAGGCAAGCTACAAGAACACTATCACTTATTGCTAGGGTAATTGAATATAGAAATACAGAGTTTATACTTCAGTTACATGTACGACAGTGGTGAGACCCCATCTGGAGTATTGTGCAGTGTTGGTCTCATTATTTAAGAAAGGATATAACTGTGTTGAAAGGTTTGGCTGTTTACCAGACTAGTACCTAGAATGAGCATGTTGTTTTCTGAGGAAAAGTTGAGTGGCTAGTCAATTTTATTGAAATATAAAATCCTGAGGGGTTTGGACAGACTGGATATGGGCATGTCTTTTTTTTCTTGTGGGAGACTCTAGAACTAGGAGTTACTGTTTAAAAGTATGAGGTCATCCATTGGAGACAGAGATGAGGCAAAAAGATTTCTCAGTTATGAATCTTTGGAAGTCTCTTCCTGAAAAGGTGACAGAAGCAGAATCTTTCCATATTTTTAAGGAAGGTTTGGATAGATTCTTGTTAAGAAAGAGAATGTGGAGTAATCAGCCACTATTTTGAAAGGCAGAGCAGGCTCAAGCCAACTAGTGTCCTATTCCTGCTTAATTTGTGTATATGTTAATTCACAAGTGTTCTTTGTTGTAGGAGGAGAGCTGCAGAATTTAGTCTGGCTTGAACTTGATGTGAAATCTGAACAGCATGTTGGTTCTTAACTGCCTTCTGAATGATCTTAACATTTGGAGCAAACCGCTATTACAATTAATGACTCAGGTAGACACAAGTGGACCTTTATCAATGGCTGATTATCAGCAGCAAGGTAGAGATCAGGAGGAATGGATTTGTGAATAAGAACAAGAAGACACTCTTTGTCTCTCTCTCAAGCTCAGGCACTAGCTGCTTCGGAAAAACAGTGATGATTAAGTAAGAACATCAACTGTTTTGTCATTATGGAGATAAGATACAGCTAACCAGTAAGAGTAGGGGTTCATTCTCACAACTCAAAGGTTATTAAAAAAAACCCTGTAAACGACAACTCTTTTTTAAATCTCTGTCTGTACCAGATACCACTCCCTCCCCTTTTAAGATCATCACCTATGTTTTTGTGTGTGCATTTGTTGGTGTGCTTTATTTTTGGGTATAAAACTCCACGCTCTTTTGCTAAAGAAAACCTTGGAATTCGCTCTACATTTTTGATCTGGTTAACTAAGTTTAATTGAAGTGTGATAGCTGTGTGCTAAGAAGAAGAAGAAAAAATATTTATTGAGAGGCCAGAATTCGAGATTTTAAGAAAGAGAGTACTCATGAACTCTCTTCTCATGGTTGCAACCACCAGAATCTTGGGGCAATTTAATTGGTAATAAATGCAAACCTTTCTAATGATGTGCATACAATTTTTAAAAATAAATCATTTATTCGCTAAATTATACAGGAAATAGAAAAATATTCTGCTATAGTTAAAAATGATACTTCCGCTGCAGCAATGAGCAAACTAATGTTCTTGATTTTATCAAAATATTGCTGAAAATGTGTTGCTGGAAAAGCGCAGCAGGTCAGGCAGCATCCAAGGAGCAGGAGAATCGACGTTTCGGGCATGAGCCCTTCTCCAGCATCTGCAGTTCTCACTTTCTCCTAGAAGACTTTATCAAAATATTGTCATGTAGTAAAATTTATCAAGCCAATTTAATGTTGTTGTCACATCTCAATAAATATGAAAGTGCACAAAGTTACAATAGCAATTTACTCTTTGCTTTTGAAAAGATTAGATCTGTTTCAGTTGTTCTCATATTTATGGTGTGAAACTGAATGAGGAATTAATCAGTGCACCACGTGACTGACTTGAGTCTTTGTCTTATTTGACTGAGCAACCACAGAATCAAAGCAAGTTAACAAAGGAGCTCTGAAATCCCACTATCTTTTTGGAAATTGATCAGGAGGAAACCACAGGAGATGTTGTGGACGTGATCTGAACTTCCTTGATGTCTTTGAGACATTTATGGTTACTCCCTCCAGCAGCAGGACCACCATTCATGTAGAACGATGGCCATTGTCGTGAAACTATTTTGCGATTTACTAGTTTATTTCAATTTTTTTACAATTTAAATTTATTTCTTGAAAAGGAAGGAGGTTTAATGGCTTCCTCTTTTATTGGTCTCGAAGGATATGTTCCTTCTTTATTTACTATATAACAAACAACAAAGAAATTTACAGCACGGGAACAGGTCCTTCGGCCCTCCAAGCCTGTGCTGATCCAGTTCTTCTACCTAAACCTGTTGCCTATTTTTCAAGGATCTGTATCTCTCTGTTCCCTGCCCATTCATGTATCTGTCTAGGTACATCTTAAATGACACCATTTTGCCTGCCTCTACCACCTCCGCTGGCAGTGCGTTCCAGGTACCCACCACCCTCTGCATGAAGAACATTCACGCATATTTCCCTTAAATATTTCCCCTCTCACCTTGAACTCGTGACCCCTAGTAATTGAGCCCCCCACTCTGGGAAAAAGCTTCTTGCTATCCATCCTGTCCACACCCCTCACGATTTTGTAGACCTCAATCAGGTCCCCCCTCAACCTCTGACTTTCTAATGAAAATAATCCTAATCTACTCAACCTCTTTTCATAGCGAGTACTCTCCAAACTCAGCAATATCCTGGTGAACCTCCTCTGCATCGTCTCCAAATCATCCATATCCTTTTGGTATGTTGTGACCAGAATTGTACACAGTATTTGAAATGCGGCCGAACCAAAGTCCTATACAACTGTAATGTGACCTGCCAACTGTAATATGAGGGTAGCACAGTGGCTCAGTGATTAGCACTGCTACCTCACAGCACAGGGACCTGGGTTCGATTCCAGCCTTGGGCGACTATCTGTGTGGAGTTTGCACATTCTCCCCGTGTCTCTGTGGGTTTCCTCCAGGTGCTCTGATTTCCTCCAAAGATGCGCAGGTTAGGTGAATTGGCCATTCTAATTTGCCCAGAGTAATCAGGGATGTGTAGGTTGGATGCATTAATTAGGGGTAAAATGTAGAATAATGGGGTAGGGGTATGGGTCTGGGTTGGTTGCTGTTCGGAGGGTCGGTGTGGACTTGTTGGGCCGAAGGGCCTGTTTCCACACTGTTGGGATTCTATGATTCAACTCTTGCACTCAATATCCCCTTCGATGAAGGAAAACATGCCTTATGCCTTCTTGACCACTGTATCGACCAGTGTTGCCACCTTCAGGGTACAATGAACCTGAACACCTAGATCTCTCTGTAATTAATTTTCCCCAGGGCTTTTCCATTTACCGTGTAGTTTGCTCTAGAATTGGATCTTCCAAAATGCATCACCTCACATTAGCCCAGATTGAATTCCATCTGCCATTTCTCTGCCGAACTCTCCAGTCTATCTGAATTCTGCTGCATTCTCTGACAGTCCCCTTCACTATCTGCTACTCCACCAATCTTAGGTGCCATCTGCAAACTTGCTAATCAGATAACCTATACCCTCCTCCAGATCATTTATGTATATTACAAACAGTGGCAGTAGTACCCAGTATTTGTTTCTCTCCCAATTAATTACTGATATTCCATTCCTAACTCACTTACACTTCAAATTAAAGTTTCATTGATACTTACATTTACTTATTTTATTCAGAAAGAAAAGGTTTATTGTATGTTATGCGCACACACCAATTAGGAGGTCCCTAGAGCCTCTTTTGCCCTTCTGAAAAGTTACCTGATTTTAATCAGAACTCAATAGTCCAATCTACCCCAATAAACTTTCACCTTTCTTATCAAGCATTTGTTTACCCCTGCTTTAAAATATTCAAAGGTTCAATCTACTCCTCTTTGGAAAGACAGTTGCGAAGAAACTCAACCTTCAGAGAAAAATAAATTATTTATCTCTGTTAAATGGATGACCCCAAATTTTTAAACAGTAATCCCTTGTTCTAAATTCTCCAACCAGAAGAAATGCTGTCTCCAGATTCACCCTGTCAAGCTCCCTCAGGTATGTTGTATGTTTCAATCAAGTCACCTCTTATTCTTCTAAACTTCAATGGTTACAAGTCTGGCCTGTCCAACTTTTAACCATTGACAACTCATAAGACAACCTGACTATTCCAGGTATTAATCAATTAAACTTCCCCTAAACTACTTCAAAAGCAATTATATCCATAAGTAAAAAGACCAATAGTACAAACAGTATTGAGATGTAATCTCACTAATGACCTATAAAACTGAAGCATAGGCTTCCCACTTTTGTGTTCACGTCTTCTCATAATTAACAATACCATTGTAAATGCACACAAACCTTATGTGATTCAAGCATAGATCCCCCTGCACCTCAGCACTCTTCAGTCTCTCACTATTATATAACTTATACTTCACTCTTACTGTTCCTGCCAAAATTTCACAAATTGATAGCATGTTACAACATTGAAAGAGGCCCTTTGGCCCATCGTGTTTGCATTGATCATCAAGCTCCTATCTAACCTAATCCCATTGCTCAGCACTTACTTCATTACTTAGTATGCTGTGGTACTTGAAATGTTCATCTAAACACTTCTTAAATGTTATGATGGGTCCAGAAACACACCACCCACTTGAATTCATCTAAACCTCCAGTCCCTTACCTTACGTCTATGCCCCCTAGTAACTGATCCATGTACTAAGGGTAAAGGTTTTCCTATCAACCCTATCTATCCTCCTCATGATTTTGTACACCTCAGGTTCTCCATCAGCATTCTTTGCTCTATTGAAAATAAACCAAACTTATTTAATTTCTCTTCATAGAAGAATCATTCCAGCCCAGGTGACATCCTGGTGAATATCCTTTGCACTCTGTACATTGCGATCACATTCTTCCTTTACTGTGGTGATTGCACACACTATTTCAGCTGAGACCTAACTAACATCTCACACAGCTCCATTACAACTACCCTGCTCTTGTATTCAATCCCTTGGCTAATAAAGACAAGTATCCCATGTGTTGTCTTAATTATCCATCTTAGCATCCGAGGAGCAGGAAAATCAACGTTTCGGGCAAAAGCCCTTCATCAGCCCTTCCTGATGAAGGGCTTTTGCCCGAAACATCGATTTTCCTGCTCCTCAGATGCTGCCTGACCTGCTGTGTTTTTCCAGCACCACTCTAATCTAGACTCTGGTTTCCAGCATCTGCAGTTCTTGTTTTTAACTTAATTATCTATCTACCTAGTCTGTTGCTTTCAAGGATCTATAGATAAGCACCGAGGAAACTTGGTTTGCATGTGCACTGGTCCCTTAAGGTATCAGGACAGGTGGATAAAGTGGTAAAGAAGGCGTATGGGATATTTCCCATTATTAGCTGAGACATGATGTTTAAGAACAAAGTAATTATGCTAAAACAGTATAAAATGTTAGTTCAGCCACGGCGAGAGCATTATGTGTAGTTCTGAAATTCACACTATAAAACGGATGTGATAGCACCAGACAGAGTGCAGAGGAGATTTACCAAGATGTTGACTGCATTGTACAGTTTTAATTATGAAGAGAGATTGGATGTAGTAAGGTTGTTTTTCTTAGAGCAGAGGAGATTGAGAAGGGGCATGATTGAATTGTATAAAATTATGAGGGGCATAGATAGGGTAGACAAGAAGAAACTTTTCCATTCATGGAGAGATCCATAACCGGGGCATAGATTAAATGTTGAGGCAGAGGGTTTATAGGAGATATGAGGAAAAACACTTTCATTCAGAGGGTGGTGGGAATCTGGAATTCACTGCATGTATGTGTGGTAGAAGCAGAATCACTTATAACATTTTTGAAGTATTTAGATTTACACTTTCAATGCTAACGCACACAAGGACAAGAGTCGAGAGCTGGAAAATGGGATTAGGATAGTTAGATAGTTGTTTTTGACTAGTGTGAATGTAGTGGGTTGAAAACTATACAAGGCACCAGTCATACCGCATCTGGAATATAGGGAAGAGTTTTACTCCCCTTATCGAAGGAACAATATACTGATATTGGAGGTGGTCCAGCGAAGGTTCACTAGGCTGATATTGGATATGGAGAGACTGTCTTATGAGGAGAGGTTGGGTAGATTGGACTTCTACTTTTGGAATAGAGAAGAATGAGGAGTGACATTATTGAAATATACAGTAGGGATTTGACAGGGAAGTCCTTGAGACAGGACTAGAGAACATGATCCCAGAATAAGGATATGCGCATTGAAGGCAAAGATGAGGGGGACTTGGTTCTCTGAGGGTAGTGAATCTACATAATTCTTTACCTCAGAGGACTGTTGATGCTGGATCATTAAGTATATTTAAGGCTGAGATTTGTAAAGGAATCAAGGGTTATGCGGAAAAGGCAGGCGTGGACTGAGGATTATCAGGTCAGTTATGATTTCAATGATTGGCAGAACAGAATGGCCTACTTCTGGTCCTACATTTGAGAAAGCCTGTGACTCAATGTCAAAATGGCTTTCTTTGTACTCTTCCTTTCTCAAAGCCCATTACCATGGCAATATGAATTGCATGGGCACTGTATCCAGGTGCAGTTGCTGATGTGTTAAGTCCACAACCATAATTTATCTTGGAAATGAGTAGTTTAAAGCACAACTGTTTACAACTCAAAAGTTTCAACACCTTTTTGAAGATACATTCTCCATCCACTATTAGCTCACAGATTATTGCCACTGTCTCAAAGTGCAATCACCTTCTTCACAGTAAAACCATCTGTCCTTTCACCATCAACACACAAGCTTGTTGTCAATCAGACTTCAAGAAAGGTAACATGAGCCTTTAATATTACCAAAATTAAAGACAATCCCAAAACATATCAACATTAATTTTAATAAGTTAAAAATCACACAACACCAGGTTATAGTCCAACAGGTTTAATTGGAAGCACACTAGCTTTCGGAGCGACGCTCCTTCATCAGGTGATTGTGGCTCCTGTAGGACAGTAGGGAAACTGAATTGATGAATGACTAATCTTTTGAAATACTAAGAGTTATACCTACGTCAATATTTACAAGTTGCCAAATAAAGGTTATTTTAGTGTTAGGTTCTTGTGTTATCAGTTAAGAATTATGTTTTATGGTGTTGGATCATGTGTCTCAAATGTTCCAAAGTGCTCAGCATAAATTAGTTACTTTTGACTGCAGCAAACGTAGTTACACAGGCAAGACTGACAACCAAGCAAAATTCCACAACAGCAACCAGATAAATGACCAGTAAAATAAGAGCAGAACATTCTGGAAGGACTTCAGTAGACCTTGCAGAATATGCAGAGAGAGAAACAGAATTAGCATTTCAGGTTGATGGCCTATCATCAGATGTAGAATGACCAGTGAATGGGCTTTTTGGTGGTGTTTGAAGCAGATCTCCTTGTGTTTCTTTGAACTGTGCCATTTAGCTTGCACCTAGAAAAAATTATGCAGATGGGACATCATTTTGATATCTCATTTCAAGTATAGTAGCTTTAATCGTACAGTTGGAGTGTAGATTTGTGGTTAATTCATAGATTTGAACTAAAATTTCGAAGAGCATAACGGTTGTGAAACTTTATCATAAAGTACAAAAACAACTAAAATTGGTACAATTTTAGATTTCTTCTCATTTTGAATGGTGTCTGGAGAGAACATTTTGAACTTAATAATGTTTGTGCTGTTTCTTGCCTGAAAGACAAGGGAGTTATCTCTTGCCACCTTTTTGTTTCATTAAAATATTCCACACTCTTCCAAAGTCACAGGTATCTTTTGGTTTTACAGTAGCAATTGTACAACTGTAGACAGTGTTAATATTCCAGTAAAAGGAAAGGCTATAATCCTGGGAATATATAGAGAAGAAAGAATCTGCCAGAATATGTAGCTAAGATTCAGAGGCTTCAAATCGACAAGTTGAATAAAACTGAATATCCTGCTTCAACCAAATTAAAATTGCTTTAATTAGCCGGTTGAATGAGGGAGGATAGTGTAGTAATGAATTATTGTTGATGGTGCTGCGAAATAACCTCTCTTTAACACCTGCTAATGTATTTCCCATCATGTAGCCATTCTGTGGGCCAGGGTAAAGTTGATACAGAACAGGAAGTAGAAAATAAGTTTAGGGAAGTATTGAATGGTAGTATAAAAGAAATATATTTAGTCCAGATTAAAGAAAAGAGCTCAAGAAAGATGTACAGAATTGTGCAATATCGAACTAAAAAGCTACTTGTTATGAAGAGGGAGATGGTACAGGGTGACACTAGGCCCACGGACACACAAGATGGCCGCTGGATCACAATGAGAGAAACAGCAGAGCACATACAGACACTGCCTGGGGCCACCAGAATACTAGCACAATGCACTCACAACCCAGTTGATTAGTTTAAGGCGGGTGGGGCTCAGAATACATGTGGGTTACAAACACTGCCTGCCGAAGTGTCTGAGTCTAGCCACCACCTCTTATAGAAATGCTAACAGTTTGATACAGATTCAACACGAAATGCTAATCGCCAGGACTGCAGTAATGGGCGGCAGGGTGGCACAGTGGTTAGCACTGCTGTCTCACAGCGCCTGAGACCCGGGTGCAATTCCCACCTCAGGCGACTGACTGTGTGGAGTTTGCATGTTCTCCCAGTGTCTGCGTGGGTTTCCTCCGGGTGCTCCAGTTTCCTCCCACAGTCCAAAGATGTGCAGGTCAGGTGAATTGGCCATACTAAATTGCCCGTAGTGTTAGGTAAGGGGTAAATGTAGGGGTATGGGTGGGTTGCGCTTCGGCGGGTCAGTGTGGACTTGGTGGGCCGAAGGGCCTGTTTCCACACTGTAATGTAGACTCAGGAAGAGTGATTAGCACCCATTACTACAGCAATGGATTTCCGTGCAAACATTGAAACTGACAATGTCTATACTGAAACTGACAATGACCACGCGGAAATTAACAAAGGCTGCGCTGGAACTGACAAAGACTTTATCAAAACTATCAATGATTTTGCAATGATTGCCATAAACAAACCATGTTACAAAGACATAATCTCGTCACTGACCTATTGTATCACAAGCTGCATAAAAGTTTCTTGAAATGTGCTCTGGGTCGAGAGAAGATTCGCAGCTGACCACTGTGCTGTTGGTGTCTTTCTCTCCCCAGAGCACCAGTATTTCCTTGTGTAATAAACTCTGGTATTGAACCCCGATTCTGACTCCGAGACTGGTGTTTTTCCCCACAACAGTTAACTTGAATAGGACTGTTTTAGTTGGACAATAATGAATAATACTGCAATATGTTTGTGTGCAAGGTATGCATGAGCAAAGAGAGACTTGGATACATATACATATTGGTCATTGAAGGTGCAGTTAGATGGAGCTGTTAATAAAACATACAGTATTCTAGGTTCCATTATTAGGGACAAAGATTACAAAAGAGGCAGATTATGATTAATTTATAGAAAACACTAGTGAGAGATCAGATGGAGCATAGTGTACAGTTCTGGGCACCACAGCATAGGATGGATTTGGGTGCTCTGGAGCAAGTCCAAAGAGGGTTAATGAGAATTGTTCCATCGATCAAACACTTCAGTTATGAGTTAGATTGGAGATTGGGACTGTTTTCCTTGAATAACAGATGGCTAAGAGGACATTTGATAGAGGTTTACAAAATCATAAGGAGTATGTACAGAGTGGGATAGGGAGATACTTCTGTAAAAGGATGGGGAAACAGCTCAGTTTTAGAGAGATTTACAAAAGAAATAAATGTGAGGTGTGGAAGAAACCTTTTTACACAGTGAGCAGTTTGGGTCTGAATGCACTATCTGGAAGTGGTGGAGGCAGTTCAATTCAGACTTTCAAGAGACCACTGAATAATTATTTAAATAGAAACAATGTGCAGGGTTATCGAGAAAAGATAGAAGATGGGCAATCAGTTACAATGCTCAGACAGCCAGTACAGATATGATGGGCCGAATGTCTTCCTTCTGCATTGAAACAATTCTAAGATTAATTGATTAAACTAAAAGGTGCACAAAATGAAACTGCATTACAATCTCTCATTTAGTAATGTAGTTAATGGCTGAAGGTGCAAGCTAATTGCAAAAGGCCTTGAGCTTCTGCTTAATACCTCTCTTGGGCGAGGGAGAGTATGTAAAGCTGGTTATAGAGGTCAGGTTGAGGCAGGTGACAACTTTAAGGTTGTGCAGAGATATGAACATAAAATCGGAGCAGAAGTAGACCATTCGGCATCCCATGCTCAGCTATTTATTAAGATAATGGGTATTTGTTCACGTTTTGAATTCCACATTCGCATCTAACCAAATAACCTTGATGAAGTGTCATCTAGATTCAAAACTTAGCTTGCTCTCTCTCCAGCAAATGTTAGCTTGCTGCCTTACCCACTGTGATCTCCAGCACTGGTTGCTTTCAGTGCCATTTTCCATTTTCCGCAGTAATTTGTTCCTGAAACTTTGATTTGCCTGCCTAATGAAAACCTGTTCTCCTCTGCCTTGGAAATATTCAATGAGCCACACTCCACCACCTTCTGAGATAGAGTTCCAAACTCTCACAAACCTCTGAAAGAAAATAAAATTCCTCTCATTTCTGTCTTGAAAGGGTGACCCCACCACCCACCAATTTTAAAATAGTGCTCACTAATTCAGGATTGTACCACAAGAGACATCCTCTCCACCTTAACCTGTCAAGATCATTCAGAATCGTATACACTTCAATCAAGTCACTCCTCATTCTCCTGAGCTCCAGGTGAAACATACCCAGCCGTTTAACCTTTCCTCACAAGACAACCTGCTCAATCTGGATATCAATCTAGTTGACCACCTCTAATACATTTATATTCTTCCTTAAATGAAACCAAAACTGCCACCAGATATGCTCTCACCAAAAATCTGTACATTCCTGGTGAAGGACTTTTGCCCGAAATTTCGATTCTCTTGCTCCTTGGATGCTGCCTGACTTGCTGTGCTTTTCCAGCACCACACTCTCGACAATACCCTGTACAGCCAAATAAAACATTATGTTCAATTCCTCCCCTGGTAAATGATGTATTTCCAATAACCTTTTTGATTCCCAGCTTTACTTAACTCATGATCTTGGTTTGCAGTCCTGACTTGTAAGCACTTCGCTTGCCACCTTGCGATTACATTCCCTGCCGCCTGACCTGCTTACATAAAGTAGACTCTGCTCCTCCACCTGGTGCAATGTTGTGTATGCAAAAAGACCACCGCGGTCCAATGTGGTGTAATACATTTCGTAATTGAAAATGAAATATTCTTATTGATTTAGACCGGTGTATTTTCCGGTTTATTGGAAGATTGGCTCTAATCAGAATCAAGCTGTAGAACGAATAATTTGAACGGATTTTAAAGGTTTTATGCCCTGTTCTTTAACGGAATCCAAAGAAATTCGTTACTTATCATTGAGCCACAATTCACTGTCCAAGGACGCGGGTCAAAGCAACCAAGACACGAAATTATGAGTAAAACCGTCGGCAGCGACCTTTCTCGCTGTTCGTTAGTACTTTGCCCTATAATTTATTTTAAATATGATGTTGTCATAAACTTCGATAATATGCGGCATTTTTTAAAGGCTTATTTAATGAGTTTCGATTGAGATTTTTGTCCTTTTTCAGGTAGAAAAATAGTTCAATTCGGATCTGATCTTGGAAGAACCTTTTCCATTTCTATGAACGATGGAGCCATTCCTTCACACTTTACACTTGGTATACCCAAGTCACAGCCTGAACAACTTCGATAGGGAACCAGTGTAACTATGGTCGGCAGGAGGTCTATGCAACAATTCCTCACGCCAATATCTTCATTGTAAGTATCAATCGAGCTGCTGTAGCATTTTTTTTCAGATACATTGAACATGTGAGAAAGTTCTTATTTCCAAATAACTATCAAATTATTGCCCACAGTTCAGAGTGTGGTCTTTAAAACGATTTGTATATTTTACAGCATCTTAAATTGTTTGCCAAACACAAAACAAGATGCCGCGGAAGCTGAAGTAGATGTGTTATCATAGAGTCATTGGGATAGAATTGTCTAATGACGAAGGAATTGGGAGAATGGGATGGCGTTTTTACAGGGGGCAGGATGGGAGGAGGTGTAGTCCAGGTAGCTATGGGAGTCGGTTGGTGTGTAGTAGAAACTTCCATATCCGCCACAGATTCACCTGCACCTCCACCCACATCATCTACTGCATCCGCTGCAGCCGGTGTGGCCTCCTCCATATTGGGGAGACAGGCCACCTACTTGCGGAGCGATTCAGAGAGCACCTCTGGGCCACCCGGACGAACCAACCCAACCACCCTGTAGCACAGCATTTCAACTCCCCCTCCCACTCCACCGAGGATATGCAGGTCATTGGACTCATCCACCGCCAAACCACAACAACGCGACGGTCGGAGGAGGAGCGTCTTATCTTCCGACTGGGAACCCTCCAACCACTGGGGATGAACTTGGACTTCACAGTTTCTTCATCCCCCCTCCCCCCACCTTGTCTCAGGCGAATCCCTCCAGCCCGGCACCGCCTTCCTGACCTGCAGTCTTCTTCTTGACCTCTCCGCCTCCATCCTACTCCGACCTATCACCCTCACCTTGACCTCTTTCCACCTATCACATTTCCAACGCCCCTCCTCCAAGTCCCTCCTCCCTACCTTTTATCTTCTCCTGCTGAACACTCTCTGCTCATTCCTGAAGAAGGGCCTGTGCCCGAAACGTCGAATCTCCTGTTCCCTGGATGCTGCCTGACCTGCTGTGCTGTTCCAGCAATAAAGTTTCAACTTTGATCTCCAGCATCTGCAGACCTCACTTTCTCCTAGTTAATCATTTGTTAGTGCAAACTTTATAAATGTATGTGTTTAGATTGAAGTTTCATTACGTATCTCTACTGTATGTATACTAATTCTGCCAACAATTCCTAATTTTCAACACTTTTGTTTAGCAGAACAGGTTGCTGGGGTAGCCCAGTTTCTTCATCTAAAAATGTTATCTAAACAATGAGTCCTTGAACTCAAAAAGACGAAGTGCTGAGCAGGTCGGCAGTCTCTGTGACCAGAGACACAGTTAACTCCCCAGATCGATGATAATGTAAATGCGACTGGTTGAATTTTTCAAAAGAAAAAAGGATCCCGAGATAAGACTTACTTAGGCACAAATGCTTGTAAAGGAGGGAGGGATTATTGTTGAGCAGGTCAGTCAATCACAAGCCTCCCATCGCCCCATCTGTTCACATGACATGGGGGTGGAGCCTTCACTTATACACTGCTTCTGTGGCAACTAGGGTGGTTAGTGGCAGTAGCTGGGCTCCGCCCCTTTCCCCGGGGCATTGCGGCAATTGGTGAACATCGAGTGGGCAAAACCTGGTCCTGAAATGGTGGGGACGTCAATCATAATTATGTCACCACATGTCCCCGCCCGCTTGTCGTCGATGGGCCTGTAAGGGTGCCCACGGGGAGGGGAAACGTGGGGATAACAACAAACACAAGAAGTTGGTAGTGAGCGAGAGAAAGACAGACAGGCTAGCGAAAGTTTTCGTACCACTACAGTAGTCGACATTTCTACGGTGACGGAAAGATCTAAGTGCGTTTACTCCTTGCCTTTCAGGAAAAGGATGAAGTACGGCGGGAAAAGTCGTGGACACTTTTCGTTCTGTACCGTATCTTTTTTTTTCCCCAAAAATAAATTGCTTGTTTTTTTTCTTTCGCCGACGGGAAAGGGGGGGAAGGATCGAAGTGTTTTGCACGGAGTGAAAGACCGAGGGATAGCGAGCGCAAGCAAACTGCCCGTTCGCACGCGCACGCGCACCCTGCACCCTCCAACGGCGGAGCTTTGCTGCGTGGTCACGTGGGCAAGCGCGCGCCCGCGCACTGCCTTTGCTGACGGCTCTCACTGTGCAAGCGCGCGCGATGTACAGTTGACCATTAGCGGTTGGCTGAGACTTGTTAACCCAATTGTTCAAAGTGTGGCGCCTTTAACCCCTCCCAGTCTTCTCCATTGAGAAGTGCACTGCGTTATTTCGGTGGTGCAAGCAGATTTTTAAAATACCTTCTTCTTTCAAAGCTGATAATTGTTTAATGGAGGGAAGGTGAGAATGGGTTAAATTTTTCTCTCGATACGCAACCAGACTTGCTGAGTTTCTCCAATATGTGAATCACAAAACAACGTTGATTTAAGTTTGATATTTTAACGGCTTTCGTTTTCTGATGCTCTTCACTTTTATCGTGCAGTTTTTTCAAAATATCTGCTCCCATATTTTGTGAGCTATCCAGATTAAAAATGAGCCTATTCTGCAGTCATGTGCACCCAGTTTTTCCACCTGTTATAATGGAGAATGGACTCATTAAATTTTGAAAGTAATTACTTTTGATCATGTCCCAAAGTCTGCTGTTTTTATTTTCATAGTAGTGTTCCAGTCAAGAGACTGTTTGTTTGTTTGTTTAAGAAGCATCGTTCAAAGGTAGATTAAATGTGTTGCAATATTGTTAACGTTAGGATGTCCATTTCAATGATGTGAACATTAAAAGCAACTTTACAAACTATTTTTAAAAAAATCTGTCAGGGAGAACCTGTAATGCTTTCCTCCTTCATAACTCATACTTTTAAGAGAATTGTTTCCTTTCTGCTGCACAAATTTAAAAATGTTTGTGAATTAGTTCGGAGGTTCAAACATTTTTCTTTGTTTGATAACTGCTATGCCTAGCAAAAAAAACTTAATGCGTTTTGACATCTTCATTTTTTTCTACTCGTCAGCTTTTTGAGATGAAGAATTCCAGGTTTTCACTGAGCCCTGAAATAACCCCAAGATGTAGTTTTGAGGACTCCTTTATTCTACAACTGCCCTACTGGTAGAAGTAGTCTCTCTCAATTTCAGAGAATCTTGGAAGAAATTTTAGTTAATTTATATTTAGAACAATAATTGGAGGGGAGACAAATTTTGACTGCTTTGATTACATGGTGAACTTTGAAAATATCACAGTTTTAATTTGATTTGCTAAATGTAGTTCATACAGACGGAAACAAGTACAACTATTTTTTTTAAATCCAGGCACACACAATCATGGAATTTTACAGGAGAGAAGGCGGCCATTCAGCCCATGTCTGTACTGGTTCCTAAATGAATGACCCAGCTAATCCCAATCTCTAGCCCTCTTAATTCATTATTTTCAAATATGTACCTGCTTATTTGAAACCTCATATGGAAACAACCTTCAGTACTCTCCTAGGCAGTGCATTCCAGCTGACAACTGTGAAAGAGTTTCTATGTCTCACTCTTAGCTCTGTTGATAATTTTACTAATGGTAACAGAATTTCCTCCTTTGCCATATCAAATTTGTTCATTTTGAACACCTCCAGGTTATCTCCTAATCATCTGCTCAAAGGTGCCTAGAACTAAACTCAATACTGAAATGTGGTCTGACCAATCATTTCCTTTATTTTATACACTTTTTTTAAAGAAACCTAAAGAATCCTATAAGCTGCCTTAATTGTTTAAATTTGATTGGTCTCAATCGCATTTGAACCCTGAGGTCCCTCTGCTCCTGAACTCTCAATTGTACCATTGAACTGGATTGTCTCTCCATGTTACTGCTATAAAAATGTAAACTTGATTTGTCTGTATTGAAATTCATCTGTCAGATGCCCCTCTGTCAGAGTCGTCTTAGTCTGTTTTGTCTGGCAATCCAGTGTTGCCTATTCCCAGAAATATCCATAAGACATTGACCGCTCAGTCCATTGAGTATACTCTGCCGTTCAATGAGATCATGGTACATCTGATCATCCTTAATTCTAATTTCCTGCCCTATCTTCATAACCCTTGCTGATGAACAATCTGTTTCAACCTCATCTATACTTAATGGGTCAGCCTCAACATCACTGCAGTAAAGAATTCCACAGATCCACATTCCTGCCATAAAAGGATAACCTCATACTGAGATGTCCTGTGGTCTGAGATTTTCCAACAATGGATAATGACTTTTCTGCATCTACCTTGTTAAGTCCCCCAAGAATCTGATCTTTTTAAGATCACCTCTCTTTTAATTCTTCAATGAGTACAGAACTTGCTCTATATCTCCTCCATATGACAGCTCCTTCATCAACCTAACAAATCTTCTCTGGACTGTCTCCTATGTTCATCCTCTTCCTTAGAAAAGGGTCCAAAACTGTTGACTGTTCTCCACCTGTGGTCTGACTAGTGTCTTGTAGTATTTGCCAGACCCTTCTAATTTTCTACTTTTTGTCATAAAAGGCCAAGAGTTTTTCAGCACAGTGATGCTTAACCATTAATGGTTTTCTTTCCATGTTGTTAAATGCCTTTTCCTATACGCTTGTGGATGAATTCATTCAAGTAGATGGTTTGAAATTGATTGCAGATCAATACGATTTAGTTATTTTACACTGCCAAATGGAATTTGGAGCGTTGTTTTAATTGCTTCAGCGCGAGGTGCCTTTTTTGGTCTGGTCTGATTTCAGTTGTTGAAATCTTGCAGCATGGAAATAAGCAATTGGTCTATAGTGCTTCCCAGTTTTCAAAATACCTATTGAATTGTAGTCATGATTTGGAGATGCCGGTGTTGGACTGGGGTGTACAAAATTAAAAATCACACAACACCAGATTTGAGTCCAACAGGTTTAATTGGAAACTCTCTAGCTTTCGGAACGTTGCTCCTTCATCAGGTGATAGGCACTATCACATGAAGGAGCGACACTCCGAAAGCTAGTGTGCTTCCAATTAAACCTGTTGGACTATAACCTGGTGTTGTGATTTTTTTTTTTCTTAACTATTGAATTGTAAGCAGTCCAATTCATGTTTGAAAGCTGAATTAAATCTGTCTCTACTAATTGTTCAGACAGGGTCATCCTTAAGACATGCTTATCTTTTGCTCATTGTAAATCTCTTGCTTTTTTTTCCACTGGAAGTAGTTTCTCCTCATTAACTATCCAATCTCTTGACTTTAAGCACCTCTTAACTCTCCCCTCAACATTTTCTAACACAACACCTGCATCCCTATCTTTCCACAAAGGCAAAGTCTCCTATCCTGAATAAATTTGTTTAGAGTTTCATACTTCCAACATAGTGAAAAATTTATCTTTCTGCATTTGAAGTTAATTATCACTTGTAAGGTTAACAAAAATATTATCTCCAATAACTCCATTTTAGAAATACACCAGGAACACTTGGTCGCTTAGAAGACATATACTTAAAAATTAAATCTTAAAATATAACATGACATAGCCAGGTGACTTAAATTGACGAGATGTAATGGTTTCTTTTGAAATTATTTTTGTGTACCTGAGATATTTGTGTTGGAGGTCATGCTGTGTAGAGAATAACTCTAGAATCATTTTTGTAATTTAGGCTTTACATATCATTTTATGTAAGGCAATGGCTTCAAATATTTCGCGGTATCAGTTTTTATTTACTCATCTGTTCTGTAGGGGCAATATCTTTATTGCAGTGGGATTGCTGGGACAACACTGTATGGTTACAATGGCTCCTGCTCTCACTGAAACTGCCACAGAGCCACATGGATTCCAGCTGTTATCGTCTTCATTATCTTCCAGTTTCAATGAACCTGATACATTCTTCCATGAAGAAGACACCATTACAGAGCAGAAGCTGAATGAAGAGAGTAACACACAGTCTGCTTGGTCTCAACTTGCATATCCATTTGCAACATGTGGGCTTGGCAGTGATGCACCTGATTTGAAACATGTACCTTATGGATCTATAACTGTTCACTGTGCAATTCCAAGCAATGCAGCCTTGTTAACTAGTCCTAATTCTCTACTGGATAAACTGTCTTTAAACTGTAAACTAAATATTAGGAAGACATTGTTTAGCAAAAGCTCTGCTGTTATTCTTGCCAAAAAATTATCTTGTGATAGAACTAAACAAGTATCTGCTTCTAAAGCTTGCAAAATGTATTTTGTACCTGAAGCAGAGCTAAGTAGTAGTAATAATGACAAGAAAGACTTAAACTTCCAGAAAGACAATGCTTTGGAGTGTACGGGCATGTTAAGCACTGCTCATCAGGTGAAATTGGCCTGTGATTCTGTTTCAATGACCCTTAACAATGCTGGTGGCATGACTTCAAATCAAAAGGTCATGTTGAAACCAGTCAAAGCAAACAAAACTTGGGATACAGTACCAGCACTGGATGACTTTGAGTTTGAAAGTTTATTGAATAGTACCAGGCAATTGATCCTGCAGAGAAATGAGGAAAAACAACTTCATGGTTCCACAAGTATAAGGAAAAATGAAATTAATACTCAGCTGTTTGAGTGCCTTAGCAGACAGCAAGAACTAGCTAAAAAGTCTAGCCGACTTAAAAAGCATTTACAACTCATCCAAGCAAAGCATGTTGAGTGTCAAATTAAGTGCAAAATTCAGGATGTTATGAAGTGCCAGCTTGAAAAGCAGGCAAAAAGAAGCAAAATTGACATTTCAAATACTGAGACTGTCTTTCCTTTTGGAATAAAGCACAGTGGTGTGCACACTGGATTCATTTCAAATTCAATCAATTCTGAATTCTATGAGTATGTGTCCTTTTCAAAAGCATTGCTTTCGCACATTAAAGAAAGTGTGGATTCCGACGCAACCAGCAGTAGCACTGAAGAGGATACAGACAGCGAAGAGATTGCACTGAATAGAAATATGCCGTTGTAAGTAGAATTGTTAATACTGTCGTCGTTTTAGACATCAGCTGAGTGAATTAGATGCAAATCAAAGCAGAAGCATGAGTGCTTGTTGAACTTGTTTTTACAAAAAATCTTCCATGAATTCTCTGGGAAGGGAGAGGTCCCTGTAAATCAGATCACTTTGACTGAATATAATGGCTTCATAAGTGCAAATGGTTTAGTGTATAGAAAAATGATCATTTCTGTGAACATTTTATGAACTTTGAATTATTGATTCATTGTAGTACGGTTTCTATTATGTTTTTCATATCATCAGAATAGGATACATTTTTGGGATATCTATATTTGTGTGATATATAGTCATGATGAGCTAACCAAAATTGGTTAGTGTAATTCTGCAGATACAATGGGTGTAATGCCCTCTCATTCGCGAAGACCACTGCCATCTCAATGGCAATAGGGAGTGCGCAATAAGTGCTGGCCGAGATGATGATACCCATATCTTATGGACAACTAAAAAAGTGAATTGGCTACAATTGCTCTGAAGTCAAAAGAAATGGAAAGTTGGTTGTTTTTATTTTAAAGCTGATTGAGGAACACTCATTTAAATAAGTGCCATGTCCGTCATGTTTTACTTACCAGAACTTTTGTGATACTGCTGAGCATCCACTTAATAATGATAAACTCCAGGTGTGATGGACAATAGGGAAGTGCTCTCCGAAAAGTTGTTCTGTGGAGCTTAACATCATGTGATTATCTGCAGTGTGATTTGAAGAATAATGTTCAGGTGCTTCTTTTAGTCTAAGTGCTTGAATGGTTTAACTTTCATGTTTTGTCAAGAAGTGGACTGGTGCATATGGGTACATACATTTTAACTTTTATAAGGGTTAATTGAATGAAAATCACAATGTAATTGGATTCAATGACACAAGTAAATTACCATGATTGTGATCTGGTAATTGCTCAGTAATATGGTACTTGTTGTATAGTTTTGTCCAGCTGTTAACATGAAACAATTCTACTAACTAGGTAAAATTGAACCATTTCATCTCTGTAATTGATTCAGCTTTGCAAAATATAATTAATTGTACACCAGGAAGTGATTTTCTGACTTTTGTGTGAAGATCCTTTTGACATTATATGTAATAGGTGTGAAACAGAAATCATTTTAAAACAGATGAGTAATTTAAAAAGAACAGAGAACGAAAACTCTCATTCTTACGTACACATACACATACTCTTGCTCTGGCCCACACTGGTCAGTGCTGACCGTGGTGCCCACTCCTAGTTCTAACTGCTCGCAATTGGTCCACTACCCCCTCACCCTTCCTATCCATGTATCTATCCAAATGTTGCTATTGTACCTGCCTCATCCATTTTCTATTACAACCCATTCCGTATAAGCACCACTGTTTGCCTCAAGAAATTGCCTTTCAGGTCCTTAAATCTTTCCCTCTCACCTTAAACCTATGCTCTCCTAGTTTTCATAATTTTATACACCTCAATAAGGTCACCCTCATTCTCCTATGTTCTATGGATGGAAGTCCTATCCTGGCCAACCTCTCCCTGTAACATGGGCCTATTAGTCCCGGCAACATCCTTGTAAATCATCTTTGCACTCTTTCTAGTTTTAACTATGTATTTTCCATAACAGGGTGACCAAAACTGTACACAATACTCCCAATGTGGCCTCAGCAATGACTTATACAACCGTAACATAATATCCCAACTCCTTTTTTTCCATGCCTTGATTGATGAAGGCCAGCACACAAAATGCCGCCTTCAACACCCTGTCTTCCTATGATACCGCTTTCAACTAACTATGTATTTGTATTCCTTGGTCCCTCTATTCCACAACACTCCTTAGGACCTTACCATTTTACTGTATAAGTCCTACCTTGATTTCACTTTCCAAAGTGCAACACCTCACACTTATCTGTACTGGCAAATGCACTTCAGTCCTCAGTCCACTTGCTCATCTGATTAAGATCTCCGTAATTTTTGAAAACCTTCCTCACTATCAATGATACCTCCCTAATTTTGTATCATCTGCAAACTTACTAATCATGTCTTGTACATTCATATCCAGATCATTTATGTAAATAACAAATAACAAAGGTCCCAGCACCGACCAATGGGCACACCGGTAGTCACAGGCCTCCAGTCTGAGAAACAACCTTCAACCATCACCCTCTGCTTCTTACCATTGAGCTAATTTTCAGTCCAGTTAGCTAGCTCTCCCTGGATCCCATGCAATCTAACCTTCATGACAACATCCACTGCCCTACCCTCATCTATCCTCTTGGTTACCTCTTCGAAAAGCTCTAAAAGATTTGTCGGACATGATTTCCTGCGCACAAATCCAATCTGACTATCCCTAATCAGACCCTGACTATCCAAATATTGATTGATTGTGTTCCTCAGTTTCGTCTTCAACTTGCCTACCACTGATATCAGGCTGACTGGCCTGTAGTTCCCTGGATTGTCTTTGCTACCTTTCTTAATCAATGGAACAACATTAGCCACCCTCCAGTCTTCTAGAACATCACCAGTTGATAAAGATGAAGCAAAAATCTTTGTAAGGGCCTCTGCAATTCCTTCCCTCGCCTCCCATAATGTCCGATGATGGGCTTGATCAGACCCAGGGGATTTATCCACCTTAATGCACTTTAAGGCTGCAAATATGTGATCCAAAACATCCCAACTTGTTTCTCTTATTTCCTTAGCATCCATGATTCTCTCCTCAGTAAACACCAAGGAGAAATATTCATTAAAAATATCCTGAGGGGTGTGTGGTGATGGATGTTCACAGTTGTAATGGAGAAAATAATACCCTTTTATGGAGTTGAAAGGGATTAATTCCTGGTGCACATGTGGGTGACAGAGACTTTGCTTTGCAGAGGAGCATTCTGGGAGAAGTCTGCTCAGTCACCACAACCCCTCAAGGTCCTGAGTGGATGTAAATGTGCAGAACACAGAAGATGGGCAATGTCCTCAATGAATATTTCTCTTCTGTGTTTACCATGGAGAAAGACTTGAAGACTTAGGAACTTGGGGAAGTTAGTGGTGATACCTTAGCGCCAGTTCTATTCACAGTAGAGGAGGTATTGGATGTATTAGAATGTATGAGAGTGGATAAATCTGGTCCAGACGAGATATAGAGCTGAAAATGTGTTGCTGGAAAAGCGGAGCAGGTCAGGCAGCATCCAAGGAACAGGAGAATTGACGTTTCGGGCATCCTGAAGAAGGGCTTATGCCCGAAACGTCGATTCTCCTGTTCCTTGGATGCTGCCTGACCTGCTGCGCTTTTCCAGCAACACATTTTCAGCTCTGATCTCCAGCATCTGCAGTCCTCACTTTCTCCTCCAGACGAGATATATCCAGTAAAACTGCAAGAAACTAGACAAGAAATTGAGGGGGCCCTGGCTGATTATCTTTGCACCCTTGTTAGTCATAGGTGAGGTCCCGGAAGACTGGAGGGTAGTGAATGTTGTGTCCTTATTCAAGAGGGTTACAAAGAAAAAACTCTATGGACCAGCAAGCTTAATATCTATGGTAGGTATGTTATTTGAGAAGATTCCGGGAGAGAAGATGTACATGCATTTGGAAAGACGTGTTTGATTAGGAGTAGTTAGCATGGCTTTGAATGGGAGATCTTGCCTCACAAATTTGTTAGAGTTGTTTTGAAGTGACTAGATTTCAGTGAGGCCTTTGATCAGTTTCCACATGGTAGACTGCTGTGGAAGGTTAGAGCACATGGAATTTAGGAGAAGCTGGCAAATTGGATGCACAATTGGCTTGTTGGTAGGAAGCAAAGGGTAATAGTGGAGGGATGCTTGTCAGACTGGAGACCTGTGACTAGTGGAGTGCCTTGGGTCGGTGCTGGGCCCATTACTGTTTGTTATCTATATCAATGATTTGGATCAAAATGTACAAAACATGATTTAAGTTTGCTGATGACACTAAAATGGGTGGTATCGTGGACAGTGAGGAAGGTTATCAGAAATTGCAGCAGGACTTTGATCAGCTGGGGAAACGTGCTGTGAAATGGCAAATGGAGTTTAATATAGCTAAGTGTGAGGTCTTGCATTTTGGAAAGTGAAATCAAGGTAGTAGTTTCATGGTGAATGGTAGGGCCGTAAAGACTGCAGTAGAACAGCGTGATCTTGGAGTTCAGGTTCACAGTTCTCAAAGTGAAGTCGCAGGTAGACAGGGCAGTGAAGAAGGCTTTTGGCACACTGGCCTTCATCAATCAGGGCATTGAGTATAGAAGTTGGGAAGTTATGTTGCAGTTGTAGAGGATGTTGGTGAGGCTGCACTTAGTATATTGTGTTCAGTTTTGGTTACCTTGTTATAGGAAGGATGTTATTAAACTGGAAAGAGTGCAGAAGATATTTACAACAATGTTGTCAGGACTCGATGGTCTGTGTTATAGGGAGAGGTTAACCAAGCTAAGATGCTTTTTCTCTAGAGTGTAGGAGACCAAGGGGTCATCTTAAAGAAGTGTATAAGATCGTGAGAGGCATGGATAGGGTGAATGTGCTCAGCCTTTTTCCCAGGGTTGGGGAATCGAGAACTAGAGGGCATCAGATTAAAGTTAGAGCGGAAAGAAAAGGGAGCCTGAAGGGCAACTTTTTTACACAGGGTGCATTACGCACATGGAATGAGCTGCGATGGAAGTGGTTAAGGTGAGTACATTAATAACACTGAAAAGGCATTTGGATAAATACATGGATAGGAAACATTTAGAAGGATTTGGGCCAAGTGGGGATAGTGTAGCCTGATGTTTTTGTTGACATGGGCAAGTTTGGGCCAAAGGGCTTGTCTGGAGGACTCTATGACTGACCAGCGGAGTGAGCCACACAATCACGCAAGTAAGGTGAGCAAGGTGAATTTCTTTTCTCTTTTAGTGTAAAGGGGCAGAGATGGCAGATTGGGCAATGGTGTGCTCCTTCTGCCACATATGGGAGATCAGGGAGCAGTCTATTGTCCCTGACAACTATTCTGCAGTAAGTGTGACTAGCTGTAGCTTCTCACAGACCACGCTGTTCAGTTGGAGCCGCAGTTGGACACAGAGGAGCAAAGAGGGGACAAAGTGTGAGATAGACACTAGGTACGGGGAGTTGAGCACACCACAGGTTCAGTCAAGTAGATTGATGACTGGAGAGGCAGGCAGGTAGTTCAGGAGTCTCCTGTGGCTGTTCCCCTCTCAAAACAGATATACTGTTGGGGGGAATAGCCTCTCAGGTATAACAGCAGCAGTCAGGTTTGTGGCACTACAACTAGCTCTGCTGTAGAGCAGGGTCAGGCAAGATAGTGGTAGGAGATCCCTAGATAGGGGCACAGATACTTCTGTGACCAAGTTTAAAACTCTAAGATGCTGTGTTGCCTCATTGGTGCAAGGGTCAAGGTAATCTCTGAATGGTTACATGAAATTCTTGAGAGAGTGAGTAGACAGGTCATTGTTCACATTGGTACCAATGACAGAGGTAGAAAGAGGGATGAGATCCTGTGGAATGAATACAGGGAATTAGGAAAGCGACTGAAAATCAGGACCTTGAGGGTAGTAATCCCTGGTTTATTACCAGTGTCGTTCGCTAGTGAGGCAAGGCAACAGAAAACTAGGACATTTGAATGTGTGGCTAAGGAGCTGGTGCAGGAGGCAGGGTTTCAGTTTCTTGGATTATTGAGACTTCTGGGGCTGTGGATGTTTACACTGATATTGTTTATGCTTTCTTCAAGGTCCCTCCTGGTAGGCTCATCCAGAAGATGAAAATGTATGGGATCCACGTGACTTGGCTGTGTGGATTCAGAATGAGCTTGCCTGTAGAAGGAAGAGGGTAGTGGTAGAAGGGTATTTTTCAGGCTGGAGGGGCATGAATAGTGGTGTTCTGCAAGAATCCATACTGAGACCTCTGCTGTTTGTGGAGTTGAATCCAGGTAAGTGTGAGGTCATTTGGGAGATCAAATGTTAAGGAAAAGTGGCAGGACCCTCAACAGCACAGATGTACAGACGGATCTTAGGGTTCAAGTCCATAGCTTCCTGAAAGTGGCCACGTAAGTAGATAGGGTGGTAAAGAAAGTGTATGGCATGCTTGCCTTTATTGGTTGGCAAATTGAGTACAAGAATCAGGATATTGTGTTGCAGCTATGTAAGATGTTGGTTAAACCACAGTTGGAGTATTGCATTCAGTTGTGGTTGCCATGTTACAGGAAGGTTGTGGAGGCTTTGGAGAGAGTGCAGAGAGATGAAAATGTAGATGCTGCTAGGATTAAAGGTATGAGCTATAAGGAGAGGCTAGTAAAACTTGTTTTCTCTGGAGCAGCAAAGGGTAAGAGGAGACTTGATAGAAGTCTATAAAATTGAGATGCTTAGATAGGTTTGATGGTCAGAATCTTTCCCCAGAGTTGAAATGCCTAAAACTAGGTGGCATGCATTTAAGGTGAGGGGGCAAGTTCAAAGGAGATGTGAATGACAAGTTTTTTTTTAACCTAGTGGTAGTCTAGAATGTATTGCCGGGGTGGTGGTGATCATGGAGGCAGTTAGGGGCGTTTAAGGGACTTTTAGATAAGCACATGAATATGCAACAATAGTGTGATTTGGACCAAGGACAGGCAGAAGGGATTACCTTGACATAATGTTCTGCACAATGTCCTGGGCCGAAGGGTCTGTTCCTGCGCTGCACGTATCTTCATTTTCTGTTCTGTATTCCACGTAGCCAAGTCACTGTGGTTTCCATGCATCTTTTTCTTCTGGACAAGTAGGACCAAAGGGTCGATTTTCCATGTCATATAACTCTTCGACTCTATAAGAAAGCTGAGTAAGTGTTTGGAACTGTGGGTTGACAAGTGCCTAGGTTGTGATGGACTTTATCCTAAGGACTTGCATAGCTCTTGAGATTATTGACACATTCATTTTAATTTTCCCAAACACCCTAAATTCAGGGAAGGTTCCATTCTAGCTGAATATCGGGTAATCCTCCATTGAAAAAGCAAGAGAGATGAATTAGGAAAATACAGGCAGATTAGTTTAGTGTCTGTCATGTAAGAAGTTCCCAGCAGGACACTTTGAGTTCAAGGTAATAAGAATTTACATAATCTTGGGGAAGAGAAAACATGTTGAACATGTAGTTGTAGCACAGACAGAAGTCCTTCAGCCCATCAGGTCTGCATTGGTCAAAAAATAGCCACTTAACTATTCTAATTTTTATTTTCCAGCACTTGACCTATTGCAACAAGGATATCTGTTACAGTTCTTTTGAGAAAGTAGACATGCTATAACTGTTACAACATGGGGTAAACCCTCCTGCTTAATTTAAATTGGCACTATATTGGCACACATAAGAGGCACATATTGACACTAATGATATAGCCAGGAAAAGGATCGAGGATATAAAAAGTGATTTCAGGGAGTTAGCATGGAAGCTGCAAAGCAGGATGAACAGAATAGTCTTCTCTAGTTTACTACCGGTGCGACGAGATAGCGAGGCGAGGAACAGGGAGCAGGCGCAGCTCTAACACGTGGCTGCGCAGCTGGTGTAGGAGGGAGGTAGTTGGGATGCCTTCTGGGGAAGGTGGGACCTGTACAAGAAGGATGGGTTGCATCTGAACTGGAAGGGGGCCAATGTCCTGGGTGGAAGGTTTGCTCGAGTAGTTCGAGAGGGTTTAAATTAGTATGGCAGGGGGGTGGGAACCTGAGCTGTATATCAGAGGTGAGAGTTGATGCAGATGAGGCAATAGCAAGAGGTAGACCAGATAGTGGGAAGAATTTTCCTGGGAAGGAACCCAGGGATCAGTTAAAGTGTGTTTGCTTTAACGCAAGGAGTATCATAAATAAAAGTAATGAACTTAGAGCATGGATCAGTACCTGGTGCTATGATGTTGTGGCCATAACAGAGACATGGGTTTCTCAGGGGCAGGAATGGTTGCTGGATATTCCAGGGTTTAGAGCATTTAAAAAGAATAGGGAGGAGGGGGTGTAGCACTACTAATCAGAGAGGGTATCACAGCTACAGAAACTTCCATTGTCGAGGAAGGTCTGCCTACTGAGTCAGTATGGGTGGAAATTTAGGAACAGCAAGGGAGCAGTCACCTCGTTAGGGGTTCACTACAGGCCCCCCAATAGCAGCAGGGAGATGGAAGAAAGCATAGGTCGGCAGATTTTGGAAAAGTGTGGACGTAGTAGGGTTGTTGTAATGGGTGACTTTAACTTTCCCAATATTGATTGGAACCTCCTTCGAGCAGAAGATTTGAATGGAGCTGTTTTTGTAAGGTGTGTTCAGGAGGGTTTCCTAACTCAGAACGTTGACAGGCCAACGAGGGGAGAGGCCATTCTAGACTTGGTGCTCGGAAACGAGCCGGGGCAGGTATCAGATCTTGTGGTGGGAGAGCATTTTGGAGATAGTGACCACAACTGCCTCACATTCTACATAGCTACGGAGAAGGAGAGGATTAGGCAAAATGGGAGGATATTTAATTGGGGAAGAGGAAACTATGATGCGATTAGACATGAGTTAGGAAGCATTGATTGGGAGCAATTGTTCCATGGTAAAGGCACTATAGACATGTGGAGACTGTTAAGGAACAGTTGTTGCAAGTGATGAATAAATATGTCCCTCTGAGACAGGCAAGAAGTGGTAAGATAAAGGAACCTTGATGACGAGAGCGGTGGAGCTTCTCGTCTAAAGGAAGAAGGTAGCTTACATAAGGTGGAGGAAGCTAGGGTCAAGTTCAGCTCTAGAGGATTACAGGCAGGTGAGGAAGGATCTCAAAAATGGTCTGAGGAGAGCCAGGAGGGGGCACGAGAAAGGCTTGGCAGAACGGATTAGGGAGAACACAAAGGCATTTTACACTTATGTGAGGAATAAGAGAATGGTCAAAGAAAGAGTAGGGCCAATCAGGGATAGCATAGGGAATGATTCGGAGATGCCGGTGTTGGACTGGGGTGTACAAAGTTAAAAATCACACAACACCAGGTTATAGTCCAACAGGTTTAATTGGAAGCACACTAGCTTTCGGAGTGACGCTCCTTCATCAGGTGATTGTCGAGGGCTCAATTGTAACACAGCAAAAATTTTTGCTATAAATTCTGTGTTACGATTGAGCCCTCTACAATCACCTGATGAAGGAGCGTCACTCCGAAAGCTAGTGTGCTTCTAATTAAACCTGTTGGACTTTAACCTGGTGTTGTGTGATTTTTAACAGCATAGGGAATTTGCGTGTGGAGTCCTGAGGAGGTTGGGGGAAGCCCTAAATGTGTTTTTTGCTTCTGTCTTTACAAAAAAAATGAACTTTGTAGTGAATGAAACCTTTTGAAGAGCAGGTGTGCATGCTGGATGGGGGGATAAAGATAGAAGAAGCTGATGTGCTGAAAATTTTGTCAAACATTAAGATTGACAAGTCGCCAGGCCCGGACCAGATTTGTCCTCGGATGCTTTGGGAAACGAGAAATGCAATTGCTTCGCCACTTGCGAAGATCTTTGCATCCTCGCTCTCCACTGGAGTCGTACCTGAGGACCGGAGAGAGGCAAATGTAATTACTCTCTTCAAGAAAGGAAATAGGGAAATCCCCGGCAATTACAGACCAGTCAGTCTCACGTCTGTCGTCTGCAAGGTGTTAGAAAGGATTCTGAGGGATAGGATTTATAACCATCTGGAAGAGCATGGCTTGATTAAATGCAGTCAACATGGCTTTGTGAGGGGCAAGTCATGCCTCACAAACCTTATCAAGTTCTTTGAGGATATGACTAGAAAAGTTGATGAGGGTTGAGCTGTGGATGGCATTTGATAACGTTCAGCAAGGCATTTGATAACGTTCCCCATGGTAGGCTCATTCAGAAGGTCAGGAGGAATGGGGTACAGGGAACCTAGCTGTCTGGATACAGAATTGGCTGGCCAACAGAAGACAGCGAGTGGTAGTAGAAGGAAAATATTCTGCCTGGAAGTCTGTGGTGAGTGGTGTTCCACAAGGCTCTGTCCTTGGCCTCTACTGTTTGTAATTTTTATTAGTGACTTGAATGAGGGGATTGAAGGATGGGTCAGCAAGTTTGCAGACGACACAAAGGTTGGAGGTGTCATTGACAGTATAGAGGGCTGTTGTAGTCTGCAGCGGGACATTGATAGAATGCACAGATAGGCTGAGAGGTGGCAGATGGAGTTCAACCTGGATAAATGCGAGGTGATGCATTTTGGAAGGTCGAATGTGAAAGCTGAGTACAGGAGTAAGGATAGGATTCTTGGCAGTGTGGAGGAACAGAGGGATCTTGGTGTGCAGGTACATAGATCCCTTAAAATGACCACCCAAGTGGACAGGGTTGTTAAGAAAGCATATGGTGTTTTGACTTTCATTAACAGGGGGATAGTTTGAGTTGTGAGATCTTGTTGCAGCTCTATAAAACTTTTGTTAGACCGCACTTGGAATACTGCGTCCATTTCTGGTCGCCCTATTATAGAAAAGATGTGGATGCTTTGGAGAGGGTTCAGAGGAGGTTTACCAGGATGCTGCCTGGATTGGAGGGCTTATCTTATGAAGAGAGGTTGACTGAGCTCGGACTTTTTTCATTGGAGAAAAAGAGGAAGAGAGGGGACCTAATTGAGGTATACAAGATAATGAGAGGCATAGATAGTCGATAGCCAGAGACTATTTCCCAGGGCAGAAATGACTAACACGAGGGGTCATAGTTTTAAGCTGGTTGGAGGAAAGTATAGAGGGGATGTCAGAGGCGGGTTCTTTTTACACAGAGTTGTGAGAGCATGGAATGCGTTGCCAGCAGCAGTTGTGGAAGCAAGGTCATTGGGGACATTTAAGAGACTACTGGACATGCACATGGTCACAGAAATTTGAGGGTGCATACATGAGGATCAGTGGTCGGCACAACATCGTGGGCTGAAGGGCCTGTTCTGTGCTGTACTGTTCTATGTTCTAAACCAGCAACGCAGAAAAGATCTATCCCATGCAGTAATCTGTGAAAATTCGAGAGGCCAAGAACTATTTAAAGTAAACATTAACAACTTTATTCTTAAAATATCACAAGAGAATAATTAACTAACAATTATTTACACCTCCTTTCCCTTCTATAAACACCCAATTAAGATTTACTGAAATTCAGATTTCAAAACCAGCCAGCGGTCAAATCTCTTTATATCTTCCTCTGTCGATTTGCTCTGCAGGATGGTGTAAATGTTTTTCTATGTGCAAACTCCTCCTCTAGTCAGGTACCCCTCAGAGTTTTGACTAGCAGCCTACATCTGTTGGTCTTTTGGCAGTAATCCCTCAACTGTTCAATTTTTCCTGGTCTTAAAGCCCAAAGCGTCAGATTAGTTTCATTTGGGTTTTAATATCGTCGATATACTAAATTCAAACTTGATTGGAGGTTTTTATTTGGGGGGGGTATAATTTAAATTGACTGGCTGAATTTGAATTTGTTTTGTCATGTCCAGGCAACCCAGTGAATCTAGCACTTCGACCAATTGTTACATTGTTCCGTATTCAGAACACTCTGTGCTGTATCAGGTAGTTCTGCTAGCGTTTAACTCTCTTAAAAATACTGTACCCCTTACACCTTCATAACATAGCTAAATGGAAGCCAGTGGATGTACTGTAATTAGATTTCCAGGAGGTCATTTGAAAAAGTGAAGTAAAGATCAAAAGCAAATGCCTAAAATAAAATGTTGTAGCAGTCACATATTGGCTAGTAGCGAATAGCCATAACTGGATCTTTTTGTTTGGCAAGATGTAACAAGTGGTGTGCCACACCAATCGGTACTGTGGCTCATCAAGTATTTAGGAAAGCAAGTAGAATACCATTGTAAGAAGAATTGAATGCAAAATGAGGGAGGTTATTATTCAGTTATACAATATAGTGGGTGGCACAGTGGTTAGCACTGTTGCCTCACAGTGCCAGAGACCCGGGTTCAATTCCCGCCTCAGGCGACTGACTGTGTGGAGTTTGCACGTTCTCCCTGTGTCTGTGTGGGTTTCCTCCGGGTGCTCCGGTTTCCTCCCACAATCCAAAAATGTGCAGGGCCAGGTGAATTGGCCATGCTAAATTGCCCGTACTGTTAGGTAAGGGGTAAATGTAGGGGTATGGGTGGGTTTCGCTTCGGCGGGTCGGTGTGGACTTGTTGGGCCGAAGGGCCTGTTTCCACACTGTAATGTAATGTAATCTAATCTAATCTAATCTAATATACGTTGAAACTATATCTGGCGTACTATGTACATTACTGGATTTCTTCCTTAAGGAAGGAAGCAAATGTGTTGGAAGAAGTTCAGAGAAGGTTCCCTACACTATTGCTTGCCAACGGTGAATCCTCTCTCATGAGGAATGGTTGGTCAGGCCAGACCTGTATTCACTGGAGTTTAGAAAGTAAGAGCTGACTTAATTGAAACATACAAGGTGCTGGATGTGGCAAGGATTTTTCTTGAATTTATTACTAGGGGCTACTGTTTATGAATGAGTCACCCATTTAAAACACAAGGCTTTTTTTTGTCTCCAGGATTGAGCCTTCCATAACATTCTCTTGAAAAGATGGTAGAACCAGAGTCCTTGAATCTACCTAAGGCAGAGGTGGGCAGGTTTTTAATCAAAGGATGAAATGTTATTGAAAATTGTAACCTCCAATCTACATTCTGGGCATTCAGGTCAACCATGACATTATTAAATAGTAGAGCAGGTTTGGGGTTCTGAAAGGCCTACTTCTGTTTCTTGGTCATTTGTACTTTAACAAGAAACCAAAAACATTGGTATATACTGCAACTTAACCAATTATTTTTCAGTGACAAAATTTAGAAAAGATCATTGCAGTTATGTTGTACTAGAATTGGTGCAAACATAGATGATCTTAGTGAGCCCACCTAGTTTCCTCTGGCTTGCTATTTATTCCATCTGGAAGTTTGTGACAAAGACTTCAATTAAATACAATATATTTAAAAGTTTCTACTCAGACATTCAAGACTGTGTAGTTAAAAGAATAGGTTTTTTTTTGGAAGAACGGCATAAGTTGGTGGCACGGTGGCACAGTGGTTAGCACTGCTGCCTCACAGCGCCAGAGACACAGGTTCAATTCCCGCCTCAGGCGACTGACTGTGTGGAGTTTGCACGTTCTCACTGTGTCTGCGTGGGTTTCCTCCGGGTGCTCCGGTTTCCCCTCTCAGTCCAAAGATGTGCAGGTCAGGTGAATTGGCCATGCTAAATTGCCCGTAGTGTTAGGTAAGGGGTAAATGAAGGGGTATGGGTGGGTTGCGCTTCGGCGGGGCGGTGTGGACTTGTTGGGCCGAAGGGCCTGTTTCCATACTAAGTAATCTAATCTAATCTAAAAAGAGCAAGTAAGACAAAACAAAAATTAATATATTAGGAATGCCACCAAGATCCTGAGATAAAATTATACCATGAGCAACTTGAGCCATGGGGAATCGTGTGAAAAGCTCAAAAGTAATTTAACCAGGGTTTTGGTTAGGTAGCAGCCAAGGATGATGAAGTTTTAACCTCCTTGACTGCAATATTAACTAATATTTTGATCGCATTTGCAGAGAGAGGAATAATGTTTCAGCATCCAAATTGTGCATAGTATTATTGATACATTTTAATAACTCTTTATGACTTTAGAATATCAAATTGTTGTCCTCTAAGATGAAGCAATGCAAATATTGAGTGGAGACCAGGTTGGTAAATTGTTAAATCGGTCAAAATGAAATTATAAACAATTTTGTTTTACAGTAAGTACAGGTCAGAAAGGAGATGGATCATTGATCGAGCTGAAGTTGCAAGCCGGTGGACATGGCTTCAAGCCCAGATAGCAGAACTAGAGTATAGGATACGCCAAATAAACGAAATCTACAAGCACCTATGTGCTGCAAAGGTAAAATAGAGAACCAGCGGGAATAGCAGTTTGCTTTAAATTTAAAAGCAAATGTTTAACATTGTATCCATGCCAGCTGATTTGAGAGCATTAACCCATTTTGTATGGGTTATATATACAAATTTGTGTTCTGTAATTTAAAGCTTGGCATCACCAGCTGTTTTTTGTTAATATTCAGCCAATTTAAAAAAAAATAATTCTCAGTTGCAACACCTTTTTAAGTGAAATTCCCTTTGTGTGCCCTAACAATTTACATCTGACTTTATAACTGTGCACTCTAGTATTCAGGTATGCTGCATTTGGAATATTTTTGATATCTCCACTCAGACCCCAAAACACTCAGAATTTAGGATTAAGAACCCTTAAGGACTTTTAATACTGCTCATTACTCAGTGATTCCTGTTGGAAAATATGGTTGAGATCATTGTATGAGAACAAGACAAGGCCTGAAGTATATGTCATCTTTAATCAAACCTTATCTAGGACCACACAAGTGCCATTGTAACCTACAATATTTTTTAGTTTATGTAATCTATCATTTGTCGTTAGGGTGTTTCATTTTTCAGAACGAGGTTTTGAAGGTTTCCTTTCATTAATTAGCAGAGTAACTCACTTGAAGCAATGTTTCCTAACTCCAATCATTTTGTTTAATTGTTGTCTAGGAAACCGTGACTCTGGACGCTTCTCAGTTGTCCGAAGACGCTCTCGAAAAGCAGATGGAGTTGACAGAAGCTGCAGCTTTATTAGCTGCAACCAAGGATAATAAAACGCCTGTGGAGATGAAGGATTTAGCTCTGGAATGCAATTTGGAAATAACACCAAGCAGCCCTTTGCTGCTTCTAAGGAATATAGATAAACAGGTAGAAAACAAAGTTAAAGCTGGAACTTGTTGATATCTTGAACTGCCAGTAATGTTACAGTCTCAATCTATTAAACAAAGGCATGTAAAATAATTGAGATGAAGAAACTAAGTTCTGTAAAATTGTCTTCCAGTTAAACTACAGGTTAAAGATAGTTCAAGGGGAAAATGCTGGATTAGCATTTACTTCACTTGCACTGAATCATACTGTCTAAGAGTTTGAAAACATTATTTATTAATTGTCTGCAGAGTGCACAGCTAACCGAATCAGTCAACAGTTTGATCCCTCCACTCAATTTGTCACCTGCTTCTTCTCCTGTCTCCTGGAAGAGATGCAGGCATCATGATGGCCTTGTCTACAGGTAAGAATGTTGTTAGTTTCTCTCTGCTTCACTTGGGAATTTCCTAGTTAGGAATGCGATTAACAAGCAGTTGCTTTCATTGGTAGCACTGAATGTCATGGTTGTGCCAAAGTAATTTTAATCAAATGTTCCTCTTTAGAATTACTGATCCATGCAAGCTAGTTTAAAAACTGTTTGGGTGTTAGATTAATTCTTTGTAGGGGGTCAAAAATGCATGTATTTGAGCTGAAAACATAATGAGCTTGAGTTTATAACTTCAAAGTCTATCCGAGATGGTCCCAGATCCTCAATGCTGATCCTAAATTTTGGAGTATGCAAGTTTGAGGCTATTGTGTTATTGCCCTGCCTAGAACAGGATAATTTGAAGCTTTTGTTTGTCAGGATAGCTATTGAGGAACCTTCCTGGAAGACTGCTGGAGTTTAGTTATGTAGTGTTAATCTTGGAGAATAGATAGTCATACAGTGTGGAAACAGACCCTTTGGTCTAACCTCTCTTTGTGCTCTTGATAGAAATCTGTTATGAAGGAAACAAAAACATTTGTAAGATGAGGCAGTTTTAACACCATTTTATGAACAAGAATTTGTTTCACAAATAAAAACAAAGAGTATAGTATGGCACAGGAACAGGTTCTTCAGCTCACCAAGTTTGCCATTGTTTGATGCCCTTCTGAACTAAAAGCCCTCTGCCTGTAGCAGTCCATATCCCTCTATATCCTGCCTATACATGTCTCTATCAAGATGGCTCTTAAATGGGACCTTGGGTTCATGTCACATTACAGGTGACTACTATTGCACTGTACACACGCACACGCACTCCTATACACACGCACGCACACATACACAGACACACACTTACACAGACGTGCACACAGACACCCACACACACCCTTACAGACACACACACTCCCACACTCCCACATGCACCCTCTCACAGATTTAAGACACTCTGCACTCACTACACACACACACATACATGCACTTTCTCACACTCACAACCACAAACCCACCCAGACAGAGACAGACAGACACACGCACGCGCGCGCGCACACACACAGACAAAGACCCACATGCGCGCATATATTTTGTGGGGTGAATTTGTACTTGCAGGGTTACATTGTACTTTGCTAAAAAAAATGCATGAATTCATGTAAAACTCCGTTATCTCACTTTTTAGATTAGAATCAATCTAAACATCATGGCATAGACCGAGAATACAGAGGACTAACACCTTCAACATATTGTCTGGCTATCACCATTGTTAACAGCTAACCCGAGAATGCAACTTTTTTAAAAAAAGATTTTGTGATTTACACATGAAAGAAGTGAAACTATCACTTTATTCTAACAGATGAAAGGCTTAACAGACAATCAATTTTTCAATGTATAATTTCAGTTACATCACACTATATTTGCTATATAGTTTATATTTTGCTATATAGTTTATATTTGCTATAAATTCTGTGTTAGGATTGAGCCCTCCACTGCCACCTGATGAAGGAGCACCGCTCCGAAAGCTAGTGTGCCTCCAATTAAACCTGTTGAACTATAACCTGGTGTTGTGTGATTTTTAACTTTGTACACCCCTGTCCAATACCGGCATCTCCAAATCATCTCTTAAATGTCGTTGTTGTATCTGCTTCTACCAGCACCTCTCTGGCAATGCATTCCAGGCACTTACCCTTTTGTAAAAAACAACTTGCCTCTCCTATCTCCTTTAAACTTTTTCCCTTTTACCTTAAACCTATAGAACAGTAGAGGCCATTCGGCCCATTGAATCTCCACCAACTCTCCAAAGAGCATCCCACCTAGACCCAGATCCAGCTCCCTACTCTATCCCTGTAACCCCATGTTAAGCATGCCTAATCTGCCTAACCTGGACACTATGGACAATTTAGTACGACCAATCTGCCTTACCTGCACATCTTTGGACTGTGGGAAGAAACTGGAGCACTTGGAGAAAACCCACACAGACATGGAGAAAATGTGCAAACTCCACACAGTTAACCAAGGATGAAATCAAACTCCTGGATCCCTGGTGCTGAGGGGAGCAGTGCTAACCACTGTACCATCATGCTTCCTGTGTCTCCGAGAAAAGTTGATATTTGTCCCCTGGGAGAATAAATAATGAGAAGCCCTCTCATCTATCCATGCTTCTCATTATTTTGTAAACTCTATCAAGTCACCCTGCAGCCTCTGTTCAAGTGAAGACAAATCAACAATGTCCAATCTCTCCTCACAGATCATACCCTCCAAACCAGACCACACCCTGGTAAACTTTCAGTACCCTTTCCAAAGCCTCCACATCCTTCTGGTAATGTGGTAACCAGAATTGTAGGCAATATTTCAAATATGGCCTAACTCAAGTTCTATACAGCCTCAACATGACTGGACAATTTTTTTTATACACTCGCCCCAACTGATGAAGGCAACTTGCTGTTTGCTTTATTTGATCATCCTTTCACTTGTGTTGCCACCTTCAGGGAACTGTGGACCTGTATGCCTAGATCCCTCTGTATGGGGCGGCACGGTGGCACAGTGGTTAGCACTGCTGCCTCACAGCACCAGAGACCTGGGTTCAAATCCCGTCTCAGGCGACTGACTGTGTGGAGTTTGCACATTCTCCCCGTGTCTGCGTGGGTTTCCTCCGGGTGCTCCGGTTTCCTCCCACAGTCCAAAGATGGGCAGGTCAGGTGAATTGGCCATACTAAATTGCCAATTGTGAAGGGGCAAGTGTAGGGGTATGGGTGGGTTGCGCTTTGGCGGGTCGGTGTGGACTTGTTGGGCCGAAGGGCCTGTTTCCACACTGTAGGTAATCTAATCTAATCTAATCTAATCTAATCTTAATGCTTCTATGGGCTCTGCCACTTACCACAACATAGAACATTTCAGCACAGTACAGGCCCTTCAGCCCTCATATTGTGCAAGCCTGTGAAACCAATCTGAAGCCCATCTAACCGACACGATTCCATTTTCATCCATATGTTTATCGAATCATTATTTAAATGCCTTTAAAGTTGGCGAGTCTACTACTGTTGCAGGCAGTGTTCCACGCCCCTACTACTCTGAGTAAAGAAACTACCTCTGACATCTGCTCTATATCTATTACCCCTCAATTTAAAGCTATGTCCCCTCGTGCTAGCCATCACCATCTGAGGAAAAAGGCTCTTACTGTCTGCCCTATCTAACCCTCTGATTATCTAATGCCTCTATGAAGTCACTTTCAACCTTCTCTCCAACAAAAACAGCCTCAAGTCCCTCAGCCTTTCCTCATAAGACCTTCCTTCCATGCCAGACAACACCCTAGTTTTTCTCTGAACCCTTTCCAAAGCTTATCACCTTCCTATGATGCTGTGATCAGAAGTGTATGCAATACTCCAAGTTTGGCTGCAACAGAGTTTTGTACAGCTGCAGCATGACCTTATGGTTCTTAAATTCAATCCCTCTACAATAAAAAGTTAACACACCAAATGCCTTCTTAACAACATTATCAACCTGGGTGGCAACTTTCAAGGATCTATGTACGTGGACACAGAGATCTCTTTACTCATCTACACTACCAAGAATCTTACTATTAGCCCAGTACTCTTTTTTTATTTCTGTTGCTCCTTCCAAAGTGAATCACCTCACACTTTTCCACATTAAACTCCATTTGCCATCTCTCAGCCCAGCTCTGCATCTTATCTATGTCCTTCTGTAACCTACAACGCTATCCACAACTTTACTGACATTTAGTGTCATCCACAAATTTACTAACCCATCCTTCTACGCCCTCATCCAGGTCTTTTTTAAAAATGACAAACAGCAGTGAGAATAGGGCCCCTGAAAGTCAGCAAGGCGGCTTTTGTGTGGAGTCACAGGACATGTGACTAAGCGAGTATTTTGCATCAGCGTTTACTGTGGAGAAGGACATGGAAGATATAGGATGGAGGGAAATAAATGGTGACATCTTGAAAAATGTCCATATTACAGAGGAGGAAGTGCTGGATGTCTTGAAACGCATGAAGGTGCATAAATCCCCAGGACCTTATCAGGTGTACCCTGGAACTCTGCAGAAAGCTAGGGAAGTGATTGCTAAGCCTCTTGCTGAGATATTTGTATCGTTGATAGTCACAAGTGAGGTACCGGAAGTCTGGAGGTTGGCTAACGTGGTGCCATTATTTAAGAAGGGTGGTAAGGACAAGCCAGAGTACTATAGGCCAGTGAGCCTGACATCAGTGGTGGGCAAGTTGTTGGAGGGAATCCTGAGGGACAGCATGTACATGTATTTGGAAAGGAAAGAACTGACAAGGGATAGTCAACATAGCTTTGTGCATGGGAAATCATGTCTCACAAACTTGATTGAATAGTTTTTTGAAGAAGTAACAAAGAAGATTGATGAGGGCAGAGTGGTAGATGTGATCTAATGGACTTCAGTGAGGCCTTCCACAAGGTTCCCCATGGGAGACTGGTTAATAAGGTGAGATCTCATGGAATATGGGGAAAACTAGCCATTTGGATACTGAACTGGCTCAAAGGTAGAAGATATGGTGGTGGAGGGTTGTTTTTCAGACTGATGGCCTGTGACAATGGAGTGCCACAAGGATTGCTGCTAGGTCCACTACATTTAATCATTTATATAAATGATTTGGGTGTGAGCATAAGAGGTATAGTATAAATTTGCAGATTACACCAGATTAGAGGTGTAGTGGACAGCAAAGAAGGTTACCTCAAATTACAATGGGATCTTGATCAGATGGGCCAATGGGCCAATGGGCTGAGGAGTGGAGGATGGAGATTAATTCAGGTAAATGCGAAGTGCGGCATTTTGGGAAAGCAAATCTTAGCAGAATTTATACACTTAATGGTAAAGTCCTGGGAGTGTTGCTGAACAAAGATACCTTGGAGTGCAGGTTCATAGCTCCTTGAAAGTAGAGTTGCAGGTAGATAGGATAGTGAAGAAGGCATTTGGTATGGTTTCCTTTATTGGTCAGAGTACAGGGGAACCTTGATTATCCGAATACCAATTATCCAACAATCGGATTATCCAAAGGAGATCTCGAGGTCCCAATAGAAACATTACATCAAAGACTTGTTTCCAACAGTGTTTTGTTTCCCGTGATTTAAACAGGCACCATCTCCAAATGACTGACCTCCCACCCTCTCTTGCCCCCCCACACTTTCCCTGGGGTTCTACAGAGAGGTGTACACTAATTCCACCCCCCCACCAGATAATCTCTCCAACATTGCCCTGTACAGGGCAAATGTGGAAACTGTCAAAAGGTTGCAGGAAAAGGTGTGTGTGTGGTGTGTGTGCACGCTATTTGGAGACTCGCGCATAAAGATAACAACAGCATGAGCAGCAGTCTTGTGATTGGTATCCAGTCCGGCTGCTCTGGAGAGGGAGTGGTGGGGTGGAGTGGGGCTGTGTTGGATGGGGTTGGGGGGCGCTGTGTGCTGCTGTAGTCTCCTGAACAAGGAGCAGACTTTAAGAACTTCGAGCCCCAGAGGAAAGGCATTTAATCGATTAACCAAATAATCAATTATCTGCCCATCACGTTCAGATAATCGAGGTTTCCCTATATTGAGTACAGGAGCTGGGAGGTCGTGTTGCGGCTGTACAGGACATTGGTTAGGTCACATTTTTGGAATATTGTGTGCAATTCTGGTCTCTTTCCTATCAGAAGGATGTTGTGAAACTTAAAAGGGTTGAGAAAATGATTTACAAGGATGTTGGCCAGGGTTGGAGGATTTGAGCTAATGAGAGAGATTGAATAGGTTGGAGCTGTTTTCCCTGAAGTGTCGGAGCCTGAGGGGTGACCTTATAGAGGTTTACAAAATCATGAGGGGTGTGGATAAGATAAATAAACAAAGGGAACCTTGTCGAACGCCTTACTGAAGTCCAAATAGATCACATCTACCGCTCTGCCCTCATCAATCCTCTATGTTACTTCTTCAAAAAAACTCAATCAAGTTTGTGAGACATGATTTCCCACGCACAGTTCTCTAATCAGTCCTTGCCTTTCCAAATACATGTACATCCTGTCCCTCAGGATTCCCTCCAACAACTTGCCCACCACTGACATCAGGCTTACTGGTCTTTAGTTCCCTGGCTTGTCCTTACCATGTTTCTTAAACAGTGGCACCATGTTAGCCAACCTCCAGTCTTCCGGCACCTCACCTGTGACCATCGATGATGCAAATATCTCCGTAAGAGGCCCAGCAATCACTTCTCTAGCTTCCTACAGAGTTCTAGGGTACACCTGATAAGTTCCTTGGGTTTTACCCACTTTTGAGCTTTAAGACATTCAGCACTTCCTCCTCTGCAATATGGACATTTTTCAAGATGTTACCATCTATTTCCCTACATTCTATATCTTCCATGTCCTTCTCCATAGTAAACACTGATGCAAAATACTCATTTAGTATCTCTCTCCTGTGGCTCCACACAAAGGCTGCCTTGCTGATCTTTGAGGGGCTCTATTCTCTCCATACGTACCCTTTTGTCCTTTATGTATTTGTAAAAATCCTTTGGATTCTCAACTCTGTTTGCCAAAGCTATCTCATGTCCCCTTTTTGCCCTCCTGATTTCTCTCTTCAGTATACTTCTCCTGCCTTTACACTCTTAAGGATTCTCTCGATCTCTCCTGTCTATACCTGAGATATGTTTCCTTCTTTTTCTTAACCAAAACTTCAATTTCTGTAGCCATCCAGCATTCCCTATACCTACCAGCATTTCCTTTCACCCTGACAGGAATATACTTTCTCTGGACTCTCATTATCTCATTTCTGAAGGCTTCCCATTTTCCAGCCATCCCTTTTACCTGCGAACATCTGCGCCCAGTCAGCTTTTGAAAGTTCTTGGTAAAAATGATGTCACTTCTGCCCCCAACATGGCCGTTTCCACAGCCACTTTCACCCCCCTCAATTCCTCATGCACCATACGTGACATCACTTCCGCCCCTCACATCATCGCTGATGTCACACGCTCAGTGACGTCCGCCCTGGCCTATGCCATGTTTGCCACCACTTCCGCCCCCACCAATGCCACTCACCTAGATTCTCTTGACACGCCTCCCACAGATACCACTGTCACCATCCCCGCCCCCCAGAACCCTGCAGGGAACATCAGCCCTGCTCATGACTCCACCCCCATTCCCCCCACCACCACACCCAGACCAGTTACAGGCTCCGCCCCCATTCCCAGCTCCACACCCACACTAGATCCCAGCTCCCAGCCCTGCCGAGTTTTCACCATCCCTCCACACCTCCCCCTCACTGAGGACGAACGATCAGTCCTCAGCAAAGGACTCGCCTTCATCCCCCTCTGCCCATGCATCAATGAATTTAATACACGCCGTGACATCGAACACTTCTTCCACCGCCTCCGAGCTTACTTTCACAATCAGGACTCCCGCCCACCTTCTGAGGACCCCTTCGCCCACCTCCAACACATTCCATCCACCTGGACACCCTGTGCTGGCATATTACCCTCCCTCGACCTCTTCATTTCCAACTGCTGCTGGGACATTAACCGCCTCAATCTGTCTACCGTCCCCCCCCCTCCCCATTCCAACCTCTCACCCTCACAACGCGCAGCCCTCCAATCCCGACCTCACCATCAAGCTAGCAGATAAAGGGGGTGCAGTGGTAGTCTGGCGCACTGACCTCTACACCGCTGAAGCCAAACGCCAACTCGAGGACACCTCTTCCTACCGTCCCCTCGACCATGACCCCACCCCCTATCACCAAACCATCATCTCCCAGATCATACAGAACCTCATCACCTCAGAAGATCTCCCACCCACAGCTTCCAACCTCATAGTTCGGGAACCCCGCACTGCCCAGTTCTACCTCCTTCCCAAGATCCACAAGCCAGACCAACCTGACCGACCCATTGTCTCAGCATGCTCCTGCCCCACTGAACCCATTTCTACCTATCTCGACACTGTCCTATCCCCCTAGTCCAAGAACTACCCACATACGTTCGAGACACCACCCACGCCCTCCACCTCCTCCAACGCCTCATCTTCACTATGGATATCCAATCCCTCTACACCTCCATCTGCCATGACCAGGGCCTCCAAGCCCTACGTTTCTTCCTCTCCCGACGTCCCCAACAATACCCTTCCACCGACACTCTCATTCGTCTGGCTGAACTGGTCCTCACCCTTAACAATTTCTCCTTCGAATCCTCCCACTTCCTCCAGACCAAAGGGGTAGCCATGGGCACCTGTATGGGCCCTCGCTATGCCTGTTTCTTTGTTGGCTACGTAGAACAGTCCATCTTCCGTAATTACACTGGCACCACTCCCCACCACTTCCTCCGCTACATTGATGACTGCATTGGCGCCACCTCGTGCTCCCGCGAGGAGGTTGAGCAATTCATCAACTTCACCAGCACATTCCACCCTGACCTTAAATTTACCTGGACCATCTCTGACACCTCCCTCCCCTTCCTGGACCTCTCCATCTCCATTAATGACAACTGACTTGACACCGACATTTTTTACAAACCCACCGACTCCTATAGCTACCTGGATTACACCTCTTCCCACCCTATCTCTTGCAAAAGTGCCATCCCGTATTCCCAATTCCTCAGCCTCCGCCGTATTTGCTACCAATAGGACCAGTTCCACCACAGAACACACCAGATGGCCTCCTTCAGAGACCGGAATTTCCCTTCCCACGTGGTTAAAGATGCCCTCCAACGCATCTTGTCCACATCCCGCACCTCCGCCCTCAGACCCCACCCCTCCAACCGTAACAAGGACAGAATGCCCCTGGTGCTCACCTTCCATCCTATGAACCTTCGCATAAACCAAATCATTCGCTGACATTTCCGCCACCTCCAAACGGACCCCACCACCAGAGATATATTTCCCTTCCCACCCCTTTCCGCCTTCCGCAAAGACAGTTTCCTCCGTGACTACCTGGTCAGGTCCACGTCTCCCCTACAACCCACCCTCCCATCCTGGCACCTTCCCCTGCCACTGCAGGAATTGCAAAACCTGTGTCCACACCTCCTCCCTCACCTCCATCCAAGGCCCTTAAGGAGCCTTCCACATCCCATCAAAGTTTTACCTGCACATCCACCAATATCATTTATTGTAGCCGTTGCTCCCGACGCGGTCTCCTCTACATTGGGGAGACTGTACACCTCCTAGCAGAGCGCTTTAGGTGACATCTCTGGGACACCCGCACCAATCAACCACACCGCCCTGTGGCCCAACATTTCAACTCCTCCTCCCACTCTGCCGAGGACATGGAGGTCCTGGGCCTCCTTCACTGCCACTCCCTCACCACCAGACGCCTGGAGGAAGAACGCTTCATCTTCCACCTCAGAACACTTCAACCCCAGGGCATCCATGTGGACTTCAATAGTTTTCTCATTTTCCCCCTTTTCCCCCCCCCCCCACCTCACCTCAGTTCCAAACTTCCAGCTCAGCACTGTCCCCATGACTTGTCCTACCTGCCTATCTTCTTTTCCGCCTATCCACTCCACCCTCCTCCCTGACCTATCACCTTCATCCCCTCCCCCACTCACCTATTGTACTCTATGCTACTTTCTCCCCACCCCCACCCTTCAGGCTCTCTGCCTGTATTCCTGATGAAGGGCTTTTGCCCGAAACGTCGATTTTACTGCTCCTCGGATGCTGCCTGAACTGCTGTGCTTTTCCAGCACCATTCTAATCTAGACTTTTGAAAGTTCTTGCCTAATACTGTCAAAATTGGCCTTTCTCCAATTTAGAACTTCAACTTTTAGATCTGGTCTTTTCCATCACTATTTTAAAACTAATAGAATTAGATTAGATTACTTGCAGAGTGGCCCTTCGGCCCAACAAGTCCACACCGCCCCACCGAAGCGCAACCCACCCATACCCCTTCATTTACCCCTTACCTAACACTATGGGCAATTTAGCATGGCCAATTCACCTGACCTGTACATCTTTGGACTGTGGGAGGAAACCGGAGCACCTGGAGGAAACCCACGCAGACACTGGGAGAATGTGCAAACTCCACACAGTCAGCCGCCTGAGGCGGGAATTGAACCCGGGTCTCTGGCGCTGAGAGGCAGCAGTGCTAACCACCATGCTGCCCACTGGTCGCTCGTCCCAAAGTGCTCCCTCACTGACATCTCAGTCATCTGCCCTGCCTTATTTCCCAAGAGTAGGTCACGTTTTGCACCTTCTCTAGTAGATACATCCACATACTGAATCAGAACATTTTCTTGCACACACTTAACAAATTCCTCTCCATCCAAACGCTTAACATTATGGCAGTCCCAGTCTATGTTTGGAAAGTTAAAATCCCCGACCATATTATTCTTACAGATAACTGAGATCTCCTTACAAATCTGTTTCTCAATTTCCCTCTGACTATTAGGGGGTCTATAATACATCCCGATAAGGTGATCATCCCTTTTCCAAAACAATGCAACAGCATATAACCCTGACGAGGAATCAAACTGGGGCCATAATATTGAGTGCACTGACTAGATTCACTACAGTGTGGAAGCAGGCCCTTCGGCCCAACAAGTCCACACTGAACCTCCAAAGAGCAACCTACCCACACCCATCTGCCTCTGACTAATGAACCTAACCACTGTGGGCAATTTAGCATGACCAATCTCCCTTACCACATCTTTGGATTGTGGGAGGAAACCAGAGCACCCACACAGACACTGGGAGAATGTTCAAACTCCACACAGACAGTCACCCGAGGCTGGAATTGAACCCAGGTCCCTGGCGCTGTGAGGCTGCAGTACTAACCACTGAGCCATTGTAATTGTAACCACTAGCCAAACAGGGAAGCATGTGGCTGGTGGATGTTTTCTAATCAAGCTGTTTAGCGATGTTATTACGCATGTCTGGAGCAGGTGGGACTTGAACCTGGGTCTCTTAGCTCAGAGCCACATGGCGAAAGCAGGAGCTGCATTGTTAGACAGATTTCGCCTGAACGCTGCTGGGCCCAGTCTTCTAGTGAGGTATATATCCAGCATTCCCTATACCTACCAGCCTGCCCTTTCACCCTGACAGGAATATACTTTCTCTGAATTCTTGTTATCTCATTTCTGAAGGCTTCCCATTTTCCAGCCGTCCCTTTACCTGCAAACATCTGCCTTCAATCAGCTTTTGAAGGTTCTTGCCTAATACCATCAAAATTGGCCTTTCTCCAATTTAGAACTTCAACTTTTAGATCTGGTCTATCCTTTTCCATCACTATTTTAAAACGAATAGAATTATGATCGCTAGCCCCAAAGTGCTCCCCTACTGACACCTCAGTCACCTGCCCTGTCTTATTTCCCAAGAGTAGGTCAAGTTTTGCACCTTCTCTAGTAGGTACATCCACAGACTGAATCAGAAAATTGTCTTGTACACACTTAAGAAATTCCTCTCCATCTAAACCTTTAACACTATGGCAGTCCCAGTCGATGTTTGGAAAGTTAAAATCCCCTACCATAACTACCCTATTATTCTTACAGATAGCTGAGGTCTCCTTACCAGTTTGTTTCTCAATTTCCCTCTGACTATTGGGGGGTCAATAATACAATCCCAATAAGGTGATCATCCCTTTCTTATTTCTCAGTTCCACCCAAATAACTTCCCTGGATGTATTTCCAGGAATATCCTCCCTCAGCACAGCTGTAATGCTATCCCTTATCAAAAATGACACTCCCCCTCCTCTCTTGCCTCCCTTTCTATCCTTCCTGTAGCATTTGTATCCTGGAACATTAAGCTGCCAGTCGTGTCCATCCCTGAGCCATGTAATTGCTATGATATCCCAGTTCCATATTCCTAACCATGCCCTGAGTTCATCTGCATCCCCTGTTAGGCCCCTTGCATTGAAATAAATGCAGTTTAATTTATTAGTCCTACCTTGTCCCTGCCTGCCCTGACTGTTTGTTTGACTCACTTCTGTTCTCAGCTGCACCCATCTCAGATCGATCTCTTTCCTCACTATCTCCCTGGGTTCCCCCCCCCCCCACCTTACTAGTTTAAATCCTCCCAAGCAGTTCTAGCAAATTTCCCAGTATATTAGTCCCCTTCCAATTTAGGTGCAATCCTTTCTTCTTGTACAGGTCACTTCTACCCCAAAAGAGTTTCCAATGATCCAAAAATGTGAATCCTTCTCCCATACACCAGCTCCTCAGCCATGCATTCATCTGCTCTATCCTTCTATTCCTGCCCTCACTAGCTCGTAGCACTGGGAGTAATCCAGATATTACTACCCTTGAGGACCTCCTTTTTAAATTTCTGCCTAACTCTCTGTAATCTCCCTTCAGAGTCTCAACCTTTTCCCTTCCAATGTCATTGGTTCCAATGTGGACAATGACCTCCTGCTGGCCCCTCTCCCCCGTGAGAACATTCTGCACCCTCTCTGAGACATCCTTGATCCTGGCACCAGGGAAACAACACACCATTCTGCTTTTTCTCTGCTGGCCACAGAAACGTCTGTCTGTACCTCTGACTACAGAATCCCCTAACACAATTGATCTCTTGTTTGTCGGCTTCCCCCTCGTTGCATTAGAGCCAGTCTCAACACCAGAAACTTGGCTGTTTGTGCTACGTTCCCCAGAGAATCCATCACCCCCTTCATTTTCCGAAACAGCATACCTGTTTGAAATGGGTATATCCACAGGAGTCCTGCACGAGGTGCCTATCTCTTACCTTTCCTGGAGTTAACCCATCTATGTCACTGTATCGGAGACTTTCCCCCCTTCCTATAACTGCCATCCATCACATACTGTTGCTGTTGCAAATTCCTCATTGCTTCTATCTGTCTCTCCAACCGATCCACTCGATCTGATAAGATTCGCATCCAACAGCATTTATGGCAGATATAATCCGCAGTAATCCTTAAACTCTCTTTAAGCCCCCAAATCTGACAAGAAGTACATATCACTGCAAAGGCCATTTTTGCTCCCTCACAATCTACAGACCCAGAAAATAACACTGTCTTATTCCTCTACAAACACTGCTTCAGGTTAAATTAATAGCTATGGCTTATATTTTAAGTTTAATCAAGAGATTTAATGCCAAAAACATATAATCAAGAAAGAATCCACTATACTCTATACTGCAACCTTTCTCTTGGACAGACTTAAAACAACAATTAACTTATCTGATTCTGTACTGTGAACTTCGCCCAACATTTCCTCCAAGATTAGTTGTGAATTTCACTGTTTGTTAATTTTTCCAGATGCACTCCAATGTCCATCTCTCTCTCTCTCTCTCTCTCTTCCCCCCCCCGCCCCTGCACTGTCCTCACCATGTGCTTCCTTTGTCTGCTCTTCTCCCACTTTAAACTGCTGTTGTTTTTGACTTTTTTTCCCAAAGTTCCAAAACCATGCAACAGCATATAAAATAGTAATTGCTGCTCCTGGAATTCGAGGAAATCGCCTCCAGCACCTAAAATACCTCAAAAAAAGGAGCAGCTCTTACAGTCAGAAACTTTTCCTGTTTTAGGCCAGAGTTTTCAAAGACCATTTACGAACAGAGTGAAGGCTCTGTTTCAGAATAGTCATAGGATTTGGAATAAAGCAGATGAATTGTCAGTTCAGAGAGAGAACTTTGTAGGAGCTATCAGGTCTTCCACACAGAGACCTAGCTACAAGGAAACCAAAGCTACAACCTGAATAGCTAAGGATATGTGACATTTAGGAAGGACATGTAGCTGAGAAAGGCTTGAAGGGTAGCTCTAAAGAAGATATTAGAGCTGCGGTGAGAGATGACTTTAGTTCTAAAGTTTACATTGTAGAATCAGTTTAAGAAGAACTAAAACAGCAAAAGGGAGAAATCTTTAGTGGGACATGTTTTTAGGCCACTATACAGCAGTGGAAATGTAATCACAGTATAAAGTAGAGAATTGAGGGCAATGTAGTAAACTTGAAGAATCTGTATCTACATAGGCTGGGCAAACTGAACTAAAATTGTAAAGGTCAAGTTTTTGAAATGTATGTAGAGTATTTTTTTTAAAGAGTTTATATGTTGAGAAACTGACTAGGAGCTATTTTAGATTTCATAAAGTGCAATGAATAAAGGTTAATTTAATAATCTAGTAAAGGTAGCTTTAGGAAAGACTGACCATACTTTGGTAAATTTCACACTAAGTTCAAAAATAATGTATTTCAGTTAAAAACTTGGGCTTAATTCTAAGCAAAGGAAATAATGAAGACTTGAGGGGCAAATTGACTATTGTGGGATTGGATGCTATGTTTAAAATGCATGACCCCAGATAGAGGAAATGGCTAACGTTTAAAGTTTACAATAGCAATGTATTCCTTTAATGTGCAGTAACCCAGTTTGAAAAGGGCAAGTGTTCCAATTGTGGTTAATGCAAGAAATCAAAGATTCTGTTAAATAGCCAAAAGAGAAAATGCTGGAAAATCTCAGCAGGTCTGGCAGCATCTGTAAGGAGAGAAAAGAGCTGACGTTCCGAGTCTAACTGATCCATTGTCAAAGCTTTGTGAGGATGTAACCAGCAGATTAGAAAATGGGGAAGTGATGGATATGGTACATTTCCAGATTTTCAGTTTCTGATAAGGTCCCACACGAGATGTTGGTCTATAAAATTTGACCATGAGAGACTGAAAGAACTATACTGGTATAGATTGAGAACTGAATGGCAGACACAATGGACAGAAATCAGTAGGAATGAATGGGTCATTTTCATGTTCTGTGCTTGGAACCCCAGTTGTATACAATATATCAATGATGTAAATGTAACATTTCCAAATTTCCAGATGATTCATGTGGAAGTGAGTGTGATGCGGGATATACGCATTGGCTGCCTGGGTCACCATTTATTGCCAATCCTTTGTTGCTTTTGACCTGTTTGGCATACTAAGCCATTTCAAAGGGCAGTTAAGAGTAGGGCAGACCAGGTAAAGACTCCTACCACTCTTTTATATTAAAAAAATTGCTTTTACACATTTCCTTTTGAACCCCCCACCTCCCAACCTTAAATGAATGCCCCCTAGAATTAGACCTTTCAACTCTGGGGGAGGAAAAAGATTTTGACCATAAGCCATATCTTTGCTTCTCATAATTTTAAAGACTTCTATCAAGTCTCACCTCAATCCTCCACTGCTCTAGAGAAGGAAACTCAAGTTTTTCTAGCCTCTCCTTTATAGCTCATTCCCTTTAATCCAGGCAGCATCCTGGTAAGCCTCTTCTGCATCCTCTCCAAAGCCTTTCTGTAATGCGGTGACCAGTATTGAATGCAGTACTTGTAAGTGTGGCCTAACCGAAGTCTTATAAAGCTGCAATGTGATATCCTGACTCTTGTACTTAATTCCCTGACCAATAGAGGCAAGCCATGGCATATATCTCCTTTGTCACCCTATCAACTTGTGTGGTCACTTTCAGGGAGCTATGGACTTGAACCCCAAGATTCCTCTGTACATCAGTGCTGTTCAGGGCCCTGCCATTAGCTATTAACATTTGATCTCCTGAAATGCAGCACCTCACGCTTAACCCGGATTAAACTCCATCTGCCATTTCTCCAACCATATCTACATCTGATCTATATCCTGCTGTATCTTTTGACAATCTTCTACAATATCCATAACTCCAATGATATTTGTCTGCAAACTTACTAACCCACCCATCTAAATTTTCATCCAAGTCATTTAAATATATCACAGAAGTTAGTCTATCGCTTGTCCATTGACATTACCAGTACGCCACACTTTAAATGGCATTCAGTACGGAGAAGTGTAGGTTATTCACATTGGTATGAAAAACAGAAATGCACAATATTGTAAAAATGCCATTATCTGCTACCCAAGCATCCAGGATTCTCTCTCAATTCTGGGTAATCTAAAATGCAGGATGGAAAAGAAATTGTGGTTATAACAGCTGTTCTTTTTCTGAAGTATTTTCAGACTTCGAACTGATTTCTTTGCATCCTTGGAGCGGCAATCATGGTTTTATAAGATATTGCATTGCATTGTTTTGAAACTTTGGAAAAGGAGAGATTAAACTAATGGCACATTGTTTTATAAAAGAGGGAGAGAGAAAGCAGGTACAATATGGGAAGTGGGGAAAAAAAACAGTGAATCTTCACAGCTGACTGCTTCTGTTAGTTTCAAGTATCTCTGGCCACTGGAGTTCCTTGTACGAAAAATAAATGATTAATGAAATTCACAACTGACCTTGGAGAAACCTGTGCAGGGAGGCCACAACAGGGATAGCTAAGTGGCGTTTCTTTTAAAAAAGATTTTTCTTCTGTAAATCTACAATGCGTAGAGTGGGTTTTTTTTAATGTTTTGAGGTCTGGCTCTTGATTAAACTTTTAAAAAATATAAAACAATGGTACTGTTATTCTGGAGCAGCTTTTAGAGCAATGAGATGTGCTATTTTCTGTTAAGGTGCAAAGATGACCTTTAGTAGAGTGATGTGCTCCTCTTGTCAGTTGTGGAAGATTAAGAAGAGTTTCCATGTTCCTGATGGTTTATGTCTGGAGGAATTGTTTGGTTGTGAATCCTATCAAATTGCATGGATCAGTTGGAACAGCACTTAGAGGTAATGGGGAAATTTACAGGAGCTAGATGTGATGGATGGCAGGTTCGGGAAGGTAGCAGAACCGCAGATATAGTCCTGTAGATGGGTTACCTTCATGAAAGGTAGTGCAGGAGTCACCTGTGGCTATCCCCATCACAGACAAGTGTGCTGTTTTAGAAACCATAGGATGGACTCAGGGGAATGTAGCAATGATAGCCAGGTTTCTGGTACTGAGACAAGCTCTAATGTAGTGAGAGGTATGTCAGATTTCAAGCAATCGATTGTAACTCTCTAGTCAGAGGCATGGACAAATGTTTCTGCGGCTAACAATGAGACATCAGAATGGTGTGTTACCTTCCTGGTGCCAGGATCAAGGATATCTCTGAGAAGGTGCAGAATATTCTCCAAGGGGAGAGGGACCAGCAGGAGATCGTTGCACATGTTGGAACTAATGACATAGGAAGAGAAAAGGGTGAGATTCTGAGGAGAGAATACAGGAAATTTAGGCAGGAATTTTTAAAAATCCCCAAGGATGCTAACATGTGGATTACTGCTGGTGCCATGAGCTAGTGAGTAGGAATAGAAGGATAGAGAAGATGAATGTGTATGAATATGTCTTTGTATTCTCTTTTACCACAGGTGTGGTCCCAGGGGACTAGAGAATAGCCAAAATTGTTCCACTGTTTAAGGACAGCAGAGAAATTTCCAGGAAATTACTGGCCTATGAGTCTCACGTCAGTGGTAGGGAAATTTAGTGGAATAGATTCTCTGACAAAATCTGTGCGCGTTTGGAAGAAAATGGACTTATTAGCGATAACGCAAGGTTTTTTGTGGGGGACGTCATGCCTCACTAACCTAATGAAGTTTTTTGAGAAGGTAATGAAGTTGATTGAGTGAAAAGCGGTTGATGTCTTCATGAGCTTCAGTAAGGCCTTTGACAAGGTCCCTCATGGCAGACTGGTACAAAATGTGAAGTCACATGGTATCATGGGTGAGCTGGCAAGAAGAACCAGTTCTGTGTTCAGTCATAAGAGACAGTAGCATTGGAAAGATGCTTTTCAGAATGGAGCATTGTGACTAATGTTTCAC